>NC_138749.1:57159967-57673490 GCF_965113315.1 Podarcis vaucheri | reverse complement strand
GCACAATTCAAAGTGTTGGTGCTGACCTTTAAAGCCCTAAATGGCCTCGGTCCTGTATACCTGAAGGAGCGTCTCCAACCCCATCATCCAGCCCGGACACTGAGGTCCAGCTCTGAGGGCCTTCTGGCGGTTCCCTCGCTGTGAGAAGTGAGGTTACAGGGAACCAGGCAGAGGGCCTTCTCGGTAGTGGCGCCCGCCCTGTGGAACGCCCTCCCAGCAGATGTCAAGGCAATAAACAACTATTTTACTTTTAAAAGACAACTGTAGGCGGCCCTGTTTAGGGAAGTTTTTAATGTCTGATGCTGTATTGTTTTTAATATTCGGTTGGAAGCCGCCCAGAGTAGCTGGGGAAACCCAGCCAGATGGGCGGGGTATAAAATATTTATTATTATTATTATTATTATTATTATTATTATTATTATTATTATTATTTAGAGATGTGCATCCAACTGACCTTTCACACTTGACCAGTGGGAGGCGTACCAAATGGGAACTACTGCTCAGCCCTGGTGGTCTCAGCCCATCTAAGGCTGTCAAACCATGGACAGTCAGCTGCCTCCTTAGCACATCTTTAATATGAGCAGCAAGAACCCATCACCAGACTAGTCAGGGTGGAGTCGCCCAGGACAGGTAGACAGTGGGAGATACATGCTCCCCCAGTGTTGACCTGAGGTTTAGGGACCACACTGAAAGGTTGTTAGCCTGTTGCTATCATGTTTGTGCTCACTGCAGGTCTTGTAAGTTACGAAAACTGCCCATTTATCCTATTGGCTGTCTCCAGTCTTCATTCTTGGTTCCTTTTGGTTAAGGGCAGGGTCAAAACAGCTTACATACACATAAACACAGAGAAGCATTTCTCCTCGCTTCCTCTTTTTCCTCCAAAAGTTTATTTATTGTTCATGAAGGCACTGATGCCAAAACACAATCTGTATATTTAGTAGATGCCTTTTATCCCATTGGTCCAGCTTCCTCTGGCAACAACAGGCTGCTCAAATGGGCCATCCTTTGCAGCAGTGCTTTCTTATATATCTGGATGAAGTCTTCAATGATCAGCTGAAATCCAACTATACTGATGTAATTATATGAAGTCATTGCCCCCTCATGCATTCATTTCACATAGATAAATGTCTGAAAAAGAATTAAAGTCTGAAGTTTATAGACTGGGACATTTATTTTCTTCCACCTGCCTGGATTCTGGGCTGTATCTATACATGCAGAGAAGGGAATAAATGTTCCAGTCAGACCTTTGAGATAATGATTGCATACCATGGGCGCACTCTGCAGAATTTCCAGCTGCCACCCCAGCCTGAAAATGCATCCCATGATGAATGTGGAAAACTGTATCCTAACAAAAACTAAATTTTCAAGAAGTAAATATTTAAAGAAGGACAGACACAGCACAACAAAGCGCATTCATTTATATTTCCATCCTCAGCTGCCAAGGATCTCTCGGGTTTATACCCATCTAATGTTCAGCGCACCATATGTTTCTGAAGCAGCGGATTAGAGAACTTCTCCATGCTTGTGAAAAACATTGTTGCATTTGTCCTGGCCATTTTCCCTCAGCATTTGTTGTTAATTTACAAGTTTCTCACATCCCTCTGATGATTTCTGTCAGCCTGTTTACATGTTTTAAATTTCCCATGGAATGTACGTTTGCCTTACTGGATCCGCAGCAGATTTTCCATAGGAAGAGTTGATTGAGCACAACTGTGCTTTGCCGAGCATTTCAGAGCACTGACATCAAGTACCTGTGGCAAACATTGAGCTCAAATTCCCCAAGCATGACTGTCAGGAAGATACGTCCTCTGGTTGTGTGCAGCACTAGAATGAAGGGCTCTGTACGTCCTTAGGAATGATAAATTTAAAAGCCCAATATGGCTTAGGACCAGAATTTTAAATTAGAGCTAAATAATTATTTCACTACAGTGGTACCTCGGGTTACATGCGCTTCAGGTTACATATGGTTCAGGTTACAGACTCCGCTAACCCAGAAACAGTGCTTCAGGTTAAGAACTTTGCTTCAGGATGAGAACAGAAATCGTGCTCCGGCGGCGCAGCAGCAGCAAGAGGCCCCATTAGCTAACGTGGTGCTTCAGGTTAAGAACAGTTTCAGGTTAAGTACGGACCTCCAGAACGAATTAAGTACTTAACCTGAGGTACCACTGTACTTGCTCTTGCATGAGCATCCCCAACCCAGATATCATCTTCAGAGCTCCTTCTTCACTGTCTCACCACAGATTGCTGGAGTCCAAAGACAGGGCCTTTGCTGTGGTGGCCCCTCATCTCCAGCATTTTCTCCCCAGAGAGGTTTGCTGGATGCCAACTATATATTTTTGGCGGCAGGCGAATGCCTTTCTATTTGCCCAAGGTCTTTTAGATGTGCTGATATGCTTGTTTTATCTTACTAGCGTAGAGTTTTCAAATGATTATAATAATATGCCACAACAGCGAATGTTCTGTTGCTTTATTATTTAATGTGATGCTCATCGTTCTAAAAGGTTGGTTTTAATTATTCACTGCTATATGGAAGCCTTTTATGGTTTGCGATGAAGAGAGGAGTTATCTGCAGGCAAGTAAATAAGTAAACGGGACGCGGGTGGCACTGGGACGCGGGTGGCACTTAGGACTTGCCGATCAGAAAGCGGTTCGAATCCCCACGACGGGGTGAGCTCCCGTTGCTCGGTCCCTGCTCCTGCCAACCTAGCAGTTTGAAAGCATGTCAAAGTGCAAGTAGATAAATAGGTACCGCTCTGGCGGGAAGGTAAGCAGCGTTTCCGTGCGCTGCTCTGGTTCGCCAGAAGCGGCTTAGTCATGCTGGCCACATGACCTGAAAGCTGTACGCCTGCTCCCTTGGCCAATAAAGCAAGATGAGCGCCGCAACCCCAGAGTCGGTCACAACTGGACCTAATGGTCAGGGGTCCCTTTACCTTTTTAAATAAGTAAATATTCAAGGCAAGGAAGAAGGCAAGGAAGGGGGAAAGGTAAATTAAACTCTGTAGAACTTGCAACACAAACCTCAGCCAAGAGACAAGTTGCTGAAAGGAGCCTCACATTCATACTTTTTGAATCTTAAAGCAAACTCCTCTTTTTTTCTCTTTTTTAGTTAAATGTGTTCCTTGTCTGGCCTGCATATGGGTCAGTCTGGTTCAGTGGAAAGTGTTGGATGGCTTTGGATCAAATCCTAACAGAGAAACAAAGTTAGTGGGTGGCCTCGTGTGTGTGACTCATACAGATCATCTTTGCAGAGTACCCTCCTTCTTCCTTTTCTCCCTTCCCTCCCATGTTTCCAGTTCAGATGTTAGTGTCAAACTGGCTGTGCACCAAAAAAGGAAGGCCTAGTGGAATAATGTGTGCGAAATCCACAACCACCTTAGCTCAAAGGAAGCCCTGCTCTAATTCCCTTTTTCCGTGGAGATGGGGAGAGGGCCAATGCAAGTTAAGATCTGTGTGATTTCTGATAAAATGTGTATAGTTATGCACACGTCTGATCTCTGCCTTCAGGCCTTAATTCCTTGCTTATGAAATTAGCAAAATTACTCATCTACCTCATCAGGCTGTTGCAAAGATGACTCACGAATGGGACTAGGCCAGGGGTGTCCAATTTTTTTTCAAAGAGGGCCAGATTTGAAGCGAAGGGCCGTGAAGGCTGACCAAAGGCCAACCAAAGTTGCTGACCTTTTTTAAGGATTGAAGTTGTTGAGGTTTTTGGGGGATTTTACCCCAGGGAATAAACTGCCATAGGCCCCTGAAACGGACTTCAGACGTGCCTGGACTAGGGGACTGTTAATATTCCTGAGAATGAAGTATCTATCGTATGGCCCATAAATCTCATTGCATCAGTGAATAGGCCAACAAAAGGCTGCCACTTAAATGATTAAAAACAACATTTGAATATATTATTATGAATTTTAAGGGTGGGGATGGGGTTAGAAAGAATGCCCGGGCCTCTAATTCTTGCAATAACCAGGCTAGATTCCTGTTGAGGTATAGGCCACTAATGGGAAGAAAGGAAGGGGCTCTGTGCAAGATGGAAAATGGGTGAAACCCCCTCCCTCAACTCACGGGTTGTTAGAAGGACAAAGACAGAGTTGAGAGCAGAGAATGAAGTCATGTGAGAAAGAAGGAATGCAGCAAGATAGGAAGCAAGAGAGACAGAGATTTTGATTTCTGTTTGAATCCAAGGCTGCAACTATGGGAGACACAAGGCCCCCTTGGGGTGTTAATGCTGTGAATCCCTCCATCATAGGCTCAGGTTGTATATATAAACAAACCATATATCATAAAGACACCACAGTCTCTGCTGTACACAGGGCCAGATTTAGGTTTGATGAGGCCCTAAGCTACTGAAAGGGACGTGGGTGGTGCTGTGAGTTAAACCACAGAGCCTAGGACTTGCCGATCAGAAGGTCGGTGGTTCAAATCCCCGCGACGGGGTGAGCTCCCATTGCTCGGTCCCTGCTCCTGTCAACCTAGCAGTTCGAAAGCACGTCAAAGTGCAAGTAGATAAATAGGTACCACTCCGGCGGGAAGGTAAACAGCGTTTCTGTGCGCTGCTCTGGTTCGGCAGAAGCAGCTTAGTCATGCTGGCCACATGACCTGGAAGCTGCACGCCGGCTCCCTCGGCCAATAAAGCGAGATGAGGCAGCAACCCCAGAGTCGGTCACGACTGGACCTAATGGTCAGGGGTCTCTTTACCTTTAAGCTACTGAAGGTAATGGGGCCCTTTATATGTCCAGCTGTCCTTTGTCAAAAACAAATTGCCACTCTTTTTTGTGTTGAATATATGCCATATGGTAATTTATGGACCTAAGAGGTATCTAAATGCATTTGCACATTCAGAATGTAGGCACCCTATATATAGAAATGAGCAAACCAGTGATATTTTAAGGAGCAGGCTAACAGGTGGGGCCCATTGCTTACATCATAGGAGCCTACACAACAGAAAACACTGTTGCTGCATGTAGGTTTTATTTTATTTGTTTTTTATCTTATATTTTGGAAATGTACATCCAGTTCCCCCCCTTTACATTTTGGGGGCCCCCTAAGAGAGTGGGGCCCTAAGCTATAGGTTGTTTAGCTTATACATAAATCCGGCACTGGCTGTACCTCATTTTGAAGGAGACCCCTGGAATCTCGCACCACTAGGAGATTGGGGTGCCGTGCAACAATGTAATAATGCCTTTTGGAACTGTTCAAGTATCATTCATTGTCATTCAGAATGAGGCACACCCAAATACTGAGCAAAAATAGAGCAGGTTGAATGCTGCCAAAACAATCTGCCAGACAAACAAACCCTGAAATTTGCATTTGAATGTTTTGACCAATGTGTTTCCAATGTGTGCATTCCCTTTGTGTTTTCTGTTTGTGCATTCTGGGTCCCATACTTTCTCTAAGCAGTTCAGAGAAGAATTTTAGCCTTCCGGTGATATGCAGAACAGTCTGTAGACACGCCATACATTTAAAGCAGCCCCCCCCCCGAATCCTATGAACTGTATTATGTTAAGGATGCTGGGAAATGCAGCTGTGTGGGGGTAAACTGCAGTTTCCAGGATACTTTGGGGGGAGTGCTTTAAATGTACGATGTGTCTTCAGCCCGGGGCATAAAGCTTCAAGGAATGGCTCACTCTTGCCTTGCTTCCATGTTCCAAGAGAGGAGAAAAGATGTATGCTCTTTTTTCAGCTCATAGCGGTGAGGAGGAATGGAAGTTCCCCCAGAATGTCTGCTTTATATACATTATTTACCCAATGGGCCTGAAATATACTCAGAGTCGCAAGTGATTTCATGCTCTTTATTCAGCTCCTAGTGGTGAGGAGGAATGAATGAAAGTCCCCTCACAGTATCTGCTTTATATACATTATTTACACAATGGGCTGCACATGATTGGCTAATTCCGGAATTCTACTGTAAGCCAATCAGGTTGTGGATTCACTTCAATCTGGAGCAGGATTGGGTGGTTCCTGCCAACCAATCATACTGCTGCATTGTTCTAGGACCAATCAGACTGCTGCATTCTGAATCCTATTGTTCTAGGACTAATCAGACTGCTGCAATTTGGATCCTATTGTTCTCAGTACATAACAGGGCCCCACGTGATTGGCTAATTCCAGGATTCTCCTGTAGGCCAATCAGGCTGCGGATGCACTTCCACCTGGAGTTGGATTGGGTAGCTCCTGCGGACCAATCAGACTACAGCATTCTGAATCCTATTGTTCTAGGACCAGTCAGACTGCTGCATTTTGGATCCTATTCAACTCAGTACATAACAAAAGAGTTGTGAGGAGAACTACGCGGGTCAAGGATTATGGTAGTTGTAGTCCAAAACATCTGGCCCACACAAAGTTAGGGAAGGCTGGTGTAGGCAAACAGCAGCTTTTAAGAGAGCGGAACACAATTTGAAAGGGGTTGTGAACTCATTCCGGTTGTGAACTCACATATTTTGTCCCATTGACTCTTCTATTCAAACAGGGTTGACACGTTTTTGTAACAGGGTAGCAGAACAAGCCTGCTGATCAGCGACTATAATGGAAAGGTACACGCATCAAATACTGTGTTGGCGATTTCAAACTGCTTTCAATTGTCTGAAAAAATGTTGCCCCTGCCTTGGAAAATGAACATTACGTTCAAGTCCCTGTGGACCCTGAAACTAAAATCAATTATGGAATGATTCATTTGTGAATTATTTCTTCCCTTAGATTGCAAAGACGAAACAATATACCAGAAGCTATTCAAGTCCCAGTTCTAGTTTTCTGCTTTTTTTGTGGGGCGGATGTTTTTTGCCCCAGCAAGAACTTTAAGAAAATTTCACCGAGGCTCTGCAGTTTGACCTACATTTGTTTCACCTCAAGATTTTAGCCCAATAAAACAGCTATGTTATAAGTTTCCTGGCCAGAAGAACAGAACAGAGAAGTGTAATAACCACTGGCAAACATCTGTACTATGTTTGAGCTGTGTGTGCTAAAAAGACCTCAAATAAGCACCAATTTAAGGGCCAAGTTTGCTAAATCCCACAGCTAGATGGAGGGCTTGTGTGGTAGATAAATTTGCACAGTAACTTAAGCCCCTCGCTGCAGATGTTTGGAATTGTACATGCTATCAGGAGGCACGGATAAAGAATCAAATATGGAATTAAAACGGGTGTAACTTAGGGAAGCATCACTAAAAGGAGGAAACGCATCACCAAAAATGAGGGGAGAAATTTGCAAAAATAAATAAATTGCACAATGCTAATTTATAGGCGTAGGTGCAGATTAAGAAATAATTACTGTTATTCAAATACGGTGGTACCTTGGGTTAAGAACTTAATACCTTCCCACCGGAGTGGTACCTATTTATCTACTTGCACTTTTTGGCTTGCTTTCAAGCTGCTAGGTTGGCAGGAGCTGGGACTGAGCAATGGGAGCTCACCCCGTTGCAGGGATTCGGACCACCGACCTTCTGATTGGCAAGCCCTAGGCTCAGTGGTTTAGACCACAGCGCCACCGTTTTATTTGCTTTTTTATCTTATATTTTGTTAATTCCTCCTCCAGCTCCCCCCTCTAATTTTTGGGGGGCCCCCAAGAGAGTGGGACCCTAAGCTATAGCTTGTTTAGCTGATACATAAATCCGGCACTGCTCTGTGGCATCCCTGCAGCCACCCTGCGTGGACCTCGCTGCCACCCTCCCAAGCCCCAGCACCATTTAGGTAAGATACAGCAAGGAAGCCACACCAAGCTCCATGGGTTTCCATTTTCTGCAAAAAAAAAGTTGCACCAAAAATAAAATCGTGGATCTAATAGGAACTGTAATGGGAATTGGGGTTGCTTGTGCATAAACTGCAAACTGTTCCAAGCTGGTTGTATAGCTAAACCTTTCCCTGGTTTGACAGCCCTTACTACGCGACTGTCTTAGTCACTGGCAGAATCCATGAGTGGGCGTCTCCTAAACTTCCTCCAACATAAAAATTCTTTGACGCCAAGTCTCCTCCTAGATTCTCTGCGCGGAAGCCTTCTGCGCAGCGTGGGCATGCCAAGCGGAGGTCCAGTGCTCTCTCCGCTGATTTCACTGGAAGAGTCTCGGAGCCTCCCCTCCGCCTTGCTCTCGGCTTCCCCTTTCTCCCTGGTGTCCCCTGGATTTCCTTCCCCAGCGGAAGCTCTCTCTCTCTCCTTGCTAGTTCCCTCCCCTGCATCATTGGAGCGTCTTACCTCTCCTCTTGCCTCTGATCAGTGGCGTTGCGTGGGTTGTCAGCACCCGGGGCAAGGCAAGTAATTTGCGCCCCCTAACCCGTGGATTTGCGCCCCCTAACCCTAACCCCCAGATGTTGCGCCCGGTACGGCCGGCCCCCCCTGCACCCCCCACGCTACGCCACTGCCTCTGATGGCAGTTCCCTGACAGGAACAAAACAGGGCTGGCAGGCGGAGGTATCTGTCCCAAGCAGCAGGTGATGGAAGATGGAGAGAAACTGCAAGGTGTTGTGGGGCAGGCCTGTTTTACGTATTGGAAATTATAATCACACCACAACATATCCATAGTTAAAAGATTCCTTCAAATCTCTGGACTTCCCACCTTCCCTTGCATGGGTTCTGTTGTTAAACCTTTTCTACTGCATCTTTTTCCAATAATCCAAGTTTTTTATAACTCCATTATGTCCATAGTTCTCGTTACGTTATGAGTGTTATTACAATCCTGCTAATGTTTTCAACTGCTTACAGTGGTTTTTAAGGTAAATTATAAATTCTTCCCATTCCTTATTAAAGTTTTGGTCTTCCTGGTTCCTGAGCTTTCCATTCAGTTTTGCCATTTCGGCATAGTCCATCAATTTCATCTGCCATTCTTCTCTGGTAGGGACTTTATCTTCCTTCCATCTCTGGGCTAACAACATCTGTGCAGCTGTCGTCGGATACATAAAAAGTCTTTTCTGCTCCCTTGGAATTTCAGCACCTACAATTCCTAATAAAAAAGCCTCTGGTTGTTTTAAAAAAATAAAAGTTATTTTAAACATTTTTTTCAATTCATTATATATCATTTCCCAGAATGCTTTTGTTACCTTACACGTCCACCACATATGATCAAAGGTGCCTTCTTTTTCTTTACATTTCCAGCAGATATTTGTACCTGTCTTACACGCGGCACCATTCCACCCAGGAGTCCTGGGAATTGTAGTCCCCCCCCCTCACAAAACTATAATTCCAAGTACTCTTGACAGACTAGAGTTCCCAGGAGTCTTTGGGGGAAGTCGTGCACTTTAAATGTCTGGTCCATTTACAGCGCATAATCTGGTTGAAGTGTCACAGTTTCTCCCTTTTCTTCCTAATGTCTCAACAAATAAAAATGTTAGATGGGGGGGGGGGAATATGAGAGAGAGATATTGTGTACACTTTTGTAAATCAAGAAAATATTTAATAATAATAATAATAATAATAATAATAATAATCCGACAAAATATATCCTGATCCGGCATTCTTGCTCACTTGTAGCCAGTTACAAATTGCCCTTTCAGACCTGACGGTATACCAGTTGCTCACAACATGCACCCACAAAAATGAACTTGTGGCTTCAGCATATGTGTGTGCAGGCGCATGCCTGGGTGCCAACGTATGTGTGTTTTACGTAGAAAATAAGGGATGTGGACTTTTGCATGGCTATGTCCGGCTCAAGATGTAAACTTCTAGCACAGGGGTCAGCAAACTTTTTCAGCAAGGGGCCGGTCCACTGTCTGTCAAACCTTGTGGGGGGCCGGACTATATTTTGAAAAAAATAATGAACGAATTCCTATGCCCCACAAATAACCCAGAGATGCATTTTAAATAAAAGAACACATTCTACTTGGGTAGAAACACCAGGCAGGCCCACAAATAACCCAGAGATGCATTTTAAATAAAAGGACAGACATGTTCTACTCCTGTAAAAAAACACTGATTCCCGGACCATCCGCGGGCTGGATTTAGAAAGCGATTGGGCCGGAACCGGCCCCTGGGCATTAGTTTGCCTAACCATATTCTAGCATTTTTCAAACAGATGCATCTGCAAAAATATATATTTTTTTTAATTTCTTTTTTCTTCACAGTAGCAATGTAGGCACTGTCTGCTCAAGCTACCGCCCAAAGAAATGGCAGGTGCTTCTTTTCATGGCCCTCTTCATGTCCCAGCTCGTCTGAATATTAAAAGGGCCCGTTTGTGCGCAAGGGGGTAAAGGAAGGGTCAGGGTCATATTGTTCTCATTTGCCTTTGTTCCCTTAGAACAAAGCAAGGAGTCAAACTTGAATCCTCAGAGTGGAGGGAAGCCAAACAGCATGCTTGGGAATCTGTTTGCATCTGTAACTAGTGTAATGTTAATTAATTTGGAATAGACTCACAGGCACTCTCTGTCCTCACTTGGTTTGTTTTTTTGCTTTCTCAATATAATGCTCAGTTCACTCGTTTTCCTCTTATTTTTCATAGCTCAAGTGTTTTGTTTTTTTAAAAGTCTGCTATCTATTTATGTAGAGCTGCTGGTTAAATTTTTTTCAAAATCCAAATTAAGAATTGTAGGGATGGTTAGGGTTTTGGATGGGGGTGTGTGTGTCACATTCCATTGTCATATTAAATTGCAATTCTGTTGTAAACCCAAAGTGAGGTTTGGAGTTTTTTAAATCCTACTGTATTCAATGGGGCTTACTCCCAGGTAAGTGGGGTTCGGTCTGCAGCCTTAACGGGTGATGTAAAATGTTGGGTTACATTCAAGCAGCACTTTATTCTGTTTTCCCATCCTTTTCTTACCTGATAATTGTTGCATCTTATGTGAGCAGGCTGCGGGCTGTGAGGGACGCGGGTGGCGCTGTGGGTTAAACCACAGAGCCTAGGGCTTGCCGATCAGAAGGTTGGCGGTTCGAATCCCTGCGACGGGGTGAGCTCCTGTTGCTCGGTCCCTGCTCCTGCCAGCCTAGCAGTACGAAAGCACGTCAAAGTGCAAGTAGATAAATAGGAACCGCTCTGGTGGGAAGGTAAACGGCGTTTCTGTGCGCTGCCCTGGTTCGCCAGAAGTGGCTTAGTCATGCTGGCCACATGACCCAGAAGCTGTACGCCGGCTCCCTCAGCCAATAAATCGAGATGAGCGCCGCAACTCCAGAGTCGGCCACGACTGGACCTAATGGTCAGGGGTCCCTTTACCTTTACCTTATTGGAGCTCTCAAATGATGTAAAAGCCACTTCTAATGGAATCTACTAAATGTCTTGGGCTCATTTCCATGCTAACTGCCACCACCTCAAAATTTTTGCAGCCCTGTTAAGCTCAGAAAATCGCAGGATGTAATTTGCATACAATTCTTCTGTCATTTCCATGGGTGAATCATGAGGCAACAGAAATACATATGTACATAAAGAGTGGTGGTTGTGATGTCCGCTGTTGTGTAACACACCACACATTGATGTGAATAAATTTTAGCATGACAAACTGGTATATTGATTTTAAAAAGTCTCAGTTCCGTTAGGCAATAAATAACACAGTGTAAAATGAATGTTAGCAGAACAGAAGCGCTAGCGTTATAACCAGGAAAACTAATGCAATAATCCCCACGTCTGAATGCACCCTAAGTCATACCAAATCAGACTCATTCCAATCAATGGACTCCATTCTTTGAGTATGACTTTGTTGGACATCACCCAATACTTTTCCTTTATGGCCTTGAAACACTTTCATCTTTAAAGGCAGCATAACATGGTCCCATCCACTCACAGACACTGATTGTTGGAGATGATGGAGTATGGTAAGGAATTGCAGCTCAATTTGAAGGTTAAAAAGGTAAAGGTAAAGGGACCGCTGACAGTTAAGTCCAGTCGTGAACAACTCTGGGGTTACAGTACTCATCTTGCTTTACAGGCTGAGGGAGCCGGCATTTGTCTGCTCTGCAGACAGTTTTTCTGGGTCATGTGGCCAGCATGACTAAGCTGCTTCTGGCGCAACGGGACACCGAAACCAGAGCAATGCATAGAAACACCGTTTACCTTCCCAACGGAGCGGTACCTATTTATCTGCTTGCACTTTTTGGCGTGCTTTCGAACTGCTAGGTTGGCAGGAGCTGGGACCGAGAAATGGGAGCTCACCCCGTTGCGGGGATTCGAACCGCCGACCTTCTGATTGACAAATCCTAGGCTCTGTGGTTTGGACCACTGCGCCACCTGCGTCCCAATTTGAATGTTAAAGCTGCCGTTTTTAGTGCTCAAGTTTCATGGAAGAATAAAAAGTGGTCTGAGAACGGGACTACAACAGTGGAAGGCTTGATGTTTGCAACTTGATTAATTAAAATGGTGATTATAGACACTGAAGAACCCACATTCCTTGGCAGGTAAGGGAAATGGAGATCCCATTCTTCCTGTTGCCCCTGGATGTTTATATACAGGCTTGTGGTGGCGTTCAGAGTCTCAAGTGTCAGTGGTGGCTGGTGTCCATTGGAACTGGTAGGGCAGAGGACCAGGAGACCAGCAACAAGAGGAGCCAAAGCCAATGACAAGTACAGACAACCTGATGGACAGATCCAGCTAAGTCTAGTTTTGTCTCCATCCTCCTCCCTGCAGAGTTCTACAAGGCCAACACAAAGGATGAAGGCAACGCTAAACTGGTAACCAGTGCCACCTCCTGGACTGGAAGTAACTAAGTAGACAGACACAGGGGCGTAGGAAAGGGGGGGGTAATTCGCCCCAGGTGCCATCATGGAGGGGGGTGACAAATTATCAAGGAACAATTACTGCCCTACTGCCTTTTTGAAAATGCCTGCTCCAAAGGTCTTATCTTACCACACTAGAGATTATATAGTTACATATGAAATTTCATGCATATCAGTTAATATCTTGACCTTCCTCCATGAAAATAGCTGTTTACTTGGCCGTTTTCCTATGTTGTGAAGGCCGAAATTTCAACAAAGCACGTCCCTTTGCTAGACTCTTTTTGGGCACCTGCTAAAAGCATTCTTCTTTAGGCAAGCATACCTAGATGCTTAGGAAGCTGAAGTAATTTTAATCTTAATATTTTAGCTTTTGTATGTTTTAAAGTAGGATTGTTAATTTTTCTTGATTTTACTGCTGTGGTTTGTTTGTTTGTTTGTTTTGGTAAACCACTTTGCAGGTTTTTAAAAAAATAAATTTTATTAAATAAATAAACAATAAATATAAATAAAAGAACACAAGCCAAAACACAATCCATCCTATAGATTTAAGTATCTGTCCGTAGTCGCCTACTTGTTATCAGAGGCTCAGAATCCACATTCCTTTGTTAGAAAATATGAAATAACGTAAAACCATTTTTGCAGGCAAAAAATAATAATAACTGTGGGGGGCGGCTTGATAAGAAATTTTTTCGCACCAGGTACCACCTGACCTTCCTATGCCTCTGGGCAGACACATAATCAGCCAATCAGGCTGAATCTCTCCTAAGATGCCTTCTGGGATCCCTCCTTCCCAAGGTAATATTGGGAAGGTGATGAGTGTCTGAGAACTTCTATAAGAGCTTCTGTATGCCAAAATATGAAGTTATTTTGGACTGGACTGGACGCTAGAGTGGCAAGGGCTCTAGTGGGGCTTGAATCATCACTCCTTTTCAGATTCTGCCACATCACCAGAAATTCACTAGCACCTAAGGAATGACTGGGATCTGTGCAGAGTGAAGTCAATAACCCAAAATGCATCATGCTATACCCTCAGCAAAGTTTTGTGATTTGACTCTTGCTTGCCACGCCAGACTTATGCCACAACCTAAGAACATAAGGAGAGCCTGCTGGTATGCCCCGCGGAGGACCTTAAGGTCCACAAATGACAACATTTTGGAGGTCCCAGGTCGCAAGGTGGTTAGATTGGTCTCAACTAGGGCCAGGGCCATTTCAGTACTGGCCCCGACTTGGTGGAACGCATTGTCACAAGAGACTAGGGCCCTGCGGGACTTGACATCTTTCCGCAGGGCCTGCAAGACAGAGCTGTTCCACCTGGCCTTTGGTTTGGACTCGGTCTGACCCTTATGCTTCCCTCCCCTTATGGTCTTGATCTATCAGCTACTTTAAAATGAGGGTGCATTTTAAATTGCCTTTTAACCTGTATTTTAAATTGGTCCCCCCCATTATGTTTTTAATGTAATTTTACTGTTGTTAGCCGCCCTGAGCACAGCTCTGGCCGGGGAAGGCGGGGTATAAATAAAGATGAAGATGAAGATGAAGATGAAGATGAATGGCCAATCTGGTCCAGCCCCCTGTTCTCACAGTGGCCCACCAGACGCCTGTACACGAAGTTCCAAGTGTCACAGACTTCTCTCATGGTGGGATTTGGAAAAGTTGGCCCGACATCAGCAGATCACCCCCGGCACTGTGACTTACGATTCCAAACATAGCTTTTAGCCGAGAGATTGGCAGAACCCTGCAAAATGGAAACTTAACAGCTCAGTGCCACATCTATTCACTCTGTGAGAGCTGAGATTACAGCTAATCCATAGAGGCTCTGGCCTACGTCCTATTGGAAACCATTCCAACCGTTTTGTGGGAACTTGCTTTCTTGAGGCTTTCTCAGTCTTTTTTTTCTCCTTCCAGGATGCTTTCAAAGTCACCCCATGGCTGCCCTCCAAGTGCTAACAGGACACTGCTGAGGTCTGCACTGACACAATTTGGTCACCAATTGTTTGAAGGTTAGCGCTTAGTGGGTGGCATTGAATAGCTCTGGAATTCCCCCCCTCATCTCCTTGTTACTATTTGGTTGTTTCTCTCTCGCACCCCCCCCATCTCATCTCCCCCCCTACGTTTCCCAAGGGAGGTATGGAAAGGGGTGTTTATGGTGGGTGGAAAGAGTCTTTGCAGCTAGCCTGAGACACTGACTGGTTTATTTACTCAAACAACAAACATGCGGCCTGCCGTGAGTGCAGTGACAGAGGGCAGTTTCTGAATGGGATGGGACCGGGTGTCTTCAGAGGGGGCCACCCACGTCGAATGGGCCTCCTTCCTTGCAAGGAAATGACAGTTTGAGTCACAGGCTGGCCAACAATGTACGTGTGTGATGCAAAGGGTCTCACAGCCTGTTTGCTAATAGCCAGGGGCGAAAACTGTGCTCCTTATTTTCCTTTGGCTCCTTCCTTCCCTCCCTCCACCCTCCAACTGCCTTCCCTCACAGCCCTCATTCTTCTCACACTTCTTCACGCAGCTGGCACTGAACACCAACGTGGTCTCCAGGCATCCTCCTTAGAAGGGTAGTGGGGTCGGGGTGCTGGGGGGATGGACTGAGATGCTGGATAAACAAACAGAACAATAAGAACGTTTCTCAGTGCTGTGTCCAAAGCTGCCCTCTTGTTGGTTTTATGTCAGCCAGAAAACAAAGGGCTTCTAGGGGAGCCCGAATTGCAGGGAGGGAAACAGGAACCCCCTTTGAGCGTCTGCGCCTGTTCCGAGATGACCGCGCGGAGCTCTTGAACTTGCGAGCTTTGAAAATACAAGCTCTTTCTGTGTACAGTAAGCAAAACGCAGGGAAGCAAATGGGACATATTAAAAACAACTTGGCATTCTCAACCCACCCAACTCCCCGCAACCCGTCCCTGAGTGGCTTGATTTCTTGAACGCAGTAATCTTTCACTAACGCCTCTGCTTGCTGGTTTTCAGTCCAGTGGAAGTTGACACATCGGGGCCAGTGGGGCAGTGATGCGCCACCAACCCCAGTGAGTCTGCCCCTCCCCACCAACCAGTCCAGAGGGTGGCCCTGCCTGCCTCCTTCCACCTTCTTCTTGTTGTTGTTTAGTCGTTTAGTCGTGTCCGACTCTTCGTGACCCCATGGACCAGAGCATGCCAGGCACTCCTGTCTTCCACTGCCTCCCGCAGTTTGGTCAAACTCATGTTCGTAGCTTCGAGAACACTGTCCAACCATCTCGTCCTCTGTCGTCCCCGTCTCTTTGTGCCCTCCATCTTCCCAACATCAGGGTCTTTTCCAGGGAGTCTTCTCTTCTCATGAGGTGGCCAAAGTACTGGAGCCTCAGCTTCATGATCTGTCCTTCCAGTGAGCACTCGGGGCTGATTTCCTTCAGAATGGAGAGGTTTGATCTTCTTGCAGTCCATGGGACTCTCCAGAGTCTCCTCCAGCACCATAATTCAAAAGCATCAATTCTTTGGCAATCAGCCTTCTTTATGGTCCAACTCTCACTTCCATGCATCACTACTGGGAAAACCATAGCTTTAACTATACGGACCTTTGTTGGCAAGGTGATGTCTCTCCTTCTTAGTCTCAGTTCATACTCTCCAACGTTTCTCTGGGGAGAAAGTGTTAACGGAGAAATCTGAGTGCTCCCTTGGACAAAAAACAAGGACACCAGCCAGGAATACCAGAGCAAAACAGCAGCCAGTAGGCTTGGTCTTTATTGAAGACTGTCACGACAGACTCCCACCTGCCACAAGGTGGAACAAGATGGAAGCCCCGAATGAAAGAGAACCCAAACTTTTATTAGCAGCTAATCCCCATGTTACACCCCCAAAAAACTACTTCACGGTTACATCACGGTTACATCATGAAAGGGGAGGTCTGGTGGCAGTAATCTGAGCATCCTGGACCCTGCCCCATGGTTCCCCTTAAAGCTAAAAGTAAAGGGGCCCCTGGCCATTAGGTCCAGTTGTGGCCGACTCTGGGGTTGCAGCGCTCATCTCGCTTTATTGGCCGAGGGAGCCGGCGTACGGCTTCCGGGTCATGTGGCCAGTATGACTAAGCCGCTTCTGGCGAACCACAGCAGTGCACAGAAATGCCATTTACCTTCCCGCCGGAGCGGTACCTATTTATCTACTTGCAATTTGATGTGCTTTCGAACTGCTAGGTTGGCAGGAGCAGGGACCGAGCAACGGGAACTCACCCCATCGCAGGGATTCGAACCGCCAACCTTCTGATCGGCAAGTCCTAGGCTCTGTGGTTTAACCCACAGCGCCACCCATGTCCCAATATGATTCCCCTTGCCCTCCACCAAACACCCATCAAGTGTAACAAAAGAGATATTTACATTTCCCTGTTTCCCAGCCAAGTTAATCACACCCTTTTGTCTTCATCTGGGTCTGTTATTTCTGGAATGGCTACCTGTCAGGCACTCAGGTATCAGGATGCCAGGAATTATCACTCAGGCAGAGGGGCTGCTGAGTAGCTGAGCTCACATGTCTATATGAATTTCTGAAGTTTTCCCAGTGAACCAGTACATAGATACATTTATCAGTGAATTGCTACATTTGGTATTGTGCATAAGAGACCCTTTGAATAGATAGGAAACGATGCCTTATGAGGAACGGCTAAGGGAGCTGGGCATGTTTAGCCTGGAGAAGAGGAGGTTAAGGGGTGATATGATAGCCATGTTCAAATATATAAAAGGATGTCACATAGAGGAGGGAGAAAGGTTGTTTTCTGCTGCTCCAGAGAAGCGGACACGGAGCAATGGATCCAAACGACAAGAAAGAAGATTCCACCTAAACATTAGGAAGAACTTCCTGACAGTAAGAGCTGTTTAACAGTGGAATTTGCTGCCAAGGAGTGTGGTGGAGTCTCCTCCTTTGGAGGTCTTTAAGCTGAGGCTTGACAACCATATGTCAGGAGTGCTCTGATGGTGTTTCCTGCTTGGCAGGGGGTTGGACTCGATGGCCCTTGTGGTCTCTTCCAACTCTATGATTCTATGATTCTATGATTCTAGGAAGAAACTGTGATGAAGGGTTTTGTGGGGACAAATCACAAAAGTCACAAAAGTGATTGTGCTGATTTTGGTAGTGGGCTGCATGCGCATGATATCTGCTGGAGGGGCAACTGCCCCCCCCAACCTATACATAAATTCCTGCAACTAAAGTCAATCTGGTCTATGTGTTCCTGAACCCATTATCAGTATACAAACTGTGCATTGAATGCATTGCACCAAGCTACTTTGAAAACTGAGGAAAAAATGCATTAACGGAAGGAATTAACCGCTGAGTCATAAAACTGCAGGCCCTGGAGCATATCTGACTGCACTCATGTACATCTGCTTCACAGAATGTCCAAGGACATAAGCCAGAACTACTGTACAAGTCCTTTCCGCTGGGGACCCAATGTGAAAGCACAGCAATGGGTCAGGCTGCCAGACTGAGTTGCATGTTGCATTTGTAGGCGGAAGCACTTTCCAGATTAGCTGACTTATTTCTCTAGCCTTTTTTTTTTTTTAAGGTAGAACAATCACTGGTAAAATTCTAATCACTCTTCTCTTTTCCTGAAAGAAAACAGGCGTTCTAGAAGGTTGGATGTTGACAATAAGGGGGTGGTGGACAAGGTCTAGCCAAATATATGCTATCGTGCTGAAACATTGGGAATGAAAAGCATTAGGGGTGGAACATAGGGAGCTTTCCTGTTTAATCATCTCACCCAGCAATATCTCCTCTGAAAGAGGTAGTGGATGTCTAGGCTGCCATACATTACTGTGATTTCAATGTGGAATTGACGTCTGGGGCAAATCTCCAAAAGGCTGCGCTTTGACCTGGATCTTAGGTAAGTCAATGGAAAACCACATTTTGCCTAAAAAATGAAAAAGCTCAACAGCTCTCGGGGTGTCCTGGTTTTTATTTTATCATTTGAAATATGGCAACCCTAGCTTATGCCAACCTTGCCATTTTTCCAATCTGATATGCAGGCTCTGAAGTTTATGTGGATATACAGTGGTACCTCGGTTACATACGCTTCAGGTTACATACGCTTCAGGTTACAGACTCCGCTAACCCAGAAATAGTACCTTGGGTTAAGAACTTTGCTTCAGGGTGAGAACAGAAATCGTGCTCCGGCGGCACGGCAGCAGCGGGAGGCCCCATTAACTAAAGTGGTGCTTCAGGTTAAGAACAGTTTCAAGTTAAGAACGGACCTCCGGAACGAATAAAGTACTTAACCCGATGTACCACTGTACCCTAAAGTACCATTACCAGCCTCATCTCCCCATCTCCTTGGCATAGGACAGGCTAAAAACCCAAAGAGAGAAATAGCCATTCTCTCTGGATAGTATTTAGAGACTAGAGGTTAGTGCCCATCATCTGTTATTGTTGCCGTTTGTTAAGGAGAAGTACTTATTGCTTCCTTTCTCTGCCCTGTTTCACGAGCCTCATTAATGAAAGGCTGCAAAAGAGAAAAGAGAAAAACTAAGACAAAATTGGGCAGAGCAAAACACTGGGAGACCTTCAGCAGAGCATATTGAACAGCTGCTAGACCTATAGAATCCACACTGTTTCCTGCTCTGATTGTTCCAGGGGGTTGAGCTTATTGAAGTCAGGGTGACTTGAAAAAGCTGAGAAGGGAACTACTGACTGAAGAGCCCCTTTTGTATGGAACAGCATTGTCCCACAAAGGTTTTTTGGGCCGTGCCACTTTTTTAACAGGAGGAATTTTAACAAGGAAGATTTCGTTCCTTTATGAAGTGGGTGAGCCCCATCCCTCGTTTCTCCACAGATTTAAGAGCTCTGCTCTAAGAAGCCCTCTCGTAATTATGTGTGCTGCGAAAAGAAAAGACCGGCTTAGATTTTTGTGGTGCAAAACATTTAAGAGGATTTCTCCTTTTATTTATCGTTAGGCAGTTCCTGCAGCTTCAAGCTTCAGTTTTCTGTTTGCAAGGGAAGCCTCATGTAGGCCACAATCCACTGGCAACTTCCTGTGTAATGAGCTTGGTACTAAACCAGAAGCATAGAGTGATTTCATTAAAGAAGAGGCAGATATTTTCCCATGCTGTGTGCGTGTGTGTGTGTGCATGAGAAAGAGAGAGAGAGAAATTGGTTGTGTCAGCTGCATTCTGATACTTCCCTTTTGAGTTACAAGAGACACGTGGACATTCATTGCAGACTAGAAATGCCTCTCTGTTGTTACCGGAAAAATCCGAGGGCTCCCTTGGACAAAAACAAAGACACCAACCAGGATAACTTGGAGCAAAACAGCAGCCTGTAGGCTTGGCCTTTATTGAACTGTTGCAACAGGGTGTTCCCCTCACTTGCAGGAGAGAGGAAAGACCCAGAAAGATGGTGTGCAAGACCTTATAAAAACTTTTGAAATTCCCATCCTCTAGGTCAAGCCCACCCCCAGAAACATCATGCATACATTACAGAAAGGAGGGGTTGAGGGAGGAGTTGTGGTGGTAACCTGAGTGTCCTGTCACCTGGCTGGTACTTCCTTTCCCCCTGCCCATGAGTCACTTCCAGGAGACAAAGGGGAGTTTGCAGTTTCCTGCCCCTAGAGGGAAGATCTGATCATTGTCCTTTGTTTCAGTCCATGCTGAATCCACTCCCATATGCAAGTTCTTTGTGATCCTGATTGTCTTCTGTCTGGGATCATCAGGGTTGACATAGCAACTGGGCAGGGCTCCTGTGGATGTGCTGGGATGGTGAAGGGATTATGGCTGACCAGAACCAAGCCACCCCCCTTTGATAGTCCTTGTCATATGGAGTAAAATAAAAATGGAACAGTGCAAATCCGATGTATGGTTGATTTTCTATGAATTTATAACAGAAAGGTGGCGTATGTAGTGTGTGAGTGTGTGTGAAGTTTGTACAAACAGAATGATTGGGGTGGGGGGGGGGTCCTGCTACACTGTGCATGTGTGAAAGCTGTCGAGTACCCTGTCCCAAGAATGCACCATACCCTGGCAGGAGAGCATTATACATGCTCAGGTTACGATTCCTCCCCATGCGCCCTGGATGGATTCAATAGCATATTGGATTCCTAAAGCAAAACCTTGTAGGGTTGCTATTCCCCCCCCCGACTTGCATTTTAACATCTCCAGGTCAGGCAGAGATCCAGGAAGCTTCAGCTTTCCATAAGAATATAAGAGGTCTGTTGCGTCAGACCAAAGCACCCCCTAATCCCCACACCCTGTTTCTCACAGGTTGTGGGAAGCTCAAAATGTAGGACATGAGGGAGATGTTAGGATATAGTTCCGTTCCACCTTTAGAACAGGCATGTGGAATTGTTGCATGTCACATGTCTGTTTACTTCCAGCACAGTCTGCTGGGAACTTCTATTGTATATAGCTTTTGCCTATGCTGTTTGCTTGGACACGAAGGGAAACAGACATGTTTTTCCTTTGTCTTTGTTTTAAACAAAAATTGCCCTTTTCCCTTATGGGGTATCCAAGAGCCCATATAGAGTCCTTACATAGGTTCCCTATTGGTAGGAGAGAATAACAGAGGCCAACCAGAGAATATTGAGAAGCAAAGCAGCTAGTAAGCTTGATCTTTATTGATCTGTTGCAACAGGGTGCTCCCCTCACCTGCAGGAGAAAGGAGGGACCCAGAAAAATGGCATGCAAGGCCTTATAAAGACTTTTGAAATTTCCACCCTGTAGACCAAGACCACCCCCAGAAACATCATACATACATCACAGAAAAGGCAGTCTAAAACAGAAATTTGAATATTGTTTTTCTCCTG
Organism: Podarcis vaucheri; assembly: GCF_965113315.1. Taxonomy (NCBI): domain Eukaryota; kingdom Metazoa; phylum Chordata; class Lepidosauria; order Squamata; family Lacertidae; genus Podarcis; species Podarcis vaucheri. Next base: position 57,652,126 of record NC_138749.1, on the reverse strand, counting down.
TCGTTGTTTATCTCCTGTCTGACAGGTTACTTGATTGGATTGCCTGGGGAGCCTGGCCATTCTTTTGTAGTGATAAATTCTTAGTTCCTGGGCCAGGTCACAAGCTCACACCCTATTCATATCTTAAATGTATATTTAAGACAGGATTTGTGAGGAAAGAGACAATGGAGAGGTTTCCCACTTTGACCTTGCAGAGAAAACATTTGGTCAGTTTAGGAATCAAAATGGTTCCAGGTTGGCCTTCCTGTGCTGATCTATGTATGTGCTTGGTTGCTACACTTATGAACATTACCATATACAGTGGTGCCCCGCAAGATGAATGCCTCGCAAGACGGAAAACCCGCTAGACGAAAGGGTTTTCCATTTTTGAGCTGCTTCGCAAGACGATTTTCCCTATGGGCTTGCCTTGCAAGACAAAAACGTCTTGCGAGTGTTCCGATATTTTTTTTGCTTCCCCCCTTTTTCTAAGCCGCTAAGCCGCTAATAGCCTTTTAGCCGCTAATCCGCTAAGCCTTTAATAGCCGCTAAGCCTTTAATAGCCGCTAAACCGCTAATAGTGCTAATCTGCTAAGCCGCTAATAGGGTTGCTTCGCAAGACGAAAAAACCGCTAGACGAAGAGACTCGCGGAACGGATTAATTTCGTCTTGCAAGGCACCACTGTATTTAAGACCATAAAATTCCTATCACATCTTGATGCTGAATAAATGCTTGTAAATATGCTTACATATGCCTCTGTCCACTACTTCTGTTGCAATGAGTTATTATCTCTGCTGGCTTGTGTGCTAAGCTTCTGAAGGCTTCTGAGGCTTGAGTCACAGTTTTGATCCTGTTCCGATAACCGGAGTTTGCCCTGCTGCCGGCCGGTGGGCTGGAGCCAGCTGGGGGCCTGCCAATTGCCCCCATCTCCCCGGACACATCGCAACAGGAATAACCTTATCATGTTGTTGTCCCCCAGCAACTGGCATTCAAAGGAAACAGCATAAGCCTTTATGGACAGCAGCCGCTGATAGCCTACCCTCTGTGAATTTGTCTAATTTCATTTGAAAGCCATCTAAATTGATGGCCTTCAGCCTCAGCAGGCATGGCCAATAGCCAGAATGATACAAGTTGTGGTTCCGCAATTTCTGGAGGACAAAGATCCCCCACACCTGGACTATGCAAAGAAGGGCTGCCCCATCTCTGTCCCAAACCTTCCATCATTCAGCTTCATTGAGTAACATTGGGTTCTAATACTATGGGAGAGGAAGAAAACCACTGTCCACACTGTGCAGGATTTTCTTAATCTCTGCCATGGTTCCCTTTTTCTAAACGAAAAGGTGCAAGTCGTCATCTCCTTTCTTCACAGAATTACTGCTCTTGTATGCCAGGCCTCCCAGAAAGTTTTCCAGCCTTAAAAGCCCTGCCCAGATGCATCCTCCTAAGGAAATAAATTTCCATTGGATTGTTATATGTTACCAAACCTTCTGGGGGAGAATTATGAAACAATTCAATTTGGGTTTTTGTTCATAGACTTTATGCATGTCTTGGAATAGCCATAATGGAATAGTACTAGGACTTAAAAACATGTGTTCTCTGCCACAGCAGAAGCAGCTAATTTATAGCATTTGAAGAAGACAGTCTAACCTGGAGGTATAACACTTCAAACAAAACCACCTGTATTTCACAGAGGATCTGTTACGGAGAAAGAGCTGTTGAGGGCAGTAAATGGGAGAGAGCATCCCCACAAGCTCACTAATCTTAGCAGCTGCAAGATGTAGATTACAGTTATTCTGATTTCTGGATCAGATAAATACTGTGTTGGTTACAGCGCTCTATGTGTGGTCTTGAAGGTGGAGTGTTTGCACTTGCAGTCTTAGTTCTCCTTCAAAGTATAGGTGATTTGTGAAGCATATTAAATCTTAAAAAACTTCCAGGCTCTGTTGGTATCAAACATTTGTGCCGTATTGAATTATACGCAGCTCTCAGATAGTAGAGTATTGCTTGGGGGAAAGAATCTCTGTCTGAGATGCCAGAGGGCTGCTGAGTTGGGAGTAGAAATATTGGGCTAGATAGACAAATGGTCTGGCTGGATGTAAGGCAGCTGCCGTATGTTTACCACACATGCACTCATTTCACCTGGTATCAATATCAACACACAAGAGCCTTGCTGGTTTAGACCAGGGGTCCTCAACTACGGCCCGTGTGCCAATTCCGGCCCACCAGGGTCCTGAACCCAGCCCGCCAGCAAGGCCAAAGGCTCGAAAGCAGCTGGGCAGAAAGAGCACTGAGGTAAAAGCGTGTGCGTGTAACAAAGCCCTGGTAACGTGGTTGTTACCACCGGCGCCATGGGGCGCGGGTGGCGCTGTGGGTTAAACCACAGAGCCTAGGACTTGCCGATCAGACTTGCTGACCCGGAAGCTGTATGCCGGCTCCCTTGGCCAATAAAGCGAGATGAGCGCTACAACCTCAGAGTCGGCCACAACTGGACCTAATGGTCAGGGGTCCCTTTACCTTTACCTTTATCTTCGGGGCATCCTGATTGGTGCAGCTTGGAACTGACTTTATTCCTACTACTTACCTCCACCCCCACCCTCTGCCTGCTGCTGGCGTGTACATCAATCTTTCAGATTCTAGAGAGGTGAAGTACCATATCCCTTTGAAAATGAGCACCAGAGCATTTTATATTAGGGGCAATTTTGTTCAGACTGATTTCATAGATGTGAACAGTGTGAAGTACATTGAAGTGCAACAGCTTCCACACTGTCCCTATTCAATTGCATATCAGCCAATTCAGGTTGCACAACGAAAGTGGATTTGGTGCTTTTGCATCACAAACCTTCCTCCCCCCCCCACGCCCCCCCCATAAAAAAGAAGATAAAAATGTGATGGGCAACGCGGCGAGAAGTGTTGCGTAATAATTGCTTGAGATGGTATCGTATAACTTTCCACATATGAAGGAGAATGAATGCTCAGTAAACGCCTTAAAATCTCCCTGCCAGCTTAGTACAAACAAATCAGGATGAACGCTCAATAAAACAGGTTCTCTGGAAGCGGCCTCAGCCCCGCTGCGTCCAGCAGGACCGACCCCTGCATGAGCACGCACAAAACTGCAGCTGTAGTTAAAGCAGGAGGCGCCCTCCCCTCCCCTTCCCTCCTCCCTCCAGCTTCAGAAGCATTTACAGGAATAGCCGAGCTTCCCAAAAGCTGCAGCTTTCCAGGGCCGTCTTTGAAGTACAACAGCAGGCATGGTTTGGGGACACTTTTGAGCAAGCACTAATTGCCTACAGCTGTGCGCTGCCTCCCCCTTGGGGGGAACTCGGCCTGCAACCAGGAGGAGCCGCAGAATGGTGAACTGTGGCACATCTCGGGTGTGAAGAAGATGCTGTGCCCCTGACAATTTAACTCTGGATGATGGCAGATGTGAAGCCCTTGCCGTTAAAAGCACCTCTCCGTGCTACTGCACAGTTGCTAGCCTGGCTTTGTCCCTGATGATATAACACAGCTGCAGGCATTAATTAACACCCCTCTTTTATTTTATTTCGCTCTAAAGGAAGTCATTCAGACCCTGGTGATGGAAGACTTCTGAAGGCATTTTAAACCTATCGCTTGTAATCGCTGGCTCCCAAATCCACGATATGATCTTTTCCAAATGGGCGGGCAGAGCCTCCTATTTAATTTCCAAGGAAGTGACAACAGCCTTGGCAAAGAAGGAGCCTTAATGACACATCCAGCACAAAGAAGCAGCGGCGAAGCCTTGGAGCCTGGGATTAACTGTTCACAGGGCAGCCCTTAAGCATCTTCATATGTTTATTATACTGGGGGTGGAGAAGAGATTGCTTTCTTCCTGAAAGCTCCCCGTGCTCATAAATCACATCAAAAAGAATACACCAACATGTACCTTCCATGCTAGTGTACCAGGACCAGCCCAATGTAGTCAGGTCTGTGCCAGAAAGGAAGGTGGCGAAAAAAGCAGGATTTGGGGAGCTCCAATTTTAACTCAGTCTCCCCCTGACCCTTGGAAGAAGGTTGTCTCTAAGCTGTAGGGTCAGCTGCCCATTTCACTGCCGTCTCTTTCTGCTCGCTCCATAAAAACAAATGGAATGAAAGCCCCTTCACTCCACTTGCTTGCGTGAAGGTGGAGGTGCCACGAGGGTAGGACTTCAGGGCAGAGGTCCCGGTCCTTGCACGATGAGCAGGACTGATCCCAATTGCAGCCGTGCTGGTGTGGCACGTTTGGAAGCACAGTGGTACCTCAGGTTACAAACACCTCAGGTTACAGACTCCACTAACCCAGAACTAGTACATCGGGTTAAGAACTTTACCTCAGGATGAGAACAGAAATCGCACAGCAGCAGCAGGAGGCCCCATTAGCTAAAGTGGTACCAGGGACATCTTACCCATAGAGGCTAGTGGCGCAGGGTGCCAGGGCGCCAAGTTCTGGAGGGCGCCAGGGAAGAGGCAGAGGCTTGAATACAGTGCCTGCCGGCATCAGCTCGCTGCCCTCACCCGCCTCCGCCATGCCACACCAAAGCAGCGCTGCGCCTGGAGCCTCTGCCTGCTGTGGCCACCACAGCATGAAGCGACCATCTGACCCAGGAGCCGCCGCATCCAGCCTCCACCTCTTCCCCTCCAGAGGAGCTGCCCTCCAGCCGTTGTCCGCCTCCTCCAGCCCCGCCGGCAGTGCCGTCCTCCCTAAGAAAGGTCGGCAACTCTGGGAAAGCGGGGAGGCCACCGGCGGGATCTTCGCACCACGGCGCCGGATACGCTTAAGATGGCCCTGAGTGGTTGTTGTTGTTTAGTCGTTTAGTCGTATATGATTCTTTGTGACTCCATGGACCAGAGCACACCAGGCCCTCCTGTCTTCCACCGCCTCCCGCAGTCAAATTCATGTTCATAGCTTCAAGAACACTGTCCAACCATCTTGTCCTCTGCCGTCCCCTTCTCCTTGTGCCCTCAATCTTTCCCAACACCAGGGTCTTTTCCAGGGAGTCTTCTCTTCTCATGAGGTGGCCAAATATTGGAGCCTCAGCTTCCTGCCCTTCCTGAGTGGTACCTCAGGTTAAGAACAGTTTCAGGTTAAGAACGGACCTCCGGAACGAATTAAGTTCGTAACCAGAGGTACCACTGTACGCAAAGTGGTACACATTGCTGCCTAAAGTGGGGGGCTCCTGGAAGAGCAGTAAGGCCAGAATCTGAAGCTACCTGACTGTACTTCTGCCTGGATCAGAGAAAAGAAACTCTTGACGCAGCGCTCCCCAAAGCACACACGCATTGCATAAGACGAGATGCTGGGGGTCCCATAAATTACACTGTGCCTCGGGCAGCAAACTAGCCTGAGCCACCTCAGCAACGCACAGCAGATGCCAATTTGTCTTTCTCTCCCATTATTGTCTCTCTCTCCCCTGAAATGAGCCGGGTGGCCTCCAGGCCTGATGATAATCACCTTGCTTCCCAGAATTGCTTCAGTCCGTAAATGGTGCCGTCCACGTGCATCTGGGTTGGGAGCTAACTGTTTTGAGGCAGCCACAGAGGATGTCAGTAAAATGTTGAATAATATTCTTTTAATGGGGAATAATCATGTCGACCTGGCAGCGCTCACGCAGCATCTCCATATGGCAGGCACATGATCCGCATTCCGCACTCTGCACCAGTCCTCTCTCCGTCAGGTTTCAAAACTGCTTCAGTCTAGGCAATGATTCCGCAGCCAGGACATGGTTTGCGATAGCTTGCTGGAAGAATGACTGAGAGAGACAGAGAGGGAGACACAGGGAGATGAGAGCGGGACAGTATCTTGCACTGTTTGAGCCATGGGAATGCGCTGGACTCCTGGAGCTGTCACTGAAAATGGCCTCCCCACAGCAAGGGCTGTCCATCTCACTCGTAGTGCTTGCAAGTTCTTTCCATGGGTGGGATTCTGCTAATGAGTCCCATCAGTGGAAGCCCTGCACAATAACTTCTGCTTGCATGACAGGGTTTGCCTCACTGGCTCAGGGTATGTGTGTGTGTATCAGAATCCATGTTGTGATTGCGGCATGTCATGCGAACTTTGCTGGTTGGGTAGGGTTATCCGACTTGTGGAGCGCATTTCCCCTATGAGAACCAGTGGTACAGTTTGGTAATCCCCCCCCCCCCCCCGGTTTACATGTCAGTGCTGGATTTACGTATAAGCTAAACAAGCTATAGCTTAGGGCTATAGGACTCTCTTGGGGTCGCCCCCAAAAAATTAAAGGAAAAAAAACCACCTGGATGTACATTTCCAAAATACAGTGGTACCTCAGGTTTAGGTTAAATACGTTTCAGGTTACAGACTCCGCTAACCCAGAAATAGTACCTCGGGTTAAGAACTTTGCTTCAGGATGAGAACAGAAATCGTGCTCCAGCAGCGCGGCAGCAGCAGGAGGCCCCATTAGCTAAAGTGGTGTTTCAGGTTAAGAACAGTTTCAGGTTAAGTACGGACCTCTGGAACAAATTAAGTACTTAACCCGAGGTACCACTGTATAAGATAAAAAAACAAATAAATTAAAACCTACATATGGCAACAGTGTTTTGTGTTGTGCAGGCTCCTATGATGTAAGTAATGGGCCTCGCCTGCTCCCTAAAATATCACTGGTTTGCTCCTTTCTATATATAGGGTGCCTACATTCTGCATGGACTGGTCGCATGGCAACATGTGCCAATGGCTTTAGATACCTGTTAGGTCCATAAATTACCATATAGCATATATTCAACACAAAAAACAGTGACAATTTGTTGTTGACAAAGGGCAGCTGGACATATAAAGGGCCCCATTACCTTCAGCAGCTTAGGGCCTCACCAAAGCTAAATCTGGCCCTGTCTATATTATTGCACTGACTTCAAAATGCGGTGTGCAGGCATTGCTGGTTGCCTTCCTGAGCATTAAGCCAAGTGGGGCCTTGGCTTCTGCCTAAATGGTGCCACTGGCAACAACCTGAGGTTGCTCAAGCCCAGCTTTTCTTCCTTCTCATCTGAAGAATGACTGCAGATCCTACTTTGCATTTGTGTGGGTGTTGTGGTGTCATTTTGGGGTGAAATAATAAAAGCAATCACTCACTTGCTTGGGTGGGTGGTGTTTTCGTGCACGTGTATTCTGAAGCGGGACGCGGGTGGCACTGTGGGTTAAACCACAGAGCCTAGGACTTGCTGATCAGAAGGTCGACGGTTCGAATCCCAGTGACGGGGTGAGCTCCCGTTGCTCGGTCCCTGCTCCTGCCAACCTAGCAGTTCGAAAGCACATCCAAGTGCAAGTAGATAAATAGGTACCACTCTGGCGGGATAGTAAACTGCGTTTCCATGCACTGCTCTGGTTCGCCAGAAGCGGCTTCATCATGCTGGCCACATGACCCGGAAGCTGTACGCCGGCTCCCTTGGCCAATAAAGCGAGATGAGCGCTGCAACCCCAGAGTCAGTCATGACTGGACCTAATGGTCAGGGGTCCCTTTACCTTTACCTTTATTCTGCAGCACGTCATTAACACCACAATAGTGAATTAGCTGTGGATCACTACTGGACTGGCCACACATCGTTCTGCTTTATTTCGTTGTTATATTTTGCCCCAGTGTTGCTGTCAGAGCACTTTTGTGCTATAGCACAACCAAACAGGACAAAGAACATCTGTGGTATGAAAAGTTATTGGGATTCAGTAGGAAGCTTCAGCTTCAGCAGGAAGCTACAGGACTTGCATGGATTGGAAATGAAGGAGGATGTTTACCATAAAACCTCTGCAGGTGTCAATAGTATTGAAAATGGAATTTCTGCCCTGATACCATCATGAGCACACATTCTCAGGAACGCACAATAAAAAGGACTTTCGGAGGGACAGCTTGGAAATAATATAGGAATCTGCTGCTCTGATGCTATCTACGTTTAATTATATATGTCAGGACAAATATGAAGGGTGTGTGTGTGTGTGTGTGTGTGTGTGAGAGAGAGAGAGAGAGAGAGAGAGAGAGAGAGAGAATGAGTTGTAACCTTTCCCTCAAGGCCATCATGATAAAATGTAAAAATATTATCCCATCTTAAAAGTTAAGTCCTAACAAATTACAGTACGTAATGCGCATGCAATGGGAGGTTAATGGGAGGTTGCCTATTTTTTAAAACAACAATCACAGAGGAAGCCAGGTCCAAAGTAAGTAGGTGGATTATTTTTTAATAGGTCATAGGATGAAATGCAACTCCAGCGAGAATTATCCACAGCTCATTGCCATTCGATAGCTCTTTGGTATTTCCCCCTCCCCTTTTTTTAAACTGAAGGATCACAACATTGTCAACCAAAGCTTAGGCAACAAATCCATCGCTGATTGACTATTGTAATGTGAGAAGCAAGCGGGGGGGGGGACGGGACGGGACTTCATGGCTGTAATCCAACAGAGGAAGCACAGAGCAATTGCAGGGATGTGCAGGTACCTTGCTAAAGAAAGCTGAAACCCCAGCAAGCAACTGGCAGGAGGGGAAGGGGAAGGCTGTTGAACTAAAGTCACCCCCTTCTCCAGTCCCTTTCCGAGCAGACTGGCAGCATATGAGCTTCTAAAATAAAAATAAAAATGCTAGATATGCTCAGCCTCACTACTGGAACAGGCAGGAGAATTGTGCTGTGTCTTCCCATCCAGCAATGTGTGTGCATGTCTGATTTCACATGTATCTTGTCCCTAGCGGAGTGGGGCACATCAATGATTCCAGACCACCATAAAACTAGGGCACTGTCAAGTCCCCTTCATACATTATTTTTAATATGCATTCATGACTGTTTGTGTTCATGATGGTATCAAGCCATTTATACACAATCACACTTTGAATACTGTTCGTGACTGCAGAAGTTTCAGGGTGGCATACGGCTTTGTTTCCATTTAGTAGATGTCCCGTAGGTACCTGCTGAAAACTTTTTTCGGCCACCAATGTTCTGTTGTGCATGTGTTTTGTCCTGCATTTGTTGTGCCTCTTCAGGTAGCGATGGTGCCCCGGCTGAAACCTGCACAATAAACTCCCAGGCTTAGCACCGCAATGTGCTTCCTGCTTTGTGTGTGAGTGTCAGACACACAGAGAGAGCGAGAGTTTACAAGTACAGCAATCCTACACCCAATTTCTTGCCTGAGCTCAATAGACTTACTTCTGAGTATGCATGCATGCATAGAATTGCATTGTAAACATACTAGGCTCAGCATTCCTCTCCTCGATTTCACCAGTCTGGACTCAGGCCCTCCAAGTGTCCCTATTTTCCAGGGACAGGACCGGATTTACAGACGTCATCCCAGTTTCAGATATGATCCTGAAATGTCCCACTTTTCCTTAGGATGTCCCTATTTTCATCGGAGAAAAGTTGAAGGGTTTGGAGTTATGTGACCCCCTGAGCCAAGGAGATAAGTAACTTTACAACCTTTAGAATGTATCTGTATAGGGAACAGTTTTTTTATATATATATAAAATATTTATTAAAGGTTTTAGACAATATATCACCAAACACATAAAACACCGTCACCAACATAAAACAAACAGAACAGAAAAAAGCAAAGAATTAACACACAATAGATAAAATACAACATAATTAATTTCCAAAAAACCATATTTCCATAACCTTCCTTTAGGACTTCCTCACATCTCCCTTACCTGCGTTCCCAGTTATAAGATTAAGTCAGCAATGCTTCACCTTCTTTCAACTCTTGCTTTGTGATTTTCAAATATTATGTCTCCAATTTTAATTTTTTTTTATCAAATACTTGAGTATTTAAGTTTGACATATTAATAAAAGTTTCATCCTTGTTCTTATAAATCACTTATTTTCATACTTCTTTCAACTAGGTTACTGATGCCAAATTATTTTCTATCCTGCATCATCTTAACATTCATACAATTTACAATGTTTTTGCAAATAGTCCTTAAACTTTTTCCAATCCTCTTCCACTGTCTCTTCTCCCAGGTCCCGGATTCTGCCAGTCATTTCTGCCAATTCCATATAGTCTATCAGTTGTGTCTGCCATTCTTCCAGAGTGGGCAAATCTTGGGTCTTCCAGAAAGTTTTTTTAAAAAAATGTTTAATGTTTTAGGATGTTTTTATATATGCTGGAAGCCGCCCAGAGTGGCTGGGGAAACCCAGTCAGGTAGGGAAGAAGAAGAAGAAGAAGAAGAAGAAGAAGAAGAAGAAGAAGAAGAAGAAGAAGGGAATAGGATGTCCCTATTTTCATTGGAGAAATGTTGGACGGTATGTGGACAGTCCCATTTTTGATGTAGTTTTTGTTGGCTTTTTGCAGTATAGTAACGCTGCAGAGAGCTTGCTGGGGAGATCATGCATTAAAAAGAAAGGACTCAAAAAGTACTTAAAGGTTTTAATAAGAAAAACAAAAACTCCATTTACACTAAATACATCAACAAACCAGACCCAACCACCAACCCATCCCCCAGGGTAATGGGAGAGCTAGGTGCTGCTCCTTATATACTCTACCCAAATGCTGACACGCCTTAATCAAATACAACTCAGCAGCACCTGCTATGTTTCACAGCTGTAAAGCTGGGTCTCGTTATCTTGCTTTGGCCCTTGCTCCGGCCCCTTAAAGACATACACATGGAGTGGAACAATGATGAACCTTTACATTTAAAGAAACCATTCAACAGTTTTGCACTCAAGCAAATTCCCACCATATGGAGAACGGACTCTCAGGGAGATCTAGCTTATCTTTCCCCCTGAACTGCTCCTTTTCTATATTTTGGAAACTGTTTTTGCATGCGGGTGGCTGAGGGAAGCTTTTGTTGTATAAGCCCTCACATGTTCATCGTCTCCTCTATAGCTGCAAGAACAAGGCCACAGAAGAAAGTGAGCGAGAGGCCGGTGGGTGGAAGTTGCCTGCTTGGAACTAGTAACATAAAACAATATTGCCCTCTAGTGGGTTCATGACAAGTTATTTGTCAGGCCATTCAAGTGAAATAGGATGCAGCAGCAGCCAACTAAATGTGTTTCGGATCAGGATGGCAGAGAGAGAGAATAGGTTATCTCTTTTATGCAACCAATGTTTATTTGTTAGGAAAAACAAGCATGCTTTCCATTAATGTTTCATCATGTTCTTCTGTACCACAAAGAGTATGTGTGTTTTGCTTAAGCCTGGAGACAGATCTGCAGAACTGCTTACGTTGTGGAAAAATATTGTGTTTCTTTATTCCCAGGTGTTCCTTCACTCCAGCATCCCTAGCTGTAACTTGAAACCTGCACAGCACTCAGAAGATTATTGATCTATTAAGGCTGCTATCTCTTCCACCTATGGATGGGGAAGAAATTTAATTTTTGTTAATTTTTAAACCAAGATATGAATGGAAACACAATCGCCCTTTGAAATTCACACTAACCGATTGAGTTCTTACAAACGCAGAACCCGTATTATGTGGCACCTGTAATTCCACTGGCTGAAGCAGTCAAACAGGCATCTGTGGAGTAAGGTGATCTCATAGGTAAACTGGTCTCAAGGGCTTTATACGCAAATAGTAACACCTTGAACTTGGCCTGGTAGCAAACTGGCAACCAACGAAGATCTCTGAGCACAGGTGTTCTCAGTGTTATATGCTGACAAAGCCTCACTCCTGTCAGCAGTTGTGCTCCAGCATTTTCGCACTAACTGCAGTTTCTGGATCAAGCATGACGGAAGCCCCACATAGAGTGCATTGAAGTAATCTGGTCTTGAAGCATGAACTACTGTGGCAAGGAATGCATGCCCTCCAACATTTCTCCGATGAAAACACAGGTGTCCCCTCCAACATTTCTCCAATGCAAATAGCAGGTGGCGCTGTGGTCTAAACCACAGAGCCTAGGACTTGCCGATCAGAAGGTCAGTGGTTCGAATCCCCGTGACAGAGTGAGCTCCCGTTGCTCGGTCCCTGCTCCTGCCAACCTAGCAGTTCGAAAGCACGTCAAAGTGCAAGTAGATAAATAGGTACCACTCTGGTGGGAAGGTAAATGGCGTTTCCATGCACTGCTCTGGTTCACCAGAAGCGGCATAGTCATGCTGGCCACATGACCCAGAAAGCTGTCTGCGGACAAAATGCCGGCTCCCTTGGCCAGTAAAGTGAGATGAGCGCCGCAACCCCAGAGTCGTCCGCGACTGGACTTAACAGTCAGGGGTCCCTTTACCTTTACCTTTAAGGAAAAGTGGGGCATTCTGGGATCAAATCAGAAACCAGGACAGTTTCTGTAAATCCAAGACTGCCCCTGGAAAACAGGGACACTTGGAGGGTCTGGAATGGCCATAGCTGTGAAACCAGGCACAGTTTGTAAAAGGCTCTTCTAGCTGCTGGCGTGTTTATTGCAATTTCAGTCTCTGGGCAATCCCTCAAATATGTGAGAATGTTAAGGACAGTAGGAAAGGATATATTGAATAAGTATTATCCTTCCTTCACTCATGCTAGTGAATATAATAATAATTATTATATAGTGAAGCCTATAATAATTATAATAATAATTATTATAGTGAAGTCATGTAGCAGTCTCTTAGTTAAGATTATTTCCTGGTGTCCCCTTTAATCCTACTTAAAAGTATAAAGACACAAAAGTCTTTCTGAGCAAAGTAACAAAAGGTTTACTCACTTTATTTCAGTTCACGATATGATCCCTGAAAGGCAGACTCTACTTGGTAGTTACACAAAGAAACTGTGAGTTTATTTCCTATGGAGACCGAACTCATGTGCTGCTAGCTGGGAACCAGCAGACAGCAAAAATTACATTGAGAGAATACAAACTGGCTGCAGGAGAGCAGCATGGCAGCAAGAGATAGGACAAGACAAGAAGACAAGAAGACAAGAAGACAACAGACAAGAAGACAAAACAGACTGATCAAGACTCAGAAAATAGCTGCATGACTGGGCTCTTTTATGGAGTCATCCACACGCCACAATCAGCAGCACTGATTCCACATTTAACCACCACCACCCCGGTCTGGAAGCACCCTCAGATAATCCGTCTGGAATTTACTCAGTTAAATGCTGGTTTAGGTTCTTGATTGATGTTGCCTTGAGATTAATGCAGCCAGTCTGTGTGCTTGCTGCTGCTGCTCGTCTTATAATGCCTGTTCATGCAGGTCATTTGCGAATAAGAGGCAATATATATTTCTGGTGGAAACCATCCCAGGCAGATTGAGCTGTGTAAAGGCTGACATGAATTCACAGGGTTTGGGGAAAGGAAGAAGCCAAAATGCTGTTCTTCAGGATCAGATTAGATGTGATTTTAATTGCATTTTTGTATCCTGAGCTTGCCATCGGCTACATATTTCTTCACAAAAGCATCAGCAGGGGACAATGTCTTCCAGGACAGAAGCAGGGTATAGGGAGAGTTGCTATTTGCCCATTTTTATTTTTTAAAACAATTTCTTGTCAGAAATACCATCTAACCTTAAGCATACAATGCATTGAGAAGGCAATCAGCTTTCGCAACCAGCGACTCGTTTCAAGGCAACAAAGTATTACTTTTTCAGATTTTCTAAATAGCCCCAAATGATAAGTTCACTATCAGCCCTTCTTGCATTTTTCGCGAAAACAATTGTGTTACTGTTGAAAGTATTTTTATGGAATAGGGGAAAACAACAGACCAGCACTACAGAAATTTCTGTACCAGTCGATCTCATTAAACAGAAGTGACATTGTATCTGTGCCACACAGTTTTGACAAATTAGCAGAAATAAGATTTCTGCCGCCACCCTCCCCTTATTGGAAAATTAATGCCATAGTGATTCCTATTCTCATTGCTCCTCTCCCTGATCAGAACTGTGGTGAAATTACATGGAACCCTCTCATAGGGTTGTTGTGTGGATAAAATAAGAGGATGAATAACCCTGAGTAACTGGGAGGAAGGGTGGGATATATATTTTTTGAAGTGTAATCAAAATAGTGTAGTATTCATGTGGTTACTTTACCACAAAGTGGTCAGCAGTTGTTTGAATTATCGTGGCACTATAAACGTGGCTTTTGTTGTATGTTGTGCATTTCGAAGAGAAAGATGCTGAATTCTTTATGGACTCTCAGCATGCGGAACTGGTCATGAGGAAAAATGGGCCAATGGCTGATTTTGCCATAAGAGAAATACCGGTAATTTCCTTGAAGGAAGAGCTGCTCCATGGCTCAAGAATCTTTGCTTTCCGAAGCAGGAAATCCAAGAGTGCTCACCTCAGCAAGTGAAAAACATAGGGATTTATTTATTTATTTATTCAATTTATATCCCCGCTTTCTTCCAAAAAGCTGGTTCTAACCCACTTCTCCATTTATCCTCAAAACAACTCTATAAAGTAGATTAGACAGAGAGACTGTGGCTGGCATAAGGGCACCGAGTTGGCTGCACAGCTGAGTGGAGATGTGAATCCTAGCCTCAAAGATCCTAGTCCAGTACTCTAACCACTACCCCACACTGCGGTTTTAAAAATGGGGTTTCTTTTGTGTGTGTGTGTGTGTGTGTGTGTGTGTGTGTGTGTGTGTGCCATCTTACTCTGTGATCTTCTGAAACTGAGTAGGCCATACTAAGGTAAATTCCAATCTGTTTTTTCTTCCTTATTGGCATTTGCGGCAAGCACATCTCATGGGAAGGAGAGAACTCCTGATATAAACGCAGTGTAATGTAGCGGTTAGAATATTGAACGGAGACTGGAAGAATCTGAATTCAAATCTTCACAAACTCGGTGAATTCACTGCGTGTACCCGCCTTCAGCCTGAACTGCCTCACAGGATTATCATTAAGGATAAATGTGATCAGAAAACAATGTGCAAAACCCTGAGCTCGTTAGAATAAAGGTGGAATACAAAGGGGCGCGGGTGGCGCTGTGGGTTAAACCACAGAGCCTAGGGCTTGCCGATCAGAAGGTCGACGGTTCGAATCCCCGCGATGGGGTGAGCTCCCGTTGCTCGGTCCCTGCTCCTGCCAACCTAGCAGTTCGAAAGCACATCAAAGTGCAAGTACATAAATAAGTACCGCTCCAGCGGGAAGGTAAACAGCATTTCTGTGCGCTGCTCTGGTTCGCCAGAAGCGGCTTTGTCATGCTGGCCACATGACCTGGAAGCTGCACGCCGGCTCCCTTGGCCAATAAAGCGAGATGAGCGCCGCAACCCCAGAGTCGGCCACGACTGCACCTAATGGTCAGGAGTCCCTTTACCTTTACCTTACAAAGGTGATAAATAAAAATATTTTCCAGCAATAGCTGACTTATCTTAGAATAGTTGTTGTATAAAACAATAGATTAATAACCCCAGTGTCATTTTCAATAGCTCAGAGAGCTGTAATAGACAGATTCCTGGCTTTATCATTTCAACAAGGTCAAGCGATGGGGGGATTTAAGACAAGTGTGAGAAAAAGTCTCTGTGTATTTCATTATCTTGTCATTGCTTTTGCAGTTGCATTTGGCACAGAAACCCAGCTGAATTTTTCTAAGCAGCTACTTTTGGAAAAGGCATGTATCCTGAAAATACGTGCCGCCATTCCAGCTCCAAGGCCCAATCTGCCCTAGATCGTCCCAGAAGTTCCTTCAGGCTTTGCTGCGACACCACAATAAAGTATTTCAGGCAAACGGCACATCAAATTCTTTCTCTTGCGGGTGGTCTTTTGAGAACAGTAGGGCCCTGTCTGTCCTGCCAGTCATGATAATAAGAGTGTTTACAACACTGGAGATCAATGGTTCACTTAAGCAAAAAGATTTACTGCACTGTAAATTGCTTGTCTAGACAGATTTGCTGCTCTGATCTCTGTAAAAGTAAATCTTTGACTCTCTTAAGGCTGCAATCCTCAAGCCACTTACCCCAGAAAAGTCCTACTAACTAGGGTGGGATTACACCACAGCAAGTGACTGCAGAACTGAAGCGTGATCTGCCAGGCTGGGAGCACATTGTACATGGTCATGGGTTAAAAGCAGTTTCCCATCCTCTTAATCTGCTTTTCTTTGTGACTGACAAAGTGCAAATATTCTGCACGAAGCCATGTCCCCTTGAGGCAAGCTCAGCGACTGGAAAGTCTCAAAATGTAGTACACCTGACTGAGCAGTTGACCTTTTTCTTGCAATTTCCTAGGGAAATACTGGCACCCTGTTTCCTGTGAGAGCTCATCCAAGATGCCACCAACATCGTCTTATGAGTCTAAGGCAGGCATAGGCAAACTCTGGCCCTCCAGATGTTTGGGACTACAATTCCCATCATCCCTAGCTCACAGGACCAGTGGTCAGGGATGATGGGAATTGTAGTCCCAAACATCCCAAACATCTGGAGGGCTGGAATTTGCCCATGCCTGGTCTAAGGTCTTGAAAGCTACTGACATCATGCCTTTCCTGGTTTGTCTTTTTTTGAAAGTAAAAAGCCCCTTACAGGAGTGTCAACTTGGTCCTGTGATTGTGGGTGCCCAAGGCTATGGGTGCCATCCAGTATGGCCCTGGCACCAAAATTCTGTGGGCACTCAGGGCCCCATATGTCTCTAGAATATCACAACAGTTCAGGCAAAAGGATCCAACAGCGAGCTCATCACAAGTGATGGACTGAACCAAACCCAAATAAATGTTGAGAAATTAACTATAAACTAGGCCACATTTCACTGACGTTTTAATGTTTGTTATGTGGGTTTAAAAATGGAGGCAATGAACATAAAACAGTAAAACCAAAAGCAAACGAAGTGTAATATTCTTTAGTTTATAAGACGCATTTATTAGTTTATCCTACTGGATATTAGCCATAACAGATGTATTAGTTAACAGTAGTTTGATAGTCTACGACTCGGCTCAAACTAGGCAAGATCACTACATTATAGATCAGCTAAGTTACCAGCCTGAAATGTTTAATTGGTTAATTGGTTAGATTAATAAACACTTTTAACCAAGTAAGAAGGTGTTCCTGATTTTAAAATTTATATATCATTTTAATACAAATCTTAATAACTGCACATAGAAAATACCATTTTAAAAGAGGCGGTTTTTCTAAGATGGTGCCTACTATGAAACATGTGTCATATTAGCTTCAAGCAGAGAAATTGTGCAACCTGATTCAGGACATTTGCTTTTGTCCACATGCAACTTTAATCAATTAATTAATATTTATTAAGTCATATGATCAAACAGCTAAGATTTGTTGACTGTGGGCGTAGCGTGGGGGGTGCAGGGGGGCGGGCCGCACCGGGCGCAACATCTGGGGGTTAGGGTTAGGGGGCGCAAATTACTTGTCTTGCGCCGGGTGCTGACAACCCACGCTACGCCACTGGTCCCACAAAGCACTCATTTCTCCTGCTTGCTCCTCCTAATAACTAATAGAGTCCAACCCTTCGCAGGGCTGGAGCTGACGGAAGTTTAGACCAAAACATCTGGAAGTCATTAGGCTGGTTGAACCTGTTTTTCACCCATGCTGGTGGAAAGAGCTTCTGGACACGCTCTTTGAGCCCCCCCTCCTCCACCATCTCCTCAAAAACTCTCTTCATATTTTTACATTTTAATTCTTTCAGACGTAGTGAAATAAATCTTCAGAACAATACTACACTGTTGTGATCAATGTTAAGATCAAATCAACATCAAAATCAATGTTGCAAAAATCAAATTACATCTAAGCGTGCGCCATCTGTAAACTCTGGCTCCAAAGCGACTACAGAAGCAGAAATACTTAATATATGGCATTGAAACAGGTAAAAAAAAAAGACAGTGGTTGAAGGGCTCTTCTTACTCATAATGAAAGCCTTTCAACGAATCAAGCTCACTCCTGGCATGTTCATACCAGACAATCCAGACTGGATCTGCAGCAACATAAGCGCCAAAGAAGGCTTTCTCAGGTACTCTTCCCATTCTTCTTCTCTTTTTCTGTATATCTAACTAGTATAGTCTCTTGTAACCAGTCACTGTGGATGATCCATTCAGGAATGCACTTTATGATCCTTGCCTTTAGAAGAAGGTATATATAAAAATGGGGAGACACATTAATATCTCATGCATATGGTTAGGTTTCATAAGATTCAGGCTGATCGTTTTTGCATGTGATTTTTACAGGATAGCACATTGTGGGTGAATGGTAAACGCTACTGCTCAGATGACGGCCTTCTCGGTGGTGGCGCCTGCCCTGTGGAACGCCCTCCCATCAGATGTCAAGGAGATAAACAACTATCTGACTTTTAGAAGACATCTGAAGGCAGCCTTGTTTGGGGAGGTTTTTAATGTTTGAAGTTTTATCATGTTTTTTAATATTCTGTTGGGAGCTGGGTTTCCGGCGGAAACCCAGCCAGATAGGCGGGGTATGTATAAACAAACAAAAAACATTATTATTATATTATTATTATTATTATTATTAATCATCTGCCTTTTTTAGGGTGGCAGTGAGAAAGGTGCAATGATGATGGGAGCTTCAAGGCCAGCTGTCTATTAGGCATCCATGCAGAGATGCTCGCACAAAAACTTGTGCTGAAGTTATAGGACATTGCCTACTTATTGTGCAATGCACCTTGTGTCTGCTTGCTCAGTCCACAAGCTGGCAAGGGGTTGGGATGTGGCAGATTGTCCACCCTTTCACTCCCTAGCCCCCTTACCCATTTAGGATTGCACCCAAGGTTGCAATCCTAATTTTCATTGGGGGATGAGTCCCACTGGACGCAGTGGGACTGACTTCAGAATGGGCATGGATAGGATTGGGCAAGAAATAATGTTATTGAAGAATAGTCTTCAAAAGCCACCAGTAGGCCCTAGATGTTGGTGATGGGGAACCCTAGCCATCTCCTTCATCTGATTAAAGTTTGCAGTTCAATTACCAAGAATTCATGAGATAAGGAGCCACATGTCTCGTCCCCAAATGTGACACACTCCAGCGATTGTCTAGCAAAGTCTTCTGCTGACTTCATGAAGATATTGGTCTCTGCCCAGTTGGTCATTGGAGTAGAGACACCCAAAGGAGTCAAAGCCTAAACCAAGAAACAAACACAGCAGCAGCAGCAACCTTTTCACAATCTTGAATGCTTTGTAGATTATAGGAGGCTTAAATGACAATTAGTGGAAAAAGCGCATTTCCTAGGATGGACTAAAGGAGAGAAATGGACATGTTTCACATAATTAAGAAGAAAGAATAGAAAATGGCAAAAACATCCAAGGTCTCCCGGTATCTCTGTCAGTGTTTGTAAAAAACCAAAAAAAAGAAGGAAAGGGTTCTGACCTCCCTTTGTCTCCTCAGTCTCCTTGTCGGCACAAAAAGAGTCCACGAGACTATCCTTGCAGAGTTTTATTCTTAAAAGTCCTTGTGCAAAACACGACTGAATAACTATACACACCAGCACCAACCAACCCAAACACCAGCCACAGCACAAACTAACATTTCTCACTTATATATACAACCTGCTGCAAGCCGCTGAGTCATGCTGACCCAGCTTTATTCGCATTAAAGAAACAGCGACCATTTTAGCCGTGACACCCCTTCTGTTTCTTAAATGCGAAAAACCCCAACAGAAACAATACATACATACATTATATACATAAACCCAGTTTTGTCATCAATTCATTATGGCATGTTGCTGGCAAAGGCTTGGTAAACAAATCAGCAATATTATCTTGTGACTGACAATACTCCAGTTTGATTACCCCATTCTGTACACAATCTCTCACATTCGCATAACGGATAGCAATATGTTTTTGATGCGGATTTCATTATTTCCGAGCCCGCTAATGCAATGCACGATTGGCTATCTTCATACACTTGGATAGGCAAATCTACTTTACAATCTAGATCTTTTAGTATCTGTATAAACCATATGATTTCATTGCATGCTAGCGACAGGATCCCATATTTTGCCTCACAGGATGAGGTCGCAACAAATCCTTGTTTCTTTGACTTCCATCCAATTATGGAATTGGCAAACATTATAACCATTCCACTTGTAGATTTTCTAGTAGCTACACAGCTTCCCCAGTCCGCATCAACAAACACTTCTAGTTTTTCATCTTGTGTACTAGATATCTTTAAACATACATTTAATGTCCCCTTTAGATATCTGATAAGCCTTTTCAAAGCACACCAATCGGCAGTACTGGGTTTAGATACACGTTGGCTCAGAACATTTGTAGCACATGCAATGTCTGGCCTTGACCACTGGCTTAAATACAACAGTGATCCTATTTTTGAGTGATACAACTCAGGCTGATCAAATTCATCATCACACAGTGTCTTTGGGAAATCTGGTGTCATGGGAGTTTGAACTGGCTTGCAGTTTTCCATGCCAAACTGCTCTATCAAATGAAGAATTTTCTCTTTCTGACTCAATAGGAAGCTTCCATCAGCTTCCTGCCTTACTTCTACTCCCAAGTAATTGCTTACAGGCCCTAAGGCTTTAAGCTTAAACCTCTTTTCTAGTTGACTTGTGAGCTTCTGGATCTCATCTGTGGAACTCCCTGCCACAAGCAAATCATCAACAAAGACTAAGAGCATTAGATATTTGTTGCCTGTCCCCTTGGTGTACAAGCATGGATCAGCCACACTCCTTTTAAAACCAAGTTTTACAAGGGCTTCATTTAAACACTGGTTCCAACACCTTCCACTTTGCTTGAGACCGTAAACAGCCTTTCTCAAACGCCAGACTGCACCATTCTCCTCTTCAAACCCAGGGGGTTGCCTCATTAACACTTCATGGTCTAAATTTGCATGCAGATATGCAGCATCAACATCAAAATGGTGCACTGCTAGTTGTCTTACAGCAGCAATGGAAAGCATTAAACGAAAAGTTTCACTCTTTACAGTGGGAGAAAACACTTCATCATAACTCTCCCCTTTAATTTGAGTGAACCCTCTGGCTACTAATCTGGCTCGAAAACGTGGTTCCCCAGATGCAAGGGTTTTCCTTTTATAAACCCACTTGCATGACACCACTCTGCCACCAGGTGGCGGCATTATGACCTCAAACACTTTGTTACGTTTAAAAGAGTCCATTTCTTCTTTCATAGCTTGTTCCCACAAAGCACGTTCCCCAGGGGGTAAGTCTAAGACTTCATTATAACTCTGTGGTTCCACACAACTCACACTGCATACTCTCACTCCTCCTAGGGTCAAACGCTGAGGAGGTACACCCTTGTTTGAACGCTGGGAGCGCCTAGGCACAACTACTTCTTTTTCCCCCCTTATCTCTGGCTCTTCTTCCTCTTCCTCTGGAGAAGTATTATCTATTGCCACATGTTTTGGGGAAATCTGTGCCTCCTCCTCATCCTGCTCCTGTGTTGCCAATGGCTGAGAAGAAGCCTCTTCTCTTACTTGCAGGGGCAGTAGGCAATCAGGGTTGGCATGGATCGCAGTCCATCTGTCCTGGTCAGCAAAGTCTGCACTTCGTGACAGAACCACGCGTCCTGGGCGTAAATTGAAACGCCACCCTTTGCCATAGGACTGATATCCCACAAACCGCAGTTTCTGCGCTCTAGCGCCCCCTTTCTGGCGCTGAGCTTTGGGAATGTTTACATGTGCCCAAGAACCCCAGTTATGGAGCATTGTCCACTCTGGTTCTTTCCCAAACAACACACGATATGGAATATCTTTTATAGAGCTAGACCAGGTTCTATTAATCAAAAAGTTCGCGGTCAGAAAAGCCTCGCCCCACAGCCTATGGTTGTGGCCCAATCCTGCATCCACTAGCAGGCAGTCCTTTACTGACTGTATCACAGCCCCACGTCTTTCACACAGACCATTTTCAGCAGGGCTATAAGGGTTAGTCAAACGGTGAGTGATCCCCTTACGTCGCAACCATGCCCCAAATTGTTTGTTCAGAAATTCTCCGCCCCTATCTGTTTGCAGCTGCACAACAGGCCGAGCGAAGAGCTTTTCAGCTTGGGCAACCCATTCTCTGAATGTGGGGAAACACTCAGATTTCTGCTTTAACAAAAACAGCCAACTAAAACGTGATTTGTCATCTATTACCAGAAAAACATATCTGGCGCCCCCTTCAGTCTTCTGTGGAAAAGGGCCTATCACATCACAATGGACAAGTTCTAAAACCTCTTTAGATACTCTGTCGCTTTTAGAAGCCACAGGCTTCCTCTTAGATTTGGCCATTTTACATACATTGCAATCTAGGAAACAGTTACAGCTATTTACTTTTAGGTTCTTGCACACCTTTTGCATTTCTGAAAGCACACGGAAATTGGCGTGACCCAGTTTTCTGTGCAGTTGATGTACACACCCCTTATGAACTGGCAAATTATCCTGAACCACCTGGGCTGCTTTAACAGGCTTGTCCTGCATTACATATAACCCATTTTCCAACTTTGCATGGCCACATACCTGAGTTCCATTCTTTATCAGACAGCCATCCTGCGTGAACTTAACGCTATACCCTGCATTAATCAAACAGCTTACAAACAGTAAACAATAGTCCAAACTGCTGACAAACAGAGTCTCTGGTAGAGTAGTGTTCAAGCACTGCAGGAAACATGTTCCCTGGCCATCAATTTTGCTTCTACGACCATCAGCAAGATAGATTGAGTCTTTTCCATCAGCTGGCTTCTCCAGGGTCTTAAAGTCCTCCCGACGGTTGCAGATAATCCTGCTGCTCCCAGAGTCCAGCAACCATGTTCCCCGAGGTATCTTTCTCTCCTCTCGAGAAAACGCAGACACAAACTGAGCAGAACGCGTGTTCTTCTTCTCTGAAGAGAACCCCTTCTGCTTACGTTTCTGTGTCGATTGCTGTCTCTGCTCCACGTCGTCTCCTGGAAGTCTTGCCCTGCATTGACATTGGAGATGCCCGGGTTGGTTGCATCTATAGCACCTCCTCACCGCCATGGCCAAGTCCAAACCTTGGCGTTGCTCCATTGGCAGATTCTGCTGCTGGCCCCCTCGGCTGTAACTCCTCCGTTCTTGGAGTTCAGCCTGTCTATCTGACCTTCTTTCTGCTTCTTCGGTCAATCTTCCAACCACATACTCAAGGGCCAGATCTCGGGGACGCATACTCTCCATGCTGTTAATCACAGGCAACCAGCTTTCAGGCAAACTTGAAAGGATAATGTAGGTTTGGTCAGTCTCATCATAACGCTTACCTCTCTGCTGTAGTTGAAGAAACAGAGATTTCAGCGTTTGAAGATGAGTTGCCAAACTCTCACCTACTTTCATAACAGTCCTGAACAGCCTTCTGGTCAGAGAAATGATAGTTCCAGCAGTTTCTCTGACATGCATTGCCCTTAATAAATTCCAGCACTCAAACGCTGTGCTGGCATTTGCTACATGCAATAACTGAGAGTTGCTCAAACACAGCATAATTTGGGCACGGGCCCTTTCATCTAGCCGTTTTTTCTCAGCAGAGTCCCGTCTCAAAACCTCAGTTTCAACACAGTCCCATAGTCCATCTCTCCTTAACAACTGCTGCATTTTAATTGACCAACTCAGCCAGTTGCTCTCTGAGAGAAGTTCAAAAGGGATGCCTCCCCCAATATTTACAACTTGGGAAGACTGGAAATCTGCCATCTCTGCTGGTGCTTGCTGAGCCCCTTCTGTGGGGTCTCCAGCAATCTCTCCTGACTCTCTCTTTAGAGTCCAACTGGATGGTCCTGGCTGGCACTCACCGGCTTCTAGCTGCTGCCTCTGTTGACCCTCAGGTCCCGCCTGGCTCTGCAACTGGTGTAGCCGCTCTGTGAGTCGCCTACTGTGGCCCTCTAGCTGTTCAAACTGTTCCAGTAGCCGACGCAGAGTGCTTTCCTGATCCTCAGATCCTAGCCGCTCCAGCGTCACTGCAGACAGTTACAGCTTGCCACCAACTGCTCCAACACACAGCCACTGTCTCCGTACACCACCAGGACTCACCAGCTCCTTGCTGAAATGCTGTTAGTCGTTTTGCACTCTGCACATGCTCAGAAACACTGGGCCCATAACCTGTCAGTGTTTGTAAAAAACCAAAAAAAAGAAGGAAAGGGTTCTGACCTCCCTTTGTCTCCTCAGTCTCCTTGTCGGCACAAAAAGAGTCCATGAGACTATCCTTGCAGAGTTTTATTCTTAAAAGTCCTTGTGCAAAACACGACTGAATAACTATACACACCAGCACCAACCAACCCAAACACCAGCCACAGCACAAACTAACATTTCTCACTTATATATACAACCTGCTGCAAGCCACTGAGTCATGCTGACCCAGCTTTATTCGCATTAAAGAAACAGCGACCATTTTAGCCGTGACAATCTCATCTATGCAGACGATTTAGATTTATTGTAAAAGCAGAGAGATATAAATTACCTGTATGATAATTCCCTTTCCTTTATATTCTGCTTGAAGAACTTTGGAAAACATGCATACAAAAGCCTAGACAGACAAAATTAAATACATGTTAGTGTTTTGCACTTTAATTAATTGCCGAAACATCAAGAATCCCATCCCCACCCCCCAAACACTCTGATTTATCTTTCTTATCACTAGAGATAGAAGGATTTGTTAATTTTGGATATCCCAGTTTCTAATTTTTCCAATCTTAAATCCAGTTTGCTGGAACCATTTCTACAGCAAATTTGTGAATTTTCTTTTTAAAAAAATCCTCATGAAAATTCATCAGCATTTTAGTGTGACTTTCTCCTAATAAACACAGGTTTTGCAAGTCGTGCTTCCTCATATAGCACGATTTTGTAGTTTTTAAATGAATATATTCCTTTATATGCACACTTTTACCTAATATGTGCATTTCTGTAAACATTAGTTAGATGGAGAGCTGCATTGCCAAATTCGGATCAATGCAAATTTCAAAGGCTACATGGTGTTAAATGCTATGATTTGGGGTGATTTGTGATATGGAGGAAGAATATAAGCTTCAAAGGAATTTCTGGGTAGTCTGGCCAAACTAGGGCCGTTAAGAGAGCCACTGTGGGTCATGACCACAGACTGGAGTATCTACTCTGAAGGAGGCAAAGGGCTTCTGGGAAGAAGAAAGGGGAAGAAACAAACCAGAAGCTTTCTTATTAGGAATTTTAGGTCCAGAAATACCAAAAGAGCAGAAAAAAACTGTTTATGTACCCTACGACAGCTGTGCGGATGTTGCTAGCCCAAAGATGGAAGAGAAGAATGGTTGGCAAAGATGATGGGCTATGCCAAAATGGCAAAAATGACCAGAAAGATCAGAGATGAAAAAGATAATAAATTTAATAAAGAATGGGGGAAATTTATAAGTTACTTAAAGGAACACTTTAAACATTGGCCGGATTCTAAAAAACACACCTGCAATGTAACGAGACCTATGGTGAGAACTGAGTTTTAAGGAAGTATGGAGAACATTATAAGATGCAGTTGGAAAAGAATAATCAGGGAAACTATGGAGGGGTGGAGGGGAGTCGAAGAATTTGGAGAATAATACATGTACATGATTATGACTTATTTGTGATGCTAACTGTTAAAACTAAAAATGAATAAAAATATTTTTTTGAAGAAAGGGGAAGAATCAAATCAAATCAAAACTTTATTAGCAAAGCCAACAGGCCACAGCTGTACAAAAGTTAAAAGTGAGAATAGGGATAAAAGGAAGAAAAGAACAGACAAAAGGAGGTCCGTCGGGTGAACAGGTCTGTCACTCAGATGGTGGCCCTCAATTTCACAGCTCTCTCGATGTACCTCGCGACCTTCTCTGTTATCTGACTGTTCGTATCAGATAATAGAAAATGCAGTGTAATGTCTGTTGAACGGCCGGGGTTGGAGAGAATGAGTGGAGTAATAATCTCATTCCTTAGGTCTTTGTAAAGAGGGCAAGAAAAAAGGACGTGGGACACTGTTTCCGTGTTACCATCTCCACATGGGCAGAGTCGTTTTTCAAATGGGGTCTTTTGGTAACGACCTTCGAGTACAGCAGAGGGAAGAACATCCCATCTAGCCAATGTAAAGGCACGTCTGTATTTTGGGATGGTTAGTTTAGACAAATATGAGGCTGGAGAGTCAAAATGAGAAGGGGGAAAGTAGGTATACCATGGGCACAGTTTCTTTAAGATAGTCAGGTTGTTTTGTCGTTCGATGTCTTTCAGGCGCTGGCCTATTAGACTCTTTGCTTTGATGAGGCCCATTGATAGTAGGGACTGTGAGTGCAGACCGCATGTAAGGAGTTTTTTATGCACAGTTTTAAACCACTTGCTTTCGTGAGGGTCTTGCATTACTAACGGCAGTAGACCAGGAGGATTCAGATTAAGACGAAGCCAATAATTAAATGTTCTCTGCCAGGTCCGAGTTTCCACAGATGGAAGGCAGGCCTCGAGTCGCAATGCTGCGTTTGGAACACAGGGGGGGACACCGAGTATTTGCCTTAGAAATTTGGACTGGACAGTTTCAAGACTGGAGCAATGGGTCCCCGTCCAGATTTGCGCCCCGTACAGTAACTGCGCCAGTGGTTTTGCTTGATAAACTTCAAGGGCTGCTGGGATGTATCTGCCCCCCTTCGTATAGAAGAAGCGGGACAGCATCTTGATGCTTTGAGCAGCTTTTTCTTTGGCACATTTTTGGTGGACATCCCAGGACCCGGTCGACTGGAAAACGATACCCAGATATTTGAAGGCTTTGACTTGTTCAATTGTCTGGTTATCCATCCTCCAGCTGTACTGTCTGTGTTTCCTTGCAAAAACCATGATTTTGGTTTTCTGATAGTTTATTGCAAGTTGCTCTCTTCTACAGTATGCTGAGAATTCATCTATGAGCCTATTTAAACCTATTCTTGTTCGGGATAGGAGTATCGCATCGTCAGCGTACAAAAGCACTGATATTGCTTTGTCAGCCAGTTTGGGGGCGTGGAAGTCCGGAGATGACAAACAGTTAACCATATCATTGATGTAGATGTTGAATAGAACTGGAGCCAGGATACAGCCTTGCTTGACCCCCTTACTGACAGGAACTGGTCCTATAAGATGGCCATTTAACGAAGTTCTTACATGCAGCACCGTGTCTTTGTATAAACAGCTGATCAGAAATAATAGTCTTTTGTCTATGCTAGAGGTGCTCAATTTGTCCCAGAGTCTTACACGTGGAATTGAATCGAAAGCAGCCTTTAGATCAATAAAGGCTGCATATAACACCCCACGGGATTTTTTGGCATATTTGTCAATTAAATAGGCTAGGGTGAAGCAATGGTCTATGGTGGATCTGCCTTGCCTGAAACCCGCTTGCTCTTCCGCTAGAATAGCTTCAGTTTCCAGCCAGCTAGTTAGCTTGGTATAAAGATGTTTGGCATATAGTTTGCTGAGTATAGGCAGAAGGCTGATTGGTCTATAACTCGCCGGATCTGTCATGGGTCCTTTTTTGTAGATTGGGATAATTATTGCCTCAGTCCAACCATCTGGGAGTAAACCCGTTGAGTCGATCCAAGAAAATAAAGACGCCAGCAGGGGGGCCCACCAGCCAATGTTGGACTTCAGAAGTTCGGCAGGGATGTAATCATTCCCTGGGGCCTTGTTGTTCTTTAATTGTACGATTAAGTTCTCAACTTCCTTCGGAGTTACTGCTGGCCAATGAGGTAGGTCCTCCAGTTGAATGCATAGTTTGTAATGTTGGGCTTCCTGGTCATAGAACA
The DNA here is from genome assembly GCF_965113315.1 of Podarcis vaucheri. Taxonomy (NCBI): domain Eukaryota; kingdom Metazoa; phylum Chordata; class Lepidosauria; order Squamata; family Lacertidae; genus Podarcis; species Podarcis vaucheri. Next base: position 57,624,679 of record NC_138749.1, on the reverse strand, counting down.
AAGATTGAAAATGGCGCAACCACTCCATTGGTTCCACTGTACAGATGGAATTAGTGCGCTCCTGGTCCAGTAGACCAGATATGGTTCGCCAAAAGCAAGTAGTATCTTTCTCGTGCGATGCCTTAACCAACCTGTGCCATGCGGCTCTTTCAGCTTCCAGTTTCTTTCTCCTTAATAATTGTTTATACGACCGTCTCAGATAAATATAAGCATTAAGTAGGAGAGCAGTCCCTGATTTCCTGTATCTCCGGTAGGCTGTTCTCATTTGTCTCCTTGTTTGCCTGCACTCCAGGTCAAACCAGCTAGCTCCGTCCTTTGCCCTCTTTGTAGCGGAGCTATGTATCACTGTTGTTAAATGGGGTTTCAATCTTTCCAAGAGTAATTTAAAGCGTTCCATAATCGCAGCTGCTGAATTTCCTGATACAATAGCGGAGCGAATAAGCTTTAACTCCACTGACTGAAGAAGGAGGGTTAGGTTTTCATTCAATATTGGGGACCATTTGAGTCTTTTGGGGGCTGGTATATCCAAATTTACAGAAGGTATATATTGTGGCTCGGCAATAGAATAGTCAAAAGGCCCGCCTGCAAGCTCTAAAATTAGAGGTAGGTGATCACTCAGAGTATTATGGCCCACTTGAAACTTCCTTATAAAGCTGTGAGCAAATCTTGAGATTAAGATATAGTCTATAACACTTCCCCCAGCCTTGGAGAAATGGGTATATTCCCCGGGGCGGTCCCCCTCTATATTGCCGTTTAATATCAGCAGTTCCCTCCGTCTAGCAGCCTGCACTAAGCAGAGACCTGGGAAATTACTTCTACTATCTTTGGACAGACGTGTCGCGCCAATATCCGTCTGTTCTTCAGGGTCCAAAAATTGGTTGAAATGAGTGTGTAGACTGTTGTCATCTGTTCCTATACGAGCGTTGAAAGCTCCACACACAATGGTCAGGGCAGACGGGTAAGTAGATTCGAGTGGCTCTAAAAATGTTGGGCTTCCTGGTCATAGAACAAAGATTGAAAATGGCGCAACCACTCCATTGGTTCCACTGTACAGATGGAATTAGTGCGCTCCTGGTCCAGTAGACCAGATATGGTTCGCCAAAAGCAAGTAGTATCTTTCTCGTGCGATGCCTTAACCAACCTGTGCCATGCGGCTCTTTCAGCTTCCAGTTTCTTTCTCCTTAATAATTGTTTATACGACCGTCTCAGATAAATATAAGCATTAAGTAGGAGAGCAGTCCCTGATTTCCTGTATCTCCGGTAGGCTGTTCTCATTTGTCTCCTTGTTTGCCTGCACTCCAGGTCAAACCAGCTAGCTCCGTCCTTTGCCCTCTTTGTAGCGGAGCTATGTATCACTGTTGTTAAATGGGGTTTCAATCTTTCCAAGAGTAATTTAAAGCGTTCCATAATCGCAGCTGCTGAATTTCCTGATACAATAGCGGAGCGAATAAGCTTTAACTCCACTGACTGAAGAAGGAGGGTTAGGTTTTCATTCAATATTGGGGACCATTTGAGTCTTTTGGGGGCTGGTATATCCAAATTTACAGAAGGTATATATTGTGGCTCGGCAATAGAATAGTCAAAAGGCCCGCCTGCAAGCTCTAAAATTAGAGGTAGGTGATCACTCAGAGTATTATGGCCCACTTGAAACTTCCTTATAAAGCTGTGAGCAAATCTTGAGATTAAGATATAGTCTATAACACTTCCCCCAGCCTTGGAGAAATGGGTATATTCCCCGGGGCGGTCCCCCTCTATATTGCCGTTTAATATCAGCAGTTCCCTCCGTCTAGCAGCCTGCACTAAGCAGAGACCTGGGAAATTACTTCTACTATCTTTGGACAGACGTGTCGCGCCAATATCCGTCTGTTCTTCAGGGTCCAAAAATTGGTTGAAATGAGTGTGTAGACTGTTGTCATCTGTTCCTATACGAGCGTTGAAAGCTCCACACACAATGGTCAGGGCAGACGGGTAAGTAGATTCGAGTGGCTCTAAAAACGCCTCTAGCTCAGCCCATGTAGCCTTAACAACGGGTTTTTTTTGGCCTGGGGGGATATAGACATTGACCAGCAAGAGAATAGTTCTCTTGAAGCTAAGTAGGGCGGCTGTTGCTAAAGAGTTGCAGCTGGGTAGGGCTGTTAGGGAGTGCGCTAGCTCCGTGGAAATGAAGCAAGCTAGGCCACCACTAGATCTGCCGCCCCTTTGAGATGGAGAGGCAGGCAGGTAGTGGCAGTTATACCCATTAAGAAATATAGGGTCATTCTGCCATGTCTCCTGAAAGAAGATGATGTCAAATTGCTTAAGGTAACACAAAAATTGTTGATTATTTTTCTTGGCGTGCCAGCCCGCGATATTCCAGGACAGCACTTTTAGGCCCCGGGCCCTTCGGGGGGCTGGATCTATGTCACCACCATGTCCAGCAATTCTTTGGTGTCTAAAAAAACACACCCGTTGGTTCTTTTCGAGGCTGGCTGCTTGGAGAGAGTGTAGTGATCCTCTTTTCTTGGTGATTTGGGGCTAGATTTTGGAGTTGGGGGGGAAGCTAATTCATTCGGAGACAATTTAAGATAGCTGTGCCAGGAGCTTTGAGGTTTCACACCTTGCTTTGGTCTTACTTTATTGTACATCACAGGGGGCTCTGATTGTAATTCCACGTCCACACATTTAAAGGTGCCTCCCACTGTCTTCTTATCCACCAGACATTTGGGAGATATAGGCTGCACATAAGGGTCCTTCATTGTCTCACCTTGATCATCCTTTTTTTCTAGTCTGCTTCGAAGTAAATCAAATCTTTTCAGGATCTCAGTTTGAGCTGGAGAATGCAGTGACCAGAATCGCTTTATCAGCGAGAGTTCTTCCTCCCAAACGGAGTCCTCACTGTCCCACATGGGAGGCTCGACGCCAGTTGGGTGTGAGGCTTCCTTTTTTTCATTTGGTGCTGTTTGGTGGGGATGATCCTGCTGGAACTTATGCTTTCTATTTCGATGGTTTTGGTGGTTGGTTTTTTTCCCTTTTGTGAACTTCCACTCCTATGCTCTTGGGCCCTATCAGAGGGGTTGCAGGTGCTCTATTTTCAAATATTCTTAACAGAACTATTCTTTCTTTTTTGAATAGGTTTTTAGCTCTAAAAATGAAACTGGCCAGATTATGATCTAAAAAAGTAATCAGTGCTCGTACCGAGCAATCATCTTGATGTAGATACTCTATAGCGGCTATGTCAGTTGCTTTTACTACCCCCGGTAAAATGCCACTTATAATAGACAAAAAGTCGTCTGTACGGTCCAACCCTGCGTAAAATCTAGGCGGTTTAGGGTAATTAGCAAAGACAAGCTTTTGTGGGATTAGGACTAAACTCCATTCTCTTTTGGGACACAACATCTGTCGAACTTGAGAGGAGTGGTTCCCCTCGATAGTTTGGGTCGCCTGCTCACCTCTGTCTACTGATTCTGTGCTGGCCATGAGAGGACTCTGGGGCGATATGACTGCAGATGGATCAGTTCCTTTGTCCCAGCTCGGTGTTGATTCTTCAGAACTTGATTTAGATTCTTTTATGGGTGTATCTACTTTACGTGTCTCTTTGATGGCATTCGACTTGGTTTTGTTTTTTCCACTTGTAGAAAGGGATGGAAGAAGGTTAAAGAGCTTCTGCCAATATTTTTTACAGGTACGGTGAGTTGTCTTAAGCCGCCTTAGGTTTTTCATGTTTTTGCTTTTCTTCCTCTTAGGCTCAGCTTTTTTCCTCCGGGGTTTACTGGGGAGTGGTGGATCCGGGCTGGCTAGGGGATTTGTATTCTGGTCTGAAGCGCTCACATGTTGTTTGAAGTTATCCACTAGGGTCAGGAGCAGCCCGTTTGTTATCGCTAGAAATTTTTTAACGTTAAGGAGATCCTTAGAGATCTGGTATATCTGCTCCTGAAGATGATCACCCCACATTTCTGTTCCACAGTCATTGGCTTTCACCCAGTGGGATGAAAGATTACCTTCAAGTTCCAGCGGTGACAAATGAGGATTGGCATCGGATGTGTTGGCTGTGTTAGCCTTTGTAGCATTCTCTGCTATGGCAAGTTCTTGAGCTAGATTTGTTGGATGGTTTGTCCACTTGTTGTTTGTTTGCAAGTCCTTTAACTGTGTAGACCAATCCAACACTGTAAGTGGCAAAGGCATAGCTACATCTAGGATACTCTCATTCTGAGTTCTCTTGCTCGAGTCTTTTTGGGGAAAGTAGCTGGTAATTTTACTTTGTCTCCTTCGTCGTTCCATCGGCCTCTGTGGTGAATTAGGCAGAATTCCTTGGTCCTTGTAATTTTTCCTGGTGAGGACCATAGTGGGTATATGGGTATATATGGATGTATAGTAGGGGGTGCTTGCTTACCGGCGGCTTATCTTTTGTTCTAAGCTGGAGTAAACAGTAGCAGAGGTACGATTTATGGAAGTTTATGGAAGTTGCCTCCTGAACCTCTCCAACCTCTCCAACCTGTTTAGTTCTCCAGCTATTTACATCGGGACTTGTGAGGTATCAATCATTTGAAATGTTAGAAAATATTACTGGTCTTAAGCTTCTATATTGTGCCTTGTTTCGTTTAAAGTTCAGCTAGGTCTTTCTCCCTCATTCAACATCCTCACGACGTAACCAATAAGGTAGCTAGGCAGTATAACGAAGCAGAAAAAAGAAAACAAAAGTCCCTTGTAATAATTATCGGGTTGAACTTGCCTTGTGTTTCTTGGGGTTATAGCAGCTTCAATTCCTTCCCCTTTTTTTTTTATAGATAAAAAGCTCGGCGTCCTTCCGAAGGAGTAGTTGGCCTCCCCCGTCTGCTAATTACCAGCTTCGTGAAGATAGGGCGGCTTGCTGAGCCTCCTTCGGATAAAAATAGGCCTTTGGCAGTTAATAGAAAAGAGTGATAATTTAAAACTGCTAAGCTCGGTTAAAAGAGAGGAGAAGAAGAAAAAAAAAACTTTAAAAGAGCTGAAGAGTACTAATAAATCTATATATCAACGCGGAGCACAAAATTGAGCTACCGCTAACGACGCCATCTTGGATCCCCCGAAAGGGGAAGAAAGGGTGAAATCCATCTTGGCGAGGGAGAAGGACAGACTGCCTGCGATGCTTTGGGCCATGCTGTAAGATCTGGAACCCCTCCATGCAGACTGAGGGTGTAAATAGGCGAATAAACCTTATTTCTTAAAGTGCAAGAGTCTCCACTGTGTCTTCTATTCTCCAAAGGGACACAGATCCTGTGTGGATGCCTGTGATCCCATGTGCTCTGGACACTGCTTGGCAGTGGGCTTTTGTAATAATACGTTTTGTTTCCTCTGTAGGTTGAGGAGCATGCAGAAGAGAATCTTTTCTCCTTGTGGCACCCAGACTGTGGAACTCACTTTCCCCTCAGAGATCTAGCAGATCCCCTACCTGATGGTCTTTAGACACTTAGCAAAACAGTTTTATTACAGGATGCCCACAGTATATGAGCAGTGTTTGGGTGTTTATTCCTATCTTAGCTTCTTCTAATGTGCTGCTTGTACTGTCTCTACATCCTGTTGCTCTGAGCTGCCTCAGGTGACCCATTAATGGGATGGAAAGGCAGACAGGTAACCCCCCCCCCACATATTTACATAAATATACGTGTGTTAGAGTGTGGAGAATTCGGTTTGAGGTGCGTCTCCTCCCTTTCACAGAACTGCACTTCTCAGGGGACATTCCAAGGCCCATGTGAAGATGCTGAAAATCACGCCAGGGAAATCTGCCTGCAAATCATAGGCTTTACTCATGAGTTGCTACCTTGCCTTTGCTTCCAGTAGATCCTACTTCCACTGGAGATAAGGACAGCAGGCTGCTGCTGTAATTTCAATTTCCTTCTGGTCCCATAAATCCTAGAACGACGCAGAAAATGTCTAAAACAAGCACAGAATTCTTACCTTAGAGGCAGAATAGACTGCATATAATGGACAGACAAAGGTGGCTACGGCAGAAGAGACGTTCAGAATCAGTCCCTTTTGTCTGAAAAACAACATGACATTAAACTTGCAATGTAAACACTCGTTTTGTAACCTAATGTTAAACATACCAAGGGCTTCCAATAAAAAGGTAAAGGTAAAGGACCACTGAACGGTTAAGTCCAGTCAAAGGCAACAATGGGGTTGTGGTGCTCATCTCGCTTTCAGGCCGAGGTAGCCAATGTGTGTCCACAGTGATCATGATGTTCTCCAGGGAGGCATGCCCCTGGTTGCACCAAGTAACACAACTGGATTCTGGAAGTTAAACCAAAGTAAATTCCAGTTCGAAAGCTTCTTCTTGTTTTTTTCTGTTTGTTTGTTTGTTTGTTTGTTTGTTTGTTTGTTTAAATCTTGAACATAAGAAAGAGGTTTACCTTGACACCATCTGTTTCAAAATCATCCGTGTCATCTAAAAATATATATATACATGAATAACGACAACAATTTATTTATACCCCACCCATCTGGCTGGGTTTCCCCAACCACCCTGGGTTGCTTGCAACAAAATATAATAATTTATATGAGCCAGAGCATTAACACAGAGTAGACCATCTGGAATGTGCTATATACCAAACTCCACAGCTCAACATTTCATGCAAATCCACCTAATTTGCACTTCCTAAAACAATACTTTAGCCAAAACACAGCTATCCTTTGGAATAATCCAGGCTTCTCTGAATTTTGTGATCCAGGTCCCCAACCAAAAAACTGCGTACAAAAATGAATATATTTGGGGACAGGTTGTAATTTGTAAGCAATTTTCCATATATATATATATATGTGTGTGTGTGTGTGTGTGTGTGTGTGTGTGTGTGTTATATTTGCTAATCTGTGCCTTTTTATTAATATTTCCTATGTTAAACACATTTTTAGCACATTTTTGTTTTGTTTTGTTTTTGAAAAGATATTTATTAAAGTTCTTTTTAAAATGTAACAATGAAAATGAAAAATAAAAAGAAACAAAATACAACATAAAAACAGTTAAAAAACAAATAATTTTTCATAACATATCTTCCTTACTATTATTTCCCCAGACCTCCTCATACCTCCCTTCTTTGTATTCCACTTCAATTTGTTAGTTCAGCAAATCCTTACCATTAAGCTTTTACCCATTTGTAAACCTTTTTTTTGTATCTCCTAAAGCATTACAGCTGGAAACCCCTTAGTTTCTATCCAACATCCTTCTAACATTCATTAATTTTACAATATTTCTGTAAATAGTCTTTAAATTTCTTCCAGTCTTCTTTCACCATTTTTAGCACATTTTTGGGTAGGAGAACCGCATCGCAAAATTTGGAGAAGTGCCATTTTCAAAGCATAGCTGCATTTCGGTTCGTGTATCATTTTGGGAAGTGGAAATCAGGTAGGTTCGCATTAAACTGTGAACTGAACGGAATGTTCCTTCCTCTTCTTGGCTCAGACAAGGTTTTCTAAGAATGACAAGCATTCCGTTCAAATGTTGCACTTTTGTTCTGGCAAGCACACAACCTGCAACATGTCTCCATAAAGTGTGAAGCAGCCCACAGCAACCACAATTCAGTTTGGTCCTCAAAAACTCCTCCAGGATCTTCTCAGTGAATGAGAAACATAGCTATCACCAGCTATCCACATTGTGTGAGGAAAACATCTTTGACCACAGCCGAGATGTCTGTGAAATCTCCCACCCATCCCCCCAAAAAAAATCTTTATTTTCCACACATGCATAGCTATTGTGTGGTACATACCTTGGTGACAGAGAAGATGTTGCAGTTGATGAGGTCCTATAGGGAATAAAAAGTGGATTACATGAGAGGCTGACTGATCTGGTGGAGAGAAAGAGTTCCAGAAAGTTCAATTGCACATAATGTCTTAAACGGGAATGGAGAGCATTTGGCGCTGCAAGCGTTGTTGAATTCCATCTCCCGTATTCTCCTACCATTGGCCATCTGGCTGGGGCAGGACAGGGGTTGAAGTTCAACAACATCTGGAGGGCCACAGGAAAAAAAGGAAACATTTAAGGATGAATAAAGGTTGTCTGTGCCCAAACATGCCTTTTAATATAATGTGGTAGGAAAATAATGAATTTGTTTGCATGGGGCCACCCCACCAATAGGGATGAGGTGCCCTGCCCCAAATAACAGGCTTTGGGAGACCATTAAATGGGCCACAAAGTGTCAGATATAGCTTATTTATATATATATAAAAAAACAACCCACTACTCTCTCTGTGCGTGGGGTGTGTGTATTTTCTACCTTGGATATCAAGATGTTGTGGGCCATTTTTCCATCTGCAGACCCATCTTTTGAGCTATGTAGTATCAATGTAGTTGGCAGGGGGTTGGACTCGATGGCCCTTGTGGTCTCTTCCAACTCTATGATTCTATGATTCTATGATTCTAAGAACGGGATGATTGTTGCACAGTGCAACATCGGCTGCCCAGAGTGGCTGGGGAAACCCAGCCAGATGGGCAAGGTATAAATAATAAATTGTTGTTGTTGTTGTTGTTGTTGTTGTTGTTGTTGTTGTTGTTAGATGCACAGTGAAGATGCACTTGATTTATTCCCCAGTGATTAGGGTCAGCGGCGGAGCAAGCCAATTGTGGTGTAGTGGTTAAGAGCGGTAGATTCATAATCTGGTAAACCGGGTTCGATTCCCCGCTCCTCCACATGCAGCTGCTGGGTGACCTTGGGCCAGTCACACTTCTCTGAAGTCTCTCAGCCCCACTCACCTCACAGAGTGTTTGTTGTGGGGGAGGAAGGGAAAGGAGATTGTTAGCTGCTTTGAGACTCCTTAGGGTAGTGATAAAGTGGGATATCAAATCCAAACTCTTTAAATTGGGTGCCTGGGACGGCGGCATGCATGCCCTGCGCAGGGGCAGCCACCTGTGGGGTGGGGTGAGCCGGGGCAGGACGTCCCGTGGGGCCTCCAGAGTCTGTCTGCCTTCTCCCACTCAGCCGCCCTACAGCTGAGGGGGAGGCGGCGAGTGGACCGTTTGGGCAGCGCCCAAGCCACCACATCACTCCCAGGAGAGCTGCGTGGCTCAGGCGTGCTGCAGGCCCCGCGGTGAGTGCCACCCGTCATTTTGTCACCCCCCTCAGCGGTGACACCCGGGGTGGCCCGCCCCTACTGCACCCCCTACTGCACCCCCTTCGTCCGCCCCTGATTAGGGTGGCCATGTGTCCCACTTTGAGCGTTGACCAGTACGCATCTGGTTTAAAATGAAGGAATAATCAGGTCGCACAGGCACGGCTGAAACAGGAGGCAGCTCAACACTCCGTGCTTTACTGCGTGCAAAACTGCATGGCCACCGCACCCTCCCCTCGCTAAAGGTACTTTAATCTAAGCAGAAAAGATATAAATCTGGCTGGTAAATATAAGGCAGGACACTGTCTGCTAGATCAAAACAGCTACTCGCTGGGACCAGTGAGATTTATAATATAGCCCTATTCATGTTTGTTCAGAAGCAAGTCCCATAGTTTTCATTGAGACTTACTCCCCGTAGGTGTGCATAGGATGGCAGCCTCAATTTTGCTTTCTCTGTTATGTTCAGGCCATCACAAAGTTGGGCATTATAGATTAATTCTACTGCATTTCCCCATTCCCTTCCCTTATGCTTGCAGGTTTTTTTTCCTATGGATTCTGCAGAGACTTTATCATTTCTGCACTATGGTCTTCAGGGAAATAAAGGAAGGTTTAAGGACTTTGGCTAAAAATAGCTGGTCCAATAACTCTGTGGAAATGTCTTATTCTAGGAGGGAGTCCATGTGGTGCCCTTCAAATGTTGCTGGACCACAATTCCCATCATCCCTGTTCATTGGCCATTCAGGATGGGGCTGATGGAAATTTGCATCTAAGAACACCTGGAGGAACTTGCGATACTGGCTACACTTGCTCTGTTCAGATCAAATGTAACTTGATCGAAATTAATTCAATGAACAATAAATGTTGTTGTTGTTTAGTCGTTTAGTCATGTCTGACTCTTCGTGACCCCATGGACCAGAGCACGCCAGGCACTCCTGTCTTCCACTGCCTCCCGCAGTTTGGTCAAACTCATGCTGGTAGCTTCGAGAACACTGTCCAACCATCTCGTCCTCTGTCATCCCCTTCTCCTTGTGCCCTCCATCTTTCCCAACATCAGGGTCTTTTCCAGGGAGTCTTCTCTTCTCATGAGGTGGCCAAAGTATTGGAGCCTCAGCTTCAGGATCTGTCCTTCCAGTGAGCACTCAGTGCTGATTTCCTTAAGAATGGAGAGGTTTGATCTTCTTGCAGTCCATGGGACTCTCCAGAGTCTCCTCCAGCACCATAATTCAAAAGCATCAATTCTTCAGCGTTCAGCCTTCTTTATGGTCCAGCTCTCACTTCCATACATCACTACCCTTGCCTACCATCACTACCCTCATGGATCACTGCCTTGCCGTGGCAAAGGGGCTTAAATAACTCAGAGAAACTATGAGCTATGCCGTGCAGGGCCACCCAAAATGGACAGGTCATAGTGGAGAGTTTTGACCAAACGTGATCCACCTGGAGCAGGAACCGGCAAGCCACTCCAGTATCCCTGCCAAGAAAACTCCATGGACAAAGACAATAATAAATAAATAAACTAATTTCTCCGTTCCATATGAAAGGAAAGTGTGGGCCTTCTGAGCAGTTGCTTTCAAGAGCACAAACATAGAATAATCCTTACCCCGTCATTCTCTGGTCCATTAAGAAAACGTGTTGGAGAGGGGCTAGAAAGCATTCCAACGTTGTTAACTAATAAACAGAAACACAGTGAGTCACACAACTAGTTGGCGCAACTACTTAGACCAGTTGCTGCCGGTTTAACCTGGTACCTTCCAGATGTTTTGGACTAAAGGACCCCTGGACGGTTAAGTCTAGGCAAAGGCGACTATGGGGTTGTAGCGCTCATCTTCTTTTCAGGCCGAGGGAGCAGGTGTTTGTCCACAGACAGCTTTCTGGGTCATGTGGCCAGCAGGACTAAACTGCTTCTGGTGCAATGGGACACCGTGATGGAAGCCAGAATGCATGGAAGCGTTGTTTACCTTCCCGCCACAGCGGTATCTATTTAGCCACTTGTGTTGCTGTGCTTTTGAACTGCTAGGTTGGCAGGAGCTGGGACGGAGCAATGGGAGCTCACCCCACTGTGCAGATTTGAACCGCCGACCTTCCAATCGGTAAGCCCAAGAGGCTCAGTGGTGGCGCTGTGTTTTGGACTATATCTACCTGGGACTGATAGGAGTTGTAGTCCAAAACATCTGGAAGGCACCATTAGTAAAAGTTGCCTTAAACTGAGCTACTGTGAAGGCATAGCATCTGTTGAACTCATTCAGAAGATAATAGGCCTTTTAAACATAATACAAAATTGACCCCAGATCAGCCACTTGTAGGTCTGATGAGGACCAGTTTGACACTATATAATTTCAATAACTATGAGAGAAGAGTTTGTTTGTTTTATTTACTTATTTGTTGCCTTTATCCCACCTTCCTCCCCTTCCAAAGGAGCTCAATGTGTTCCTGGTGTTCCCTCCCTTTCCATTTTATCCTCACAATAACCCTGAGAGGAAGGTTAGGCTGAGAGGCAGTGACTGACCCAAGGTCACCCAGTGAGCTTCAAGATGGCTGAGTGGGGATTAGGAACCCTGGTCTCCCAGGTCCTCGTCCGACAATCTAACCCAGGCATAGGCATAGTCTCTCCAGATGTTTGGGACTACAACTCCCATCATCCCTGACCACTGGTCCTGTTAGCTAAGGATGATGGGAATTGTAGTCTCAAACATTTGGAGGGCCGGAGTTTGCCTACGCCTGATCTAACCACTACACCACACTGCCTCACTGCAACCCAAAAGGAACTCTTGAAAAGCGCTATTGGAAACTTTACCCAAAATTCCAATTTCTAATCCTTGAAGACCATCTTCAATGTCATTGTACACGTTCCTTTTGGTAAAGTCAGCTTGTATAATTTTCACTTTTCTCCCTGTGGACTGCTCTGCATTTGGGGGGGGGAGGGGGAGAAAGAGAGTCATTTTTGTGCTCTTTAAGAATTTCCTTGGCTACTGCTAAGACAGCAATGCATTGAGGCAATATGCTAGGTCAATGGTTCTCAAAGGTGTCTCCTCCTCCCAAGACCTCTTGACTATTGTTTGAGGTCTCAGCAGACCACGTAACTTACTTATTTTGCTCTATAAAGCTAAACACATACATAAGTGTCATAGCTGCTACCAGGTCCCAGCTCACATAGGACCACGCCACACAGCGTCCACTTTAAAAGAGTCTTTATTGAGTTACAGGTTTCATTTCCGAACTGCAGCGTGCAGCTCTACACCTTCTGCTCTAGGTCGGCGAAGACCCGTCTGAGTCCCCGCCTCTTGCACACCAGCTTAATACCCTAGCCTTGCTCCACCTCCTTCGCCTCTCCCTACGTCTCTGGGTCCTTCTGCCCCCCTGGGCCTCCTCCCTTCTACTCTCCTCTGACGCTGACCCCCCTGATCCTTCTGCCTCCTTGCGGCGGGCTTTAGGACCTGGCTCACTCTCCGGGCTGCTTACTGCTCCAGCTTCCGCTGCATTTGAACTTGGCGCGCGCGCCCAACTCTCTAATTTCCTCTTAACCGTTGCCTCGCTCTCTGAGGAGGGCGTGACCACCCCTGACTCGTGCCCTCCCTCCTGCTGACAGCCTCCGGAACCCGATGCCTGGCTACCTTCCTCCCTGCTGCTCTCAGTCTTGAGCGTGGGTCCCGACTTCCAGCTGCTGCCGCCCTCAGTTATGAGCGTGGGTCCCGACTTCCAGCTGCTGCTCTCTGAATCTCCTCTGTTCCCTTCCTCCTGGGGTGTCCCCCCGGATCCCCCCCTTGCTCTGCTCACTGGGGCTCCCTTTTGGGAGTCCTCTGACTCACTGCTTAGGCTTGGAGATCTCGGGTCGTCATCATCACTCATTCTCCCTTCGGCTTCCTCCCCCTCGCTCTCTGTTTCCACCCTTCTCTGCGTCTCTGCTTCTGAACCCCTGACATCCATCCCCCCCTCGAAGCCCCCCCTTCCCCCCTCCCCGCTGTCAGGTGTGGGTGCTGGGCGCTCCATCATCATGGGAGGGAATGCTGGATACAGGTCGCTCCCCGTGGGTGGCCGCCAACTGAAGACCTCCGAGTCTTCCCCCTCGCGGTCGTCGACGTTGACTTGTTGCTCTTCCATCTCTGTACCGCCGTGCTCGAACCCGAGGTCCTCCCCGAACACGTCCATGTCAGTCTCTGCGTCGGTCGCTCGACCTGGCATCTCCAGCCACTTCCTGCGCCATTGCTCCTCTGGTCGATCGTCCCACCAATACGAGTTGCCTGATGCCGAACCTGCCGGTGAACCTTCTGGGGAACGGGTGCTCCGTGCGGGTTCCCCTTCTGAGTCGAATCCATGGAACGTGCTGGAAGAAAGTGTGGGTGTGAACAACCAGTCGTCGAAGAAGCTCGCTGGCATGGGTTTGTGTGGGAAGAGGGCATGAAACTCGTCCTTGAGCAGGGGTTCCTCCAAAGCGTAGTCTGGTACCCAGCTATTGGCGCTGGCCCGGGTGCCCTCTCTGGCTAAGAGGTATTCGACTCCCTCTTCCCCCCATCTGGAGTCCAAAATCTCCGTGACCTCGTTGATGTGGTCCTGGTGCTTCACCTCCCGCGTCTCCGTCCGTTCCCGGAGCGGACTTGGCGCCGTCCCTGGCTCCTGGAACCTGTGAGGTGCCTTGTAGGGAGTGAGCACCGACCTGTGGAACACCGGATGCATTCTGGAACCCGCCGGCAGCGCCAGTCGGAAGGCTACCGGGTTGATCTGCGCTTCGACTTGGTACGGACCGATCTGCTTGTGCCCCAACTTCTTCTTGGCAAGTGACCTGGTCGGCACTGCGTGGGCTGCCAACCAGACCCAGTCTCCCACTTGGATCACTTCGCCCACCCGCCTGTGCTTGTCAGCTTGCACCTTGTAGGCGTGCTTAGCTAGCTCCAGCTGCCGTCTGAGTTGATCGTGGACCGCCTGCAGCTCTGACGCGAACGCGTCCGCCGTCTGTGGTTCTCCTTCCCCCACTCTCTCCAGTCCCGGGAAGGTTCTGGGATTCCTCCCATTGTTGGCAAAGAACGGCGTCACTCCTGTGGACACGTGCTTCGTGTTGTTGTAAGCGAACTCGGCTAGCGGCAGGTAATCCACCCACGTCGCAGGCTGTTGATTGGCATAGCATCTCAGGTACTGCTGCATGATGGCATTGACCCTCTCTGCTTGCCCGTTGGTCTGCGGGTGTCTTGCTGATGCCAGATTGACCTTGACATTTAGAAAACCCATCAGCTTCTGCCAGAAAGACGAGATGAACTGGCGTCCGCGGTCGGACAGGATAGACCGTGGCAGGCCATGCACTTTGAACACGTGATCTATGAACAGTTTGGCGGTTTGTTCCGCTGTGGCCACCTTCGCACACGGAATGAAATGTGCCATCTTGGTGAACAAGTCCACCACCACTAGCACAGCTGTCTTGCCTCTCGAGCTGGGTAAATCCGTCACAAAGTCCAGGGCCACCCTCTCCCACGGTTCAAACGGTGTTTGCAGCGGTTCTAACAGTCCCGCCGGTGGTCTGTGTACCGGCTTGGCCCTCTGGCAGGTGTCGCACCTCGCGACGTAGTCCGCGACCTCTCCTCTCAGCCTGGGCCACCAGAAGTCTCTCGCGACTAATTCCATCGTTTTCTCTGTGCCAAAGTGACCGGCCGTGGGTGCGTCGTGCAACTGTTGCAGTACCTTGGCGCGAAGGTCGTCTCCTGGTACATAGACAGCCCCTTTGCGTAGGAGCAAGCCGTCCCGCACCTGGAACTCGTCCGTGGTAGCCGTGCCTCTGAGCAGTTCCGCCATCTTGTCTTGCGCGAATGAGTCGTCCCGCAATGCACGTCGCACCGCATCCAGGTCTACTGTAGCTGAGGCACACGCCCACGCCGTCGGTGCGAAGATGTGCATGGCCGCCGCTGGCGTCACCTCTTCTAGGTACTGCGGTTTTCGGGACAGTGCATCCGCCATGATGTTGGTGTCGCCTGGGACGTACTCTATTCGGAAATTGAAGTCAGCAAAGAACTCCGCCCAACGTATCTGCCTCTGGTTCAGGAACTGAGCCGTGCGCCAGTGCTCCAGATTCTTGTGGTCCGTGCAGACCTGCACCGTGTGCTTGGCGCCGATTAGGAAGTGCCTCCACGCCTTGAAAGCTGCATGAATGGCCAGCAACTCCCTGTCCCAGATGGTGTAGTTCTGCTCCGACTTGCTGAGCTTTCTGGAGTAGAACGCTCCCGGCCGCCACACCCCCTGCGGGTCTCGCTGCAGCAGGACAGCTCCCACGGCTCTGTCTGACGCGTCTGTCTCTACCCTCAACGGTTTACTGGGGTCGATATGCAGCAGTTGCTTCTCCGATGCGAAGAGATGCTTGAGCGCTTGAAAGGACTGTTCCGCCTGCTCCGTCCAGATGAATTTCTTCTTTTTGGAGCTGAGCGTGTCCGTAATTGCTGCCGTCTGCATCGCGAACCCCTTGATAAACTTGCGATAGAAGTTGGCGAAGCCGACAAACCGCTGGACCTCCTTCCGGTTGCGCGGGCTCTTCCAATCCAATACCGCACGAACCTTGGTGCTGTCCATGGCTATCCCCTTGTCCGACAACTTGTATCCCAGGAAATCCACCTCCGTCGTGTCGAACTGGCACTTCTCCAGCTTGGCGTACAGTCTATGTTGTTGCAACCTGCTGAGCACCTCCCTCACGTCTCGGTCGTGAGCTTGCTGCGAGTCAGAGAAAATCAGGATGTCGTCCAGGAAGCAGACGCATGTCTTGTAGAGGAGTCCCTCCAACACGTGATGCATAAAAGCTTGAAAACAGTGAGAGCCATTTTGTAATCCAAAGGGCATAACTCTGTATTCGTAGGTGCCCAGCGGTGTGAACATGGCCGTCTTCCACTCATCGCCCTCCCGCATGCGGATGAGATTGTACGCCCCTCGCAGGTCCAACTTGGTGAACACGCGTCCCTTGCGCACCGTCGCGAGGAGGTCGTCAATCCTGGGCATGGGGTAATCAGACGGTTTGGTCATCTGGTTCAAAAGGCGGTAGTCCACAACTAGTCTTTTTTGGGGCGTGTCTTTCTTTTTCACGAAGAAAACGGGACTGCCCCCCACTGCCTTGGACTCTCTGATGAAGCCACGCTCCAGATTATGCTCGATGAACTGTTTGAGTTCCTGCATTTCATCTTCAGACATGGAGTATAGCCGCCCCTTCGGCAGCGTCGCCCCCGGTAGGAGGTCAATCTTGCAGTCATATGGCCGGTGAGGGGGTAGCTTGTCCGCCTCCTTCTCGCAGAAGACCTCCAAAAAGCTCGCGTATTTGTGGGGGACCGCTTGCAACGTTCCCAACTGCAGCTGTGATTCCTCCTCCTCTCCCTCCCGTCGGGGCAGGATGCAGTGTTCTGCGCAATAAGAGGAGCCGAAGATCAGTTGTCTCTGGTACCAAGCCAGTGTCGGACTGTGCCTGTCCAGCCAACTCATGCCCAACACAATGGGCGTGTCCGACAGTTGGGTGACATTAAAACTGATGACTTCCCTGTGGTTGCCAAGGCGCATCACCATCGGTGGCGTCTGCTTCACCACCTGCCCCCCTAGCAACTCTCTGCCATCCACTGTGACGACTTGCAGGGGCAGAGTGGCAGGCAATAGCTGTATAGCGTGCTGCTCCACAAAGCTCTGCGCTATAAAGTCTGCGTTGCTTCCAGAATCCACAGAAAGCGGCACTTCGATAGTGACGCCGTCGGGTAGCTGGAGAGATGCTGTGAGCTGCACTACTGGTTTGGGTGGGAGGGGATCCGTGGGTTGCAAGATTGCTGGGGACTGCTTCACAGATGCGTCTGGCTGGGCCCCAGTGCCTCCGTCTCCAGCCAGACATCGTCGTTTCCCTGCTGTGGTTCTCCTTGCTGCGTTGCTGCAGTCACCATTGCTGAGGCTGCAGTGTGCTTGTGGAGCCTCCGGGGACACTCCTTCGCCAAATGGCCTGGATCCTCGCAGATGTAACACTTCCTGTTCCCTCTAGGAGGCTTCGCTTTCACTGCTGCCGGTGCTAGGGCTCTGGCTGCTGACTGAGCCCTTGCACCTCCAACCTCCATCGGTTCCCCTCCCCCTCCTGGCGGAGGTGTGGATTGCGCACGCGCTGCTTCCCTCGGAACGAAAGAGAAACTTCTCGCTGCTTCGCGCCCTCCACGTCCTTCATCTCTGCACCATGGACGTTCTTCCAGCCTCACCCCCACAGTCAGCGCCCTTTGGACCACCTCTTGCGTGCTTCGGGGCCTCTCCCCCCTTGCAATTTCATCCTTAACCGCAGAACTTAGACCCTCCCAGAAGAGGTCTCTGACAGGGGGCGAATCCCGATCCCATTCTAAAGCACTGACCAGCGCAAAAAATCGGGCGTGATACTGCCGGACGCTCGCCCTCCCTTGTTTTAGTCCATGAATCTCCCGTCTGGCAAGATCCACATCAATAGTAGATAAAAAACACGCATCCATCGCTTTGATAAAGGCATCTGCATTCTGAAGCGCCGGATCTTTATCCCTCCACAAATTGCGCAGCCAGGCTTTGGCATCCCCATGCAAATGGGACAATATGAACCCCACCTTCTCTTCCTCATCTCTAAAGTCTTTTGCCAGCAGTTGCAGTGCGCACATTACGTCTGCTCTAAAATTAGGGTACTGTTGCAAAGTCCCATCGAAGTGAGCCACAAGCCCTCCTGCTCTCCGTGCCAATCCCACGCCCTCCGGTCTGGGTCCCGGTTGCCCTTGCTTAACAAGCATTTCAAACCTGGCGTGTAGGTCTCTGTAGGCGGCTGTAGTCTCCTCCTCCCGTTTCTTGGAAGCCAATACCTCTGAGGACAACTGGGTCACTGCCTCTTGCAGCGCGGAGATCCTCTGTTCTTCCGTCATCTTGCTAACCTTTGTGAGCTCGCTTACAGACACCCCTCTTCCTCCCCTAGCGGCTTCTGCTCCCGCTGCGAGGTTTCAGGTTTCTGAAGCTTTGAAGAGACGGGTCTTACTGTCATAGCTGCTACCAGGTCCCAGCTCACATAGGACCACGCCACACAGCGTCCACTTTAAAAGAGTCTTTATTGAGTTACAGGTTTCATTTCCGAACTGCAGCGTGCAGCTCTACACCTTCTGCTCTAGGTCGGCGAAGACCCGTCTGAGTCCCCGCCTCTTGCACACCAGCTTAATACCCTAGCCTTGCTCCACCTCCTTCGCCTCTCCCTACGTCTCTGGGTCCTTCTGCCCCCCTGGGCCTCCTCCCTTCTACTCTCCTCTGACGCTGACCCCCCTGATCCTTCTGCCTCCTTGCGGCGGGCTTTAGGACCTGGCTCACTCTCCGGGCTGCTTACTGCTCCAGCTTCCGCTGCATTTGAACTTGGCG
Source organism: Podarcis vaucheri (assembly GCF_965113315.1). Classification (NCBI taxonomy): domain Eukaryota; kingdom Metazoa; phylum Chordata; class Lepidosauria; order Squamata; family Lacertidae; genus Podarcis; species Podarcis vaucheri. The sequence goes on along the minus strand of NC_138749.1, from coordinate 57,606,283 downwards.
CGCGCGCCCAACTCTCTAATTTCCTCTTAACCGTTGCCTCGCTCTCTGAGGAGGGCGTGACCACCCCTGACTCGTGCCCTCCCTCCTGCTGACAGCCTCCGGAACCCGATGCCTGGCTACCTTCCTCCCTGCTGCTCTCAGTCTTGAGCGTGGGTCCCGACTTCCAGCTGCTGCCGCCCTCAGTTATGAGCGTGGGTCCCGACTTCCAGCTGCTGCTCTCTGAATCTCCTCTGTTCCCTTCCTCCTGGGGTGTCCCCCCGGATCCCCCCCTTGCTCTGCTCACTGGGGCTCCCTTTTGGGAGTCCTCTGACTCACTGCTTAGGCTTGGAGATCTCGGGTCGTCATCATCACTCATTCTCCCTTCGGCTTCCTCCCCCTCGCTCTCTGTTTCCACCCTTCTCTGCGTCTCTGCTTCTGAACCCCTGACAATAAGTCATGTTTTAACAACGCACTGGCAGAAGCACCAAAACTACAGTAGTGCTATATTATGACAATCACAGGCCCTAGGACAGGATATTGACAAAGGATTCTTTAACTGGTGATTTTTAAGGGGAAAATTAGTAGACTGTAGCAAAACTGCATTATGGAAATCACAAGACTTAGGCCATAGTCTTGACAGCCTCATGGCCCTGGTCAAAACTACCCCTTATCTCCATCATCATAAACAAACAAACAAATCAAGTGCAGAATGGAGTAGAAATATTACTGACTGTGTTTTTCTGTGAAACACTTTAATGAAACTTGTGGACCACCACAAGGTCACAGTTTGAGAACCTGAGCGCTGGATCCTGCCTTAAACCAAAGCAATGGCTCCAACTATTGCACCAGTACAAGAGCTCTTAAATTTAATTCTACATATGTACAGCCAGCTCACACTTTACGCAGACAACACCGGTGTAGAATATCCATTCCATTCACCTAGTAAGCTAAAGTAAAAGGTAAAGGACCTCTGGACGGTTAAGTCCAGTCAAAGGTGACTATGGGGTTGTGGCACTCATCTCACTTTCAGGCCACAGACAGCTTTCCAGGTCATGTGGCCAGCATGAATAAACCGCCTCTGGCGCAATGGAACACTGTGACAGAAACCAGAGGACACAGAAATGCCATTCGTCTTCCCACCGCAGCGGTACCTATTTATCTACTTGCACTGGTGTGCTTTCGAACTGCTAGGTTGGCAGGAGCTGGGACAGGGCAACAGGAACTCACTCTGTCATGGGGACTCAAACTGCCGACCTTGTGATCAGCAAGTCCAAGTGGCCCTAGTAACGTCTGATGGGATGGGGTATGTCTCTAAACATGCAGTGGACCACACTGGCATGTCACTGGACTCCAACAACTGTGAATCTGTGTCCCTCCAGATGTTGATGGATTCCAGGTTCCATCAACCCTGGTCAGCATGGGTAATAGTCAGGGATTATGACAGCTGTAGTCCAGTATCAAATCTGAAGGGCAACACTTCTACGTTAGTGTTCACTGAGGCAAGTGGTGAGTAAGCCACAACTTCAAATGCTGTGTCAAGTGTGGATCAACTTTTATTTGCCAGCAAAATGGGTTGTGCTGTTAGATACAGCATACACTTTCCTGGCAAAGGAGAATCTGGGATGCCCCACACTCCATGCAGCAAAGGTTTTTTCCTAGTCAGGCTATCGCCTAATTAAATAATTCCTAGTTGATTAATAAAATGAATTTTACAGGGCACTTCTAAGCCTGTTTATACAGCAAAATGTCCCACTGAATTCAAAGCTACTTCCTCCTGCACACTTAGCAAGTCTGCTTCGGATTACAACCGAAGGCATAAAGATATCAGGTGATAACTTTTTCACATATTAGATACTTACCAATTTCAGATGCTACCTTCTGCATTTTTGATAGTGTTCTGCTAATCAAAACAATATTTAATCCACGTCTGGCGAGCTATGGAAGCAAGTTGTAAATATATTAGTATTTCAGGAATGATTGGGCTGCACTGATATGGCAGAAGCTACCCAGATGCTTGTTGCATTTGTCCTAATATCTGCAACTGCGGAGGATACACAAGTGCAGCTAAAAGGAAGCAATTGCTTTCCAGTTGTGCGATGCAGGTCAGGGAAATTCTGACTCCTAGTGGCAAGAGTATTGAAATCCTAATAAAGGGTGAGATTATGAGCACCATTCAAGGTGCTCATTAACTGTCTCTATTTCCAGGTGGGATTCAATCACGTGCTGGCAAGTTCAGGTTGAACAATTATAGTGGACTGGGAAGTTTCATGTAACCAAAAGATGAAACTTTTTGCAATAAGGGAAATGATGGGGACCTGAACAGGAAGACGCAGAACACTTGCTCTGATGCAATGGCTTCTAATCTTCCCACAAACAAATCAGGTGAATGCTTTAAATAGCCAACATCATCTAATCTTCCTGCAAACAAATCAAGATAAATGCACAATAAGCAGGTCATAAGGAAGTTTCCTAACTCTCTTCTTTACTTTCTCTAATCTTCCCCCTCCCCCGTGGTATAAGAACTGGGAACCAAATAAGACAAGACCGGGGTGGGTGTGAGAAGTACAAGATATCACTCTTAAAATATTTGAAATAGTGTTACATAGCAGAGGACAAAGACTTCTTTTCTGCTGTTCCAGAGAGCAGAACTAGATCAAATAAGTTTAAATTACAGGAGGGTGGGTTTTAGTTGAACATTAGGAGTAAATGAATGCAGGTCAATTATGGGACCATTTGTTTATTTGGAAATAATACCACAGGAGGAGGTATTCAGTAAAAAACACACACACATTCAAATTCAAAACAACAACTCATAAGCAATTGAATATACCAGTAATAAAAAAACCACAATAGGCAGATGAAGATGATGGACTATATGGAACTTGCCGAACTGACTGGGAGACTCCGAGACCAGAGAGAAGAGATGGTGGAAGAAGACTAGAAGAAGTTTAAGGAATATTTGAAAAAATATGTTAATATTTAAATCTTTGAATAGCTTTGGAAGTGGATATAGGCTGTAGGGTTAGAAGCAGAATAAAGTTTATTTTAAAATAGTATTATTTTTTATAAAATGTGAAGTTATTTTAAGTTTGATTTAAAAAAAGATGGATTAGCGCTATTAGCGGCTTTTAGCGGCTTATCTGCTGATCGGATCAGCTGATAAGCGGCTTAGCGGCTTAGAAAAAGGGGGGGAAAGGAAAAAAACCCAGCAGGAACTCGCAAGACATTGTCGTCTTGCGAAGCAAGCCCATAGGAAATTCGTTTTGCGAAGCACCTCCAAAACAGAAAACTCTTTCGTCTAGCGAGTTTTCCGTCTTGCGAGGCATTCGTCTTGCGGGGCACCACTGTATTTACTTGTCTTCCTAGCTCCTAACTGTTCCTGACTCAGCTTATTTCGCTACACTAACTCAACCTACCCATAGACCTACCCAATTCACTCCCACTCCAACCAACCACCCAACTCCCAACGAACTCCCCTTTCGCCCCTCCCAGAGCTGGTTTTATAGTCCCTCTGACTCCACCCCCTGGGTTCTGTTTAACTATTTCACCTCCAGCACTCTCATATGTTAATGTCACACCACACATGCCGCTACGCATCGTGCATGCACGCACACAATACACACAGTGGTGGGATCCTCTGCTCGCGGTGGCAGAGGGATCCCACCACCATTCATACGGGGCAGGCATGCACAGTATATAGCGGCACGGATACTGCCGTCGTCCATATGACACATGTGTGCAGCCCGCATGTGCGGTATGTACAGCACACGCGCATGCGCCACTCGGCGGTTTGCCGACGGCACCGCTCAAGCGCTGAATAGACAGTGGCGGAGGGTGCAGCCGCGAGCGGAGGATCCTTCGCACGCAGCTGCGGCGGTGCGATGGCGGTGGCTTGTGCTGCCACGCCCGGGGGCGGTGGGACGAGCCCCTTGCGGGGTGCCTTCTTGTCACCCCTCCTCAGAGATGGCCCCCGGGGTGAACCGCCCTCCCAGCCCCTTCCTCCGCCACTGTGTCCACATCAGTCTGACCCTTATGTTTCCCTCCCCTTAAGGTTTTCATCTATGGGCTACTATTAAAACGAGGCTGCATTTTAAATTATATTTTAACCTGTATTTTAAATTGGTTCATTTTTTATTTTTTATTGTAATTTTACTGGTGTTAGCCGCCCTGAGCCTGGCTCTGGCCAGGGAGGGCAGGGTATAAATAAATTTTATTGTTATTATTATAGAAGCTTCTCTCTTCCTGCCTCTTCAATACATCAGTGTTATGCACGATGCAATCCCCCTGCGCCAAAGACTGTTGGTTCCATGTTGCAGGAGCTTTGGGACAACATTCCCCCAGTTTCCTTTGGGAGGCTGCAAATAATGACTTTCTGTAGCAGAGAATCCCTGACCTGGCTGGAGCACTAAGCTGTTCATCCCATGGAATTCCACCATCATGTTGCTGTGCTCCTAATTCCCCTACGTCGAGGGAGCTTCCCACATAGCCACATGCACACTCCTGTCCCTCGGATAAATATAGTTTTACAGGACTGTAAGGATTGCTGTGAGAAACTAAGGTCCACTGGCCAGAACCCCTCCTACACGATTTTATATCTCTTCACAGACACAGATAAGTATGTGACCTGGCATGTATGTGACTCTTTGCAACTACCGCTAGGAAAATTAGAGCAAATTATATAGCCAAGATAGCCACCAACTGTAAAGGAGATGAATTTATTTGACCCTATCGACATCAAGCTATATTCTATCTTTATCACCAAACTCTGAATATAATTCCACATTGTACTAATTAATATTATTTTTTAATATATTAGTGGCCATGTGACGATTTTAGCCTATAAATTTTATTGTTTAATGTCTTAACCTGTATATTAAGGTACTTTTATAGCTCTGTTTAAAGTAGGTAATGTCTTGATCATATAAATGTTTTAAGTTTTTTGTATTAATCCAGCATATTTTAATTGTTGATTGATTCTTGTGTACATTGCGGCAGCCTTTGGCTATGTGCAATAAAACTGACTGACTGACTGACCGTGAGAAACATGTATGCAAAGCCCTATGAATAGTCCAAAACACGACATAAATGCAAAGAGATTCTGTACATGTTTATCATACCTCAAAGGAATAGGCTTTTCCAATCCCGTCGCCAGATCCTGTGATCACTAAATGATGAGATAATAAAGACGGTATGTGATCTTTAGTTGGCTTGTTCTTTCTTGCATTTCAAACACTGCGGTTCCACATGATTTTTTTTTTTTTTTTTTTGGCATCCCATTCTCATTGATGGAGAAATGCAGAGACAGCATCCCTTGAGATATTGCTGGGCAATAGCTCCCATCATCTCTGACCATCGGTTTGTCAATTATATAAAATTGTACATCTCCTAAACAACCTATATGCAGGGATTTGTTTGCTTTTTAAGCAGGGTGGAATCTAGACTATTATTATTATTATTATTATTATTATTATTATTATTATTAGAATCTAGACACATATAAAAAATGTTGTAAAAATGTTTATTTTAAAAAAAACGTTTTGAAAAATATATTGAATTTGCCATAGCTCACCATCTAGTATCACATTTGTATAATGCACTTTACAACACACTTATTTGCAGCCGTATAGCTGAGTCCCATATGGAACTTCCCTTACCTTTTAAAATTAAATAATTGTTATTTTTGGTCTGGTGGGGCTGTAACGGATATACAGTGGTACCTCAGGTTAAGTACTTAATTCATTCCGGAGGTTCGTTCTTAACCTGAAACTGTTCTTAACCTGAAGCACCACTTTAGCTAACGGGGCCTCCCACTGCTGCCGCGCCGCCAGGGCATGATTTCTGTTCTCATCCTGAAGCAAAGTTCTTAACCCGAGGTACTATTTCTGGGTTAGCGGAGTCTGTAACCTGAAGCGTATGTAACCTGAGGTACCACTGTACATACACTCAGTGCCTGAGCCAAAAATCCCCTATATCTGTAATCAATTAAGTTGTGGCCATTTCTAATCCAAATCACTGTCTGTGTGTGTGTGTGTGTGTGGCAGCACTGTGACTGGGCCCACAACAAACAAACAAACAAACAAACAAACATTTTGGTGAGTTCCTCCCTTTTTTCCAGATGAAAAACACTGCATATGTATGTGTACAAGCTGCTCAACCCCTCACATGAACAGAAGACATACTTCTAGATATTGGTTCTACTGGAAATGGTTTGGGCAGCACTATATATTCTGGAGGTCACTACATATTTGGAGGTCCCAGGTCGCAAGGTGGTTAGATTGGTCTCAACTAGGGCCAGGGCCTTTTCAGCACTGGCCCCGACTTGGTGGAAACGCTCTGTCACAAGAGACTAGGGCCCTGCGGGACTTGACATCTTTCCGCAGGGCCTGCAAGACAGAGCTGTTCCGCCTGGCCTTTGGACTGGACTCAGTCTGACCCTTATGTTTCCCTCACCTTATGGTTTTGGTCTATGGGCTACTTTTAAAATGAGGCTGCATTTTAAATTGCATTTTAACCTGTATTTTAAATTGGTTCCCCCCCATTATGTTTTTAATGTAATTTACTGGTGTTAGCTGCCCTGGCTGGGGAGGGTGGGGTATAAATTATTATTATTATTATTATTATTATTATTATTATTATTATTATTATTGAAATGGTACAGTGGTGCCCCGCAAGGTGAATGCCTCGCAAGACGGAAAACTCGCTAGACGAAAGAGTTTTCCGTTTTGGAGGTGCTTCGCAAAACGAATTTCCTATGGGCTTGCTTCGCAAGACGAAAATGTCTTGCAAGTTCCTGCTGGTTTTTTCCTTCCCCCCCCTTTTTCTAAGCCGCTAAGCCGCTTATCAGCTGATCCGATCAGCAGATAAGCCGCTAAAAGCCGCTAATAGCGCTATTAGCGCTAATCCGCTAATCTGTCAATGGGCTTGCTTCGCAAGACGAAAAAACCGCTAGACGAAGAGAATCACAGAACGGATTCTTTTCGTCTTGCGAGGCACCACTGTAAGTAGTATGACTAGAAAACTTGTGAGTTTGAAACCAAACTGGGAAACAGACTTTAATTATGATACGTATTGAGAACAGAATGTGGACCAATAGACTAATCAAACAACTTTCTGTAAGGGTGAGGGAACTCGCTCTCAAAATAAACTGCAGATGGTAGGCCAGTCTCTCTTTCATGTTTCACCTCCAGGCTAGTGCTCCAGATTGCTAGCAGGGATGTGGGTCCTCTCGAACTCACTTCCATTTATGGGGGGCATGTCTACTAGTTAAAGTCTTTGGTTTAAATTAGCAGGCATGTCCAAAGTCCATTTCGGGGGCCTAATCCAGCCCGCCAGTCGACTTAATCTGGCCCCGTGGCAGTATATGTCCTGGGGTAAAATCCTTAAAAAATCTGAACAACTTCAAGGTAAAACTGTAAAACTCTTTAATCCTAAATTAAATCAACAATTTTGGTCGGCCCTAACGCATGTTCACTTCATCAAATCTGGCCCTCTTTGGAAAAAGCACCCCTGGAAGTTTTTGAAGAAATCTCTAAAATTATTAAGGAACCTATTCAATTCACCCCACAACTGGTACTCCTCTCTTTATTTGAGGAAGGTAATCATGACATAAAAGCAAAATAAATAAATAAACATACTGCTTCTTTTATTCGCAGCAGCAGGTCTCTCAATTGTACAAAAATGGAAAACTTTGTCTAACCTCTGTGTTTGGAATATTCCTCTTCTGCAAAATATTCCATGGCATGTGAGAGCCTTGTTGGACGTTTGGAATGTGTGATTCTCATTTTTTCAAAACCCCAAGGACAAAATTATTTATCTGGTGTTTGTTGGCATCCTTGACAAAAGCTGTGCAACATGTCCATGACCTCTTTTCACTTTGTTACATTTTGTGTTTTACTTTTGGGAACTCTTTACTTTTTGTTTCTTTGGAAAATCACTGAAAATTATTAATTTTTTTAACTACTTTTACTCAGAGTAGATGTATTGAAATTAACAAACACGACTAAGTTAGGTCCATCCATTTCTTTGGAGCTGCTTTGCATAAAGGTTTACAAAGCATCCATTATCTTAGCATCCAAGCCCATGGGTTTGTTTTTATTTTAAATTATCAGTTTGTAGTCACATCACTAAGCAGGAGATCTCTCTATTCACTCATAAAAAATGATAATGGCCGGAGAACTTAGGTTTGTAAATCGTATTAAGATGATGTGGGCTAGGAAGCTGCCACGGGCAAACCAGTCATTGCCATAAGCAAAAGTAATTCTCATTGCTGTCATGAATGTGTCTGTTCCAAAACAAGTTCTACTGAGTTTACTGGAGCTTACTTCCAGATAAATTTGTGTAGGACTGCAGCCTGAATTTCTTTGTATTTCAAAAAGATTGAAGTTGCATATTAACGCTTCTCAGTTACATAACTGCATTTAAAAAAACATTTCAAGGGTGCATGTGTCAATATTATAATATGTTTTTTGCGTTGAATATATGCTATATGGAAATTTATGGACCTAACAGGTATCTAAAGCCATTTGCACATCACAAAATATGTATTTTATCAAAGTAATTGTTGAACTAAAATACAATTAAGAAGAAGTACAGTGGTACCTCTGGATGTGAAGGGGATCCGTTCCGGAGCCCCGTTCGTATCCTGAAGCGAATGCAACCCACGTCTGTGCGCGTGTGGGTCGCGATTTGCCTCTTCCGCGCATGCGCGTGACATCATTTTAAGCGTCTGCGCATGTGTGAGTGACAAAACCCTTAAGTAACGCATTCCGTTACTTCTGGGTCGCCGCGGAGCGCAACCCGAAAATGCTCAACCTGAAGCTACTTCAACCCGACGTATGTCTGTATATTAATAGTGAAAGAATTATTAAGTTATTCTTAAAATGATTGGGGGGCCATTCCTTACATCATAGGAGCCTATACAACACAAAACACTGTTGCTGTATGTAGGTTTTATTATATTTATTTTTTATCTTATATTTTGAAAATGTACATCCATGTTCTTTTCCTTAAATTTTTTTGGGCCCTAAGCTATAGCTTGTTTAGCTTATACAGTGGTACCTCGGGTTACAAACACCTCGGGTTACAAACACATCGGGTTACAGACTCCACTAACCTGGATGTAGTACCCCGGGTTAAGAACTTTACCTCAGGATGAGAACGGAAATCGTGCGCCAGTAGCGTGGCGGCAGCGGGAGGCCCCACTAAAGCTAAAGTGGTACCTCAGGTTAAGAACGGTTTCAGGTTAAGAACGGACCTCCGGAACGAATTAAGTTCGTAACCAGAGGTACCACTGTACATAAATCTGGCACTGCCCATGAACCTTCAGATTGAGAGCTAGTGTCGTGGGTAGAGGACGGGATTAGGTCCATCTAGATTCTAGCTCAATACTTCCCGCTCTGACTGGCATCAACTCTCCAGGATTGCAGACAAGAGTCTTTCCTAGCCCCGTTTGGAGATGCCACAAGCTGGGACCTTTTGGGTTGCAAAGCTGGCGTCCACAGAGTTGCTCCCCTGCTCCCATCCCAACACATCAGTTCACATTTTCCCAGAAATAAAAATATGAGGAAAAGTTGCTTTACCTGCCCATTCTCCCATGGACCGAAAAAAAGACTCAGGCACAGTCCTCCATACAAGCGGAGAGAAATATTTCAAAAGCCGAACACATTTCACCAGGAAAACGAGACAAGTGAAGCCCCCGAGGCAAGCGAGGAACTGCTGCAGGAATTCACCCATGATGAACCGATGCTGTGGGTTCAGATAAGATACTGCCACTGTCTCTCTTTTGGTGCACTGCTACTTTTCGCTCTGGTAAAAGGAAGAAGAAGCCTGTCTAATCATAAACGTGTGAGTCATGTGATTATTTTTTACCCATAGAGATCATAGAATAACTTTCTTGGCCCAGATATGTAAACTACCCAAACAAAAACATGAGAGCTAAAATTGTTGTTGTTGTTTTTTGCATGCAGAGCTGCTCATTCTCAAGGGCACATTGTGGTCAGGGTCAGGCCAGCTGGTTTGCAGGATGATGTTGCCTTTGGCTCTCTGCTGTCTGCCGCCGAGATAAAAGATGTTCCGGAACATAACCCCCCTATGGATACAATATGCCTACTCCTAGTTAAGATACTCACATACAGGTACCGAAATCACAGTCGTCTGTTATTCCAGACCTGGAATAAATCTCATTTCCAGCATCTGGGCTTTTCTCTCCGGGTTCCAGTTGTGCTCTCCTAGTTTTGTGGTTGGCCCCTGTGACAGGACCACTTAACCAGCTCTTGAATGAACAGCGCAATTTTGTACACTCTTAGTTGGCTCTGCCCTTGAATCCAGTCTGGAAGCCGAAACTAGTAAACAATTTAGCAGCCAGATTTCTCACAGGAGCAGGTCATTGGCAAGATGTTATTCTCCTGTTGAGAGAGCTACAATGGCAACCAATCTGCTATCAGGCCAGGGGCCTGTGTTAATTCACAATGACTTAAATAACTTGCACCCAAGGTTATTTAAGAACCACCTCATTCCTTACATCCTGTCTCAGTCACTGAAGTCTTCTGATAGGGGACTGTTTGTGGTCTCACATGCCCCTGAAGTCTGGCTGGCCTTCACTTCACTTCACTTCACTTCACTTCACTTCACTTTACTGCCTGGTGGAAGGGCTGAACCCCTAGTATGGCAGGCTGTGTCTTGTGGTACTCCTTGCTAATAGAAGTTCAGCAAGAGTCATACCTTTCTCTTTTTACATGTCTTCTAAAAACTATATTTATTAGGCAGGCTTTCTGAATCTCTGTTTCTTTGCCAACCCTCTCTCACTGATGTCTTTGATTTTTATTTTGTAATAGGGTGCTTTTAGCCTTATAGGAAAGTGCAGTGCATAAAATTTTAAAATAAATACTCAAATGTAAATCTCACTGATTTCATTGGGGCTAATTCTCAGCCATTTTGCTGTCGTTCAACTGTGTGGTGGTTTGTTTTGCCTTTAGGCAAAAAAGTGGTCTAAACCACTGAGCCTCTTGGGCTTGCTGATCAGAAGGTTGGTGGTTCGAAAGCATGTCAGTTCAAGTAGATAAATAGGTACCACTGCAGTGGGAAGGTAAACGGCGTTTCCGTGCGCTCTAGCTTCCATTATGGTGTCCCATTGCGCCAGAAGCAGTTTAGTCATGACCCGGAAAGCTGTCTGAGGACAAACGCTGGCTCCCTCGGCCTGAAAGCAAGATGAGCGCCGCACCCCACAGTCGCCTTTGACTGGACTTTAGCTTTAGCTTTGCCTTTAGGACAAAGACTCATTACATGAAGGCCCAAGGATTCATCATTAACCCTGGTGGCCGAGACCATCCAGGATCCAGAATGACCATCACAAGCCAGTTTTTATGCAACCCCCTGAGGCTCCCATATGGACCTCCTGCCGGCATTAGAAACAGCAGAACAGCAACCAGTTCCTTGAGAAAGAAAAGCTATAGCATCGAGCAGAGCCTGGAGGCACAAGACACTTTCTTTGACCATTGCCGACTGCTGGAAAAACCTGCTTTATCTCAAGGTACCTTGAAAGCATGTGCATAATGTGGGCTGAATCGTGCATGTTTTTAATGCTTACTACCACCATTCACCTGCTTGAGGGTGTGTGTGTGTGGGAAATGGTAACTGAATCTAACACTCTATGCTAGAGCTTTCCAAACTGTGTGTTGTGACACACAAGTGTGTTGGCCGCAGGGTGTAGGTGTGTTGCGCAAATGCTCCCCACGCTCTTCCCGCGGCTAGAAAGGGGTTAGTTTAACCTCTGGTTTGTCAGTAAAACTGAATTATTGTGATGCGAAATGATGCATGCCTGCAAAGTGTGTCGCCAACATGAAAAGTTTAGAAAGCTCTGCTCTACGACCTACTCCCATACCCTGATCAGCAGTGCTAGGCATTGTCAGTTGCAGCCCAAGCTCCCGAATCAAGTGTTCAACCTAGGGAATCTCAAGTGCAAAGCTCCATTTCCCCCTCTTACTAGGTCAGGGTAAATAGATTTTGGGGGTAAGTCAGTTTTGATGAGATTGGCACAGGGTTAAGAGTCAAGCTTCCTCTCACTGCAGCCCCAATCCAATTCCATACTTTTCTTTGCATGCTCATGAGGTGCAGTGAGGCTGTTATCTCAGGCGGGAATCTGGAAAGGTGTTGATTAAAAATGAGACTGCTCATGGTAGACTTAGGATCATAGAACAAGGGTCATTTAGTTCAACTCCTGAACCTGCCTGAAGGCTCATAAAAACACAAGGAAAAAGGAACAAGGAGGGGAGAGGCCAGGGCAGGGATCAAACTCAGGTACAGTGGTACCTTGGGTTACATACACTTCAGGTTACACACTCCGCTAACCCAGAAATAGTGCTTCAGGTTAAGAACTTTGCTTCAGGATAAGAACAGAAATTGGGCTACAGCGGCGCGGCAGCAGCAGGAGGCCCCATTAACTAAAGTGGTGCTTCAGGTTAAGAACAGTTTCAGGTTAAGAACGGAACGAATTAAGTACTTAACCTGAGGTACCCCTGTACCAGCTTTTAAACAGTTATTCTTATAATGAACAGTTGGAATTAGGAGGTACCTAATTTCTTCTGCTGAGGCAGACAAATGATATCTTATTATTGTCGACATATGCATTCTTATGTATACAGTGGTACCTCAGGTTACATATGCTCCAGGTTACAAATGCTTCAGGTTACAGACTCTGCTAACCCAGAAATAGTGCTTCAGCTTAAGAACTTTGCTTCAGAATGAGAACAGAAATCGTGCTCCGGCGGCGCAGCAGGAGGCCCCATTAGCTAAAGTGGTGCTTCAGGTTAAGAACAGTTTCAGGTTAAGAACGGACCTCCAGAACGAATTAAGTACTTAACGTGAGGTACCACTGTGCTTTACCCTATTATGGCTGGAGAACCGTATTGCAAAATTCAGAGAAGATCACATTTCAAAGGATGGCTGTGTTTGGGTTCTCATATTGCTTCTGCAAAAATTCAGATTTGCATAGCTGTCAACGTTTCCCTTTTTTAAAGGGAAATTCCCTTATTCTGAATAGGATTCCTCGCAAGAAAAGTTGACAGCTATGGATTTGGTTGGTCTACCTTTAAATGTGAACTGAATCGAATTTACCCCCCCCCCCAATGCTACTTGATCTGCTTAGTAAAATCCAGCACCAATTTTTCACTCACCCAGGTTTGTGCTTCCACTGGGAAATCAAGGCACAATGGAGTCTGCAGATGTGGTTTATTCACACATACAGTACCTATGATTCTATGATATACACTTGAGTTTATGGAGATTTCTGCCCACTTCCTGCTCCTTCCTGTGTTGTAAAAAGGCACCCTCTCTTCCCGTGGTGACATTGTGGCCCCTGTTACCCTGGTAGCTTCTCCCTCTGTGTCTGCCAGACCCTTCGACCTGGTTGAGGACTTCCATCTAGCGGCTGGCTATCAGCACCATCGTTTCGACCCACCGTCACCAGGATGGCCTCATGAGGAGGTTAGCTGGCATTGCTCTCAGCCAAGTCCAGGAATCTGTGAGTTTGCTCAAATTCTGACCCTCCCCGAATGCAGAAGACATTATGGGGAGTCTGACTGGCCTGCCAAATTAATTACAATACGAAATGTAGCTTGACTTACATGCCACTTACTCAGCAGTGGGCCACAGTACACAGCGCACTTGCTAGCAGCTCAGAGGAAGCTACCTGTGAACAAACTCTCACCCGTCACATTCCCTCACCCTTCCTTTCTTCAGTTGAAGGCAAAAGGTGCCAGGGAAACCTGTCACACCCATATCTGATAAGCAGCAGCCTATCATGTAAGAGGAGGGGAACATTTAATCACATTGAAGTTTAACTTTTATAGGCTAAGGTTCAAAGAGTGCTGCATTTTTATGCATCTATCAGGAACGTGGAAACGAGAGGAATTTGAAACAAAAATGCCCCTTGCTTCCTCCATAGACTTATTTTGAAACAGAGGGAGAGTTCTTTTAAAGGGTGCAAAATGTGTCTGGACCTTTGGCTTGCCTAACTAGATTCTAGCTCATGGGTAGGCAAACTAAGGCCCAGGGGCTGGATCCGTCCCAACCGCCTTCTCAATCCGGCCTGCGGACGGTCCGGGAATCAGCGTGTTTTTACACGATTAGAACGTGTGCTTTTAATTAAAATGCATCTCTGGGTTGTTTGTGGGGCAAAGGAATTCATTCACCCCCCCATATAGTCCGGCCCCCCACAAGGTCTGAGGGACAGTGGACCGGCCCCCTGCTGAAAAAGTTTGCTGACCCCTGTTCTAGTCGTAGGCTTTATCCACAAGAACTGTTTCAAGTTCACGCTCAGCAACACCCCAAGAATTCTGGGAAATGTAGTCTGTTAAGGGTGCTGGGAATGGTAGCTCTGTGAGGGGGTAAACTACAGTTCCCAGGATTCTTTGGGGGGGTACTTTAAATGTGCTTGAGAGGTATGGTGTTCACAGCCATAGACCGTATTTGAAATACCACATGTTGCTAATACTTTCAGAAAATAAACTCTCCCCACAGGGAGAAAGGGTAGTATAAAAGACCTTTGACCTGTGAAAGTTGGGCTCAGGTGATGAAACAGTGTCAGGGTACCACTTTAGATTGGAGGTGTGAAGAGTCCCATACGTTGGTGCTGACCTTTAAAGCCCTAAAAGGCTTTTTTTAAAAAAAAATTAAAATGTGTCCACAAGCCCAGAAAGGTTGGTGGTATCTGCCTTAAGTGAATTCAACTTTCCTTTTTACATTATAATCCTGCATTTAATATATTCTTCTTCTTTTTAGATGCCAGGCTTTTAGAAGCTGGTGGGTTAAGTACCGTATTTTTCACCCTATAGGATGCACCTTTTCCCCTTCAAAAATGAATGGGGCAAATGCAGGCTTTTGCTGAAGCTTGGAGAGCGAGAGGGGTCGGTGCGCACCGACCCCTCTCGCTCTCCAGGCTTCAGGAAGACATCCACAGCCTAGGCAGCCCTGTGGGAGTTCCCCGCAAGGCTCCCCACGCTGCGGATAGCAGCCTGCTGCCCAGCACGAGGGGTGCCCTGAAGCAGAGCGCCCCCCGCGCCCGGCAGACATCCGCAGCATGGGGAGCCTTGCAGGAGTTCCCCACACGGCTCCCCACGCTGCGGATAGCAGCCTGCTCCCCGGTGGGCGGGGCGCCCTGAAGCAGAGCGGCCCCCGCGCCCGGCAGACATCCGCAGCGTGGGGAGCCTTGCAGGAGTTCCCAGCAGGGCTCCCCACGCTGCGGATAGAAGCCTGCCGCCCGGTGGGCAGGGCACCCTGAAGCAGCGCACACCTTGCGCCAGGCAGACATCGGCCAGCCCCACAAGCTCGGGGGACAGCAGGGAGGCGCAGCGCCGCCATCCCGCTGTTCCTCGACCTGGTTCAGTTTCCCCGACCTGCTTTTGGGGGGGAAATAAAGGGATTTTTTTCCCTTTATTTCCCCCCCAAAAAACTAGGTGCGTCCTATGGGACGGAGCGTCCTATGGGACGAAAAATACAGTAATTTTAATGATGTTGTTACTTATGGAATTTATGAAAATTATTAATGTTTCTGTTTATTGTGTACAGTACTATCTATTACCCTAGATTTTTAAACCACCCTGTGACCATTTTGGGTGAAATATAGATTTCCCAATAAATAAAGATGCCATAGCTCTTTGGAAATTGTATGAATTTTGAATTATTGATCTCAGCAGTTGATTGGTCACATGGAACTTTAGGTCAGATATACAAAATACTAACAGAATTGCTATAAAGCAAGATGGCAAGCAGATTTGTCTATTCAAATACTGACAGACAAATGGTATTTGATTTGGAAACTCTTAAAGCAACGTTCTGCACGGATTTGACAGGATGGTACCTGACTCCTGCCAGGTTGAGTAAAATATTTTTGAGGGCCAGTGACCCATGATGGAGATGTGGAACTTCTGATGTAAACATGTTTCACGTCATGTGGGCATGCTGAGCAATCAGATTTTGGGAATTTGTGCCGACAGAAATAACAAGCATCCTAGGCTATCATTTCCGAAAAGATCCTGTTGTAATTATAATTGGACAGAGTAAGGATATTAAAGCAGAAGAGGATTGGGAAATGACTTTCAGCTATTAATAGCGGCCAAAACAGTCATCTGTCAGAGACAGAAAACTCCCATATCATTATCTCTAGGTGCCTCGGGAGCTAAAGTTTGGGAAGGTGCTTATATGATGAAATTTGCTAACTTCTAGGAAAGGGCAGACAAGGCAGTTGGAAAAGGGAGACAAAAAGACAGCGAATTCATTGCAAAAAGGATTTTATTTATTTTTAATTAAGTACAAGATAAAAGAATTCCCATTTTTTTATTTTGAGACATATAAAAGGTCATAGTACAATGTGGTAAAATATAGGCAACTTCATTCTTATAAGAGTGGTCGATAAATTTTAACCTAGACAAACCTAGACAGAATCTTAAAAAGTAGAGACATCACCTTGCCAACAAAGGTCCGTATAATTAAAGCTATGATTTTCCCAGTAGTGATGTATGGAAGTGAGAGCTGGACCATAAAGAAGGCTGGTCGCCGAAGAATTGATGCTTTTGAATTATGGTGCTGGAGGAGACTCTTGAGAGTCCCATGGACTGCAAGAAGATCAAACCTATCCATTCTGAAGGAAATCAGCCCTGAGTGCTCACTGGAAGGACAGATCCTGAAGCTGATGCTCCAATACTTTGGCCACCTCATAAGAAGAGAAGACTCCCTGGAGAAGACCCTGGTGTTGGGAAAGATTGAGGCCACAAGGAGAAGGGAACGACAGAGGGTGAGATGGTTGGACAGTGTTCTCGAAGCTACCAGCATGAGTTTGACCAAACTGCGGGAGGCAGTGGAAGACAGGAGTGCCTGGCGTGCTCTGGTCCATGGGGTCACGAAGAGTCGGACACGACTAAACGACTAAACAACAACATAAATTTTAAGTAACAGAAACATCAATGTAACAACCCTTTTCTTGAGGTTTTCTGTACCATTGCACCATATTCTCTACAAACTAAGATGAAGTATTTGGTTGCTTCCATAAATTTATATGTGTATACAATCATTCTATCTATGGATTTATTTGTAATTATTTTGCAAAAAATTAAAGGAAAAAACCCCAAAATAATAATAGTGTCCAGGATCTTTCACATTATACTTGTCCTGACTAATGTAAGATTGCTCCCCAGTTAATACTGGGGCTCTTTTCATCAGATCATTCTGAATATGGCATCTCTGTTGAACATGCAGTTGTGGAAGTGTACTCAGCTTTTAACACGTTTTGACTCATTGGGCAGGGAGGAAGCAGCTGTGGTCTTCAAAAGTTGTTGGGCTAGACCTGTCATCACCCCTGGCCATTGGACGTGTTCCCTAAAGCTGACGGGAATTGGAAAGTAATATATACAGAAGGCCACAAGTGCCTCAGCCCTAACTTTAAGGATCACACAATCAGGCTGGGAGGAAACAAACAGGTCTCCACACTGATGTTTTAGAACAGGCATAGGCAAACTCAGCCCTCCAGATGTTTTGAGACTACAATTCCCATCATCCCCGATGACTGGTCCTGTTAGCTAGGGATGATGGGAGCTGTAGTCCCAAAACATCTGGAGGGCCGAGTTTGCCTATACCTGTTTTAGAACCTGTCCTTGATAGAAAAATCTAAAGCATGAGCTGGGTCAAAGTGAAGCTGTAGCTTTGCCCAAGTGGATTTTTCTGAACCACGGAAGAAACGTGGTCTGGGTGTTTGTTTCCTATTCTTGATATCTCCTGCCCTGCACAGAGTTCCAGAAACCAGCTCTGATAATAATAATAATAATAATAATAATAATAATAATAATAATAATAATATCAATAATAATAATAATAATATCTTTATTGTCATTGCCCCCTTCGGGGACAACGAAATTACTTGACTGCTCCATAAAAACACTAATTAAACAATACAGTATAATACAGCAAGGGAGATTAGATGACTTTCAAAGTCCGGGCTTCCCATTCAGGGCCGAGATCGCTCTGGAGAAGAAGCTGTTCTTAAGACGACTCGTTCTTGTCTTCATCGACCTGTATCTCCGTCCCGACGGCAAGAGCTCGAAGAGACAGTGACCAGGATGCGATGGATCTTTTACTATGTCCAGTGCCTTCCTATGGCACCTTGTGGCATAAATCTGCTCTAAGGTGGAGAGTGGGCAGCCAACAATGCTCTCTGCTGCCTTAACAACCCTGCACAACCCCATCCTGTCCTGGGCAGTACTGCTTCCACACACATCACACATCTGTGATGGAAGATTGATGGCCTCCTACATGCCCAGATGCTCATAATCTAGCATGGGTGAATCAAACCCAGAAATGACCAGACCAACAGCCATTTAAGCCTGGAGAAGCTACAGGCCAGCTCTGCCCCTTCCATTGCAAGGTTGTGAATGTTCTGCCTACATGTTTATGCTCTTTGGCTATTCATTGCTTTTTCTCAAGTGATCCAGCAGCAAAAGGGAAAACTACCTATCTGTGACTGTACAGCAAATGATTATGGAAATAGTTTTGGATATCGCTGAGGAAAATAGTTTCATGGGGAGAATTAAATGACTAATAAAAATGAACTCTCGTACTCAAGTATACTGGCTTGGGTCAAAAGATGCCATTGCCTAAGAGGAAATGAATAAAGAGGCTTCCTGATGTTGTCTATTTCCCAACTCCCACTGAAGTCAGCACCAAATTCTATGACATTCCATAGGTCCCTGTGGCGTTTGCCTCCTAGGATGGGTCATAAGGAAAGGGTTAAAATAGGTGTGATATGATTGGCCAGTGAGAATGCAAGGGGGGAATAAAAGTTAGAGTGGGAGGTTTTGAAAGTCAGTTGAGAGTTGAGTTCAGTTGAGTTGAGGTTTGGGAGTTGAAGAAGGAAGAGGGAGGTTTAGGTGTGGGTTGGTAAAGTTGTATTGTGAAAGAGTGAGAGGAATTGTTAGGTGGAGTCAGATAGATAGTTGGGAATAATCAGTTTGGAGTTGTAGGAACGAAGAATAAGAAACGGACAAGAGAAAAATTTACTGAAACCATAAGCTTGTTCCTGCATATAAAAATAAACTTGATCATTTGCTTACCGGTATGTTAACAACTGGCTGGACTCCGTGTGTCCCCGTGAGATACGGGGTGGTGGCAGCGGAAAAAGCAATCGCAGTGGCAGCACAGGGTCAATAGACCGTTAAACGTCCGGGGGCCCTGTGTGATCGCCACAGTCCCCTAACCAGAGAGGCTCTTCAGTGGGTCCAAGAGGGTGTAGCAGACAGGTGGGAAGTAGGGAAGGGATCCCATATCACTCATAGCTCCACTGGGAGAATCACACAAGGAGTGTTGGGCCAATAAGAGAGAAATCCTCAATGCAAACATACTGAACACTTAAGCCTGTCCTTCAGGCGCAGCAGTTTTGGGGCTCCAGATCTGCTCGTTCAGAGTGTGCAAGCCTCACACAGTTCACTACACCAGGTAGTGACAATGGAACCATACATGCCCCCAAACCTGAAACGGATGCTCATGGCGCCATCGTAGGTTATGCAACCAGCAAAGGACATTTTTTCCCCTTTATTTGACAGTAGCATCATAGAACTGACTGGAGCCAAAGGGCATAGACTCCAACCACTTTTCATGAGACAGGATATTTTGTATGCAAGAAACAGTTGAGAGAGTTGGGCATGTTTAGCCCGGAAAAGAGGAGACTGAGAGGAGATAAGGTAGCCATCTTCAAGTATCTAAAGGGCTCTCACATGGAAGATGGGGCAAGCTTGCTTTCTCTTGCTCCGGAGGCTAGGACCCAAACCAATGCCTTCAAGTTACAAGGAAGGAGATTCCAACTAAATATCAGGAAGAACTTTCTGTCAGTAAGAGCTGTTTGAAAGTGGAACAAACTTCACTGAGAGGTGGTGGACTCTCCTTCCTTGAAGATTTTTAAGCAGAGGTTGGATGGCCAGCTGTCATGGGTGCTTAGTTTATAAACCTGCACTGAAGGATCCCTTCAAACTCTATGATACTTCAGTATTGACTATTTTGACTGGCAGCAGTTTCTTCAGGGCCTCCCAGCCCTCTTACATTCATTTTGTTTTCTTTTTTAGATGAGTGAAACATCCTTCATACAGACCACATATTCTGCCACAAAGCCACAGATCCCATTTTATGTATTGTAACATGTGTGAAATGTGGAATTGTTTACATGAATGATATATAACTGATACAGTAAATTGAATTTTAAAAATTTCTTCTTAGATTTTTCGTTTCATATTCATTCATATATAGCATAACGTAAATATTATTCCTTTTCATTATTATTATTATTATTATTATTATTATTATTATTATTATTATAGAAAAGCCATAGAGGAAATTGACAGTTTAATTACAGATATGAACAAGTTATAAACAGAACAGATACTATTTTCATGACTTACAAGAAGGTATCCCATTACAAGATAGTTGAGTGCTTTCATATTTAGGGATATTTCCATCTCAAGATTTATGTCTGACTATCATCAATCACCACATAATTATCTCCTTTGGCAACTTGCCGACAAAATACATTCAATCCGCCGTGTTCCTCTCCCTGAATTTCTGGATATTTCCATTTTTCTAGAACAGGCATAGGCAAACTCGGCCCTCCAGATGTTTGGGGAGTACAACTCCCATCATCCCTGACCACTGGTCCTGTTAGCTAGGGATGATGGGAGCTGTAGTCCCAAAACATCTGGAGGGCCGAGTTTACCGATGCCTGCTCTAGAACATATGTGCCACAATATTCATGTACTTAATCAGAAGTACTTACAGCATCTCCTTTCAATGCATTTGCACTGTGCAGACTGGCTAGCAAAAGATACCCAAAACCTGATTGTCTCAGATATATTAATGAAAACCATTCTAGTACCTCTTGCTTCCTTAAACTGCAACCTATTCAAAGCTCCCAATTTAGGGTTTTCATGAGCGGGGAAAGGCAGGTGAATGAAATAGTAGGAAAATTTCCCCAAAATTTCTCCAAATGGTAAAGGAATATTAGAATCTCCTCTCTACTTGTGTCATTTGCTGGCGGTGTTCTGGTCAGAATCCTGAGGGTCAGACAGAGACCTGGAGGGGCCACATTTGACTCCACTTGGCCTGAGGATCCCAGCTCCTGCCAGGGAGATTGAAGCAAAAGCCAAGTGATTGGAACTGAGGTATTAAGCAGCCAATTCAGGTTCTGAAAACGGCAAGCAGCCAACCTCTGTACCTGTGTTATTACCGTATTTTTCGCTCCATAGGGCGCACCGGACCATAGGGCGCACCTAGTTTTGGGAGGCGGAAAACAAGAAAAACTTATTCTGAACCCCAGAAGCCAGAACAGCAAGAGGGATCTGGCTTCTGGGATACCGTGTGGCTGTTCTGGCTTCTGGGATAACCGCGCCAAGCCTCTTCAGGGCAGCGGGATGAAGGCTCCCCCTGCCCGAAGAGGCTGCGCCGGGCTAAAGCAGAAGCCAGGACAGGCGCGTCGCTGAAGGGGCGCTGCGCCTTCTAGCGAAGCTGGAGAAGGAACAGAAGGAGACCCTTCTGTGCCTCCTCGGGCTTCGCTGGACAGGCGCGCCGCTCAAGGGGCGCTGCGCCTTCTTCCTCTCTGCGCAGCGCCTCTCCTTCACAGGAGAGGCTCTGCGCAGAGAGGGAGAAGGCGCAGCGCCCTTCAGCGAAGCTGGAGAAGGAACAGAAGGAGACCCTTCTGTGCCTCCTCGGGCTTCGCTGGACAGGTGCGCCGCTGCGAAGCGAGAGAAGGAACAGAAGGAGTCCCTTCTGTTCCTCCTCCGGCTTCCAGGTCAGGCACCTCGCGGCGAAGCCGAGGATCCTGCATTCGCTCCATAGGACGCACAGACATTTCCCCTTCATTTTTGGAGGGGGAAAAGTGCGTCCTATAGAGCGAAAATGCGGTATTTTATGGCACTAGCTATGAACGTTCTGTACCTCTGTCTCCCATCTAAAATGTTCCTGTTCTAAAGGTGAAAAGCATCTGAGAAAGGAATTTTAAGGAACTTTGCCCTGCACTGCAGCCTGTCTAATACTCCAACCTCCATTGGCTTTCTCCCAATTAACCCAATTAGCCCAATTAACCTGGAACAGACCAACCAGGGCAGCATAGCAAGAGATGATGGAGTCAGGTTTGGATCTGGCTGAAGACAATTGTCCCACTGGGAGAATTAAACAAACAGAACCAGCACAGTAAGAAGGAAAGCCCTTAATAAAAACACTCTGGCTTTGACCCAAAGCTTGTGTTGTGCCATTCTAGAGGGTTCCTTGACCTTCATGGGCTGCCAGAGGCTCAGCTGGAAGCGGGAGAGGGAAAACCCCAATTCCATGAGCAGAACTGCATTCAGAGAAGTTAGGGTCCATGCCAGTGAACACCAACCTGCTGTTCATCCTTAAGGCACAGAATGCATTTGGTATCGGATGCGCCCATGCCCTGCATGGCATATTTGGCATCCAGTAAGATCATTCAGTGCAATCAATCCCCAGACCGCCCAATGTATCTGGAGGTTGCAGATCATACTGGAGACCTATGCTCCCACAAAACTGGTGGGGCACATTCACAAGATCACATTAATCTCTGCAATCGAATGGCTAGTTTCTGGATAGCACTGGAGTTGCCTTTGCAAATAACATTTCTTGCCCTTTCATCTCCAGCATCCTAGAGCCTTGGGGAGCCAAGGGGACATCTAAGTCCATCCTCCAACCAGTACAATTGAGCCCAGATCTCTAAAGCTCTGAACCAAGGCAGCTAGATGTGGGCATGGAAGATGTGTGCCGTCGAGTTCCTAACCGAAGTCCACACATGTGTGGCTGTTAGCACAACAATATTTTGCAGTCTGTATCAGTGGCGTAGCGTGGGTTGTCAGCACCCGGGGCAAGGCAAGTAATTTGCGCCCCCTAACCCGTGGATTTGCGCCCCCTAACCCGTGGATTTGCACCCCCTAACCCTAACCCCCAGACGTTGTGCCCGGTGCGGCCGGCCCCCCCTGCACCCCCCACGCTACGCCACTGGTCTGTATCTTCTGGTCAATCCTTTTCAAAAATTTAAGCAAGGAGTCTACCCACAGCTACAGGCAGTCTGGGGGAAAAGGCGATTCAACACCCTCGACAGAATAAACATGGAGGAAGGACCCCTGGATTTGACCCAGTGCAAAGATTTCCCGTGGAAGGAGCAAATTCCCAAACCCTGCCACCCATCCATCTATTGTAATTAGTCTTACTACATAAATAATGATCAAACATGCCTGCGGCTGGCTGTTTCCAAGATCATGCCTTGTCTAACAAGGATGCCCTGGACCGCAACGCGAGATGAGGTAGAACGTCCACTCCTCAGCCGCTTCTGCGTTGAACTTCCACAGGAGCTGCATCCTCCCAGATTCTCTTTCCTTTTGTTTCTGCTAGCTCTTGGCATCTGGCAATGCTTTTTCTTCATCTGTGGAGATCTTAGGACTGTCGCTTCCCCGTATGGTTAGAAACGAGTATCTCAGACCTCCTGCCATGCTGAAGGGGGAAAGCAGAGAACACACACACACGGTCAGAAAGCCATGTCTCCTGTCCGCCGTGTGAACTGGACATGCAATTCAAAACCCCCACTCACCAGATATTGAGCCCTATGAAGTTCAGCACGGAAAAGATATAGTCTCCACCAATTAGCATTCCAATGTAAGCGATGGACACATTCTGAAAAAAATAAAGAGGCATGCTTTAACTTATTAACCAGCGAAGGCGGTGAAGGTCCTATGTGAGTGTCTGGAGGCGGTTGGAGGATGGATGGCAGCTAACAGATTGAGGTTGAATCCTGACAAGACAGAAGTACTGTTCTTGGGGGACAGGGGGCTGGCTAGTGTGGAGGACTCCCCGATCCTGAATTGGGTAACTGTGCCCCTGAAGGACCAGGTGTGCAGCCTGGGAGTCATTTTGCACTCCCAGCTGTCCATGGAGGCGCACATTAATCCTGAGTCCAGGGCAGCTGTTTACCAGCTCCATCTGGTATGCAAGCTGAGACCCTACCTGCCCGCAGACTATCTTGCCAGAGTGGTGCATGCTCTAGTTATCTCCCGCTTGGACTACTGCAATGCGCTCTACATGGGGCTACCTTTGAAGGTGACTTGGAAACTGCAATTAATCCAGAACGCGGCAGCTAGACTGGTGACTGGGAGGGCCGCCAAGACCATATAACACCGGTCCTGAAAGATCTTCATTGGCTCCCATTACATTTCCAAGCACAATTCAAAGTGTTGGTGCTGACCTTTAGAGCCCTAAACGGCCTCGGTCCAGTATACCTGAAGGAGCATCTCCACCCCCATTGTTCAGCCTGGACACTGAGGTCCAGCGCCGAGGGCCTTCTGGCGGTTCCCTTGGTGTGAGAAGTGAGGTTACAGGGAACCAGGCAGAGGGCCTTCTCGGTAGTGGTGCCTGCCCTGTGGAACGCCCTCCCACCAGATGTCAAGGCAATAAACAACTATTTTACTTTTAAAAGACAACTGTTTTAGGGAGGTTTTTAATGTCTGACGCTGTATTGTTTTTCATATTCGGTTGGAAGCCGCCCAGAGTGGCTGGGGAAACCCAGCCAGATGGGCGGGTATAAATAAATTATTATTATAATTATTATTATATTCTCCTAGTATCACTGTGCTGTAAGGCATACTTGCTCTCAAGAATTACAAGCAGTTAAGAAAATATTCTGATCTAATGTTGATGAATTGAAACTAACATGTACTTTTGGGTTGTCAGTAATGGCCACTACAGTGGTACCTCAGGTTACATATGCTTCAGGTTACAGACGCCGCTAACCCAGGAATAGTGCTTCAGGTTAAGAACTTTGCTTCAGGATGAGAACAGAAATTGTGCTCCGGCGGCACGGCAGCAGCAGGAGGCCCCATTAGCTAAAGTGGTGCTTCAGGTTAAGAACAGTTTCAGGTTAAGAACAGACCTCCGGAACGAATTAAGTACTTAACCCGAGGTACCACTGTATGTCTCAATAAAACTTCAAAATAATAATATGTGGGATCCATGGCAGGAGAAGAAAAAGATTCCCCCATGCTGTTCTGTTTTTTAATACACACAGCAATCTCCCTTCATTTGATACATTGAGTTGCCCTCCTGGGGAAACAAGAGATATTTGTTCAGTGAGTAACATCTCATCAGGCTATGAACTGCACAAACTGCAGATAAGAAGTATTTGGCCTTCATGATGGCACTGTCCACATCCTTTAAAATCCTAGGAATGTCCACAGTATTTATAACCCCCCAGTTCTCATGATAAAGGTTTTTTTTTAAGGGCAATTAATGAATACGTCTTTGTTCACCTCTCAGGGTTTGCTTTTCTTCCCAAAAATAAATGAACCTTTATCATATTTCTAAATTTTGATTTTCAAAAATAACAATACCAAAAATAGAAGAGAGGCGAAGAAAGCAAAAGTGGTAAGAACTGCCGCAGTACAATGTCAATAGAGCACAGCATCACATAGTACAGATAAGCACAGACATATTAGAGTCCTAATATGGTTTCCCCTTAAGAAATCATGTCTGGAGAAATCCTAAGCATTAATTCCACCCCCTTCCAATTTATTCCAAGTATAAGATTACTCACACCAGACCCAGTCTTCATACGTCTTGTACTGTCTCCTATTGTACAGAAACATGACCTCTTAGGTCAGGGGTCTGCAACCCGCGGCTCCGGAGCCGCATGTGGCTCTTTTACATCTTTGCTGCGGCTCCGGGGCGGATACTAGCAAGGGGAGGAGGCGCATTGTGCGCCCCGACACTCCTCACTGTGGCGGGCGCTGTACTGGCTGTGACGTCGCATGGGGGCGGTGCGTGCGTTAGTCACGCACCGTCCCGACGTCACCTTCCCGCCCGCTGTCAGATCTTGGCTCCGGAGATATATTTGTTTTAAATGTCGCAATGGTTTTGCGGCTCCCAGTTGTTGTTTTTTCTTCGGAAACGGGTCCAAGTGGCTCTTTTTGTCTTAAAGGTTGCAGACCCCTGTCTTAGGTATTTGTTTTACTGGTCCAAGATGCCTGTTTGCCTATCATGAGAATATAGGCTCAGGAACGATTTGTCTTTGCCATTTTATGAGCTAACCGAAATAAAATTCACTCGCCCACTTTTTGTGGCGTATCCCGTCGAATCCATTTCTCTTTAGCAAATGCACCGTCCTTCAAACAAATTAAGTTTCCCTATCGGAAGACGAAAATGAAATCTGAATGGATTCCATAGCTAGTTCTGATGCTGTCACTCATCAACAGGTCCTGTTGGTTTCGATTACCTTTATAGCACCAACCACTGTGGTTGTGAGGGCAGAATTATAATGGCTGCAGAGGACTGTAGAATACATCAGAAGGAACCTAAAGTAAAAAAAAAAAAAGTATCTTGATCCTTTTCCCAGAAGCAAGCAGGCACAGGATTACAAACTTATGATACCATCATTTCACTGCTCCTCTTAAACAGGGCTGTATATATTTTTAACTCCTCCAGCGTGATCTAAAAGAAGTTGAGCTGGGAGACTTATGTATAAGATGATTAAATAAAAACCTGTGCTTGTGTGGACTTCACCACCCATGTTTGACTATACAATTTTCACATCCTTCCATGTTGGCCAGAGTGGATAAAAATAAATGATTTTAAAAATAATAATTTTAAAAATCTGATTTCTTTTATTTAAATCCAATTTTTAAAATTAAAATCTGATTTTATATATATATATGTATTGAATTTTCCAAATTAAATGCTTTTGGAGAAAAAGTCTTACTAAAGATAGTTTTCTATTTAAGTTACATTATGGTCCAAAGGCTATTCAGCAGGAAATAAAGATTTGTTTTAAGTTTCTCATGTGTGCTAAAACTCAGTCTAAATTTTCTTTTTTTAAAAAAACTGTTTAACTACATAAGTTAACAAACATTGATACATATGCTGTAACGTTTTCATTTTAGTTAAATAAATTGTTTAAATGTTCTTAAGGAAATGATTGTTTTTCTCCTTCCAATAAAGTACAGCATAAAAGGTGTACAGATATAAACAGTTAACTTATTAAACCTCACAGTAATTTCATAATTATCTATCTACGTATTTCTAATAGTATAACCAAATCAGTAATTTTTGGTATAACTGTAAAAACTACATACTCTGAAAATTTATTATGCCAAAAATGAAACCTTCATCTGGTTGTAAATATTAAGATTATACCAGCAAGAATGAGTCTTTCTGTAAAAAAAATGATGTATATCAAGCCTTAGTGACTAGTGATTTAAATTGTGATCTAAATTGTGATTTAAATCAATTTGATTTAAATCAAATCCGCCCTGATGTGGGCTATCCAAAACTTGCTGTCAGGGACTGGACTGAAGGGGACGAGATTGAGGCGGAATGGAGATCACCCCCCGCCTTCTCCTGAAGCTTCCAGGGAATAGGAAGGCAGTACAGTCACACCTTGGTTCTGGAACATCTTGCAACTCAAACGTTTTGGCTCCGAACGACGCAAATCCGGAAGTGAGTGTTCCAGTTTGCAAACGTTTTTTGGAAGCTGAATATCTGATGTGGCTTCCGGTTGACTGCGAGAAGCTCCTGCAGCCAATCGGAAGCTGCGCCTCGGTTTTCAAACTTTTTCGGAAGTCGAATGGGCTTCCGGAACAGATTCCATTCGAGAACCAAGGTACGACTGCATTGAATTAAAGTGGCGGTTTGAGGAAGGTCACAGCTCAGAGAGAGGTGAACAGAAGAGTTGGGAGGTGTTGGGAGAAGAGGAAGGGGAGACAGAGTCAGAGCAGTCTGCTGACACGTTATAACTGGAGAGTATTTCTGACCCCTCTTCTCCAAGAAGCCAGCACCCATTGAGAGTACAAGAACAAAAGACTCAAGAGACAATTAGTCCCTGTCGGCCACCATAAGGGAAAGTGCTGTTGCTAGGAAAGGACAGGGAAGGAGCTCAGTTGGAGCAATGCCATTAATGGGAGACAGACTGCATTCTTTTGTCTCGTTGTGATGATTGAATAAACTCATTAGTCAGAACTCTTCTTTGTTTTCTTTGGTTCTTGCTGCCACTGGGGGAGGGATAGAATTTCCAGAAGCCTGACAATTGCTCTCTCAGAGACAAATGAAATGAGGGCCGCTGCTCTGCATCATATAATCACAGAGTCATAAAACTGTTGAGTTGGAAGGGACCCCAAGATCATCTAGTCCCATGTAGGAGTCACAGCTAAAGGATCCCTGATAGATAACCACCCAACCTCCAACGAAGAGTCCACCGCCTTCACAACCTTCTTTGTGCTTCAGAATACATGGTTCTGAATTTCCTGGCAAATAAACTGGGGCGTTGCCCTAAAGATGGGGAATTAAAACCCTATTTGAACCAATTGGGTTTCTTCATCTTCCTAGGGTTTTGCTGTAGTTATTAGCTGTAATCCCAACCTGCTGACTATATAAAGGTCAATAGCAGATTTGCCGGATGAAAAAACCAAAACCAAAACCAAAAACCCAGCCAGCGATTACTTGTCAAAGACACCTTACCCCAGTACACAGGAAAGAAGAAATTGAAAGATAAATAAAACATTTGTCCACTCCTTGAAGTTGGTGGCCTATAAAAATAAAGAAGGACATGTTTTAGGTATGTTTTATGGAAAATAGATATTCTAATAACCCAGTTAAATAAACAGAAAGATGACAAGGTTGATATATCTGATGCTTGAGAACTGCACCAAGATGTCTGCTCTAAATTTAACCGCCAGCATTTTTTGAATCATCTTGCAATCAAGATGGATCTAAAGACCTATTCCTTACAACCCCCACAAAAGGTTAGATATGTGCTGTTTTCATGTCAGTTTCAAACCCAGACATGCATTTAGAATGCGCAGAGAAGATAAAATAAAGGAAATTTAAGTTGTGCCCCATGTTGACTTGCGATCTCTCTAATTTCTCAAACCTGTTGCACCAAGTTTGCATAATGAGGACTTGTTTGCTGTTGGCCGCTCTGCAGTTGGGGAACTCCCTCCTCTTGTAAATTTGAATCAGTTCTTTCCATTTACATTTGGCTTTAATGGCCATTTTCAGGAAGACTTTGATTCTGCAAGATTCAAAGGATTAACCCCTTCTTCTTCCAAAAAGTGTTGCTATGCAACCCCTGAAACCATCTGCATAAAATATTTCCCTATTTAAAACACACTTGTTCTCGATTGGGCAGAAAGACTGCTAATTTACATTTTTTGTTGCCAATTGTTATTTGCAATCATGCTTCTAATTTCCAGCGGTTATAGTCCCCCTTCATTGTCAGAATTATGCCTGCCTTGATGAATTTTAGGGAACCGTTCCATAATGCTGACCCTGGGCTTTGTTGACCTGCTGCACATGGTCACCGGAAACCCTCTCTCCCTGAATTTTTTTACTCAAAACTTTCCTAAGTTATCTTCTTTCCATGAGCTGAAGAGAAACACTCCTACCATTCTGAGAACAGAAATGAGGATCCAAGACAATGGAAGTATTACCATGACTTAAGTGGTTTGCAAGCACAGCTTACCTGTTGGAAGTCTCCACTGAAGAAGCTTATGAGAACTGTAGGAATTACCATAAAACAGGCATTATAAAAAATGACTCCATATTTTCCCAGCTCCTGTATAAAACAGACACACCTGTTTGACAAGCTAGTTAAAGATCACAATAGCCACGGGGGAATTTTGTATTTAAAGATCTAATGGCACTCTAGCAAGAAAGCAATTCATCCATTTAATATATGCTTGCAGTTTCTGTAATATATGCTTCTGTAAGAAGAGGTTTCTTACTAAATAATCAACTCAGTGAAGTCCTACCTATGAAATGCTTGTGTAGGCCTGGTTAAAACTGACCAAAATTGGAGTAGACACTCAAACATCTTACCATCTTTTTTATTATTATTAAAGATTTTCTTGTTTTACAGAAGTAAGTGTAATGCCTCGTATTTTTTCCATGTAACATTTTTACAAATCCGTTTCATTTGTTGAGACATTAGGGGGAGAAGGGGAAAAAAGGGGGGGAGGTGGAGGGAGGGAAGATGGGTGGGGGTGGGGTCAGATGGCGACCTCAAAGTGGTTTACATAGAGAATCTCTCTCTCTCTCTCTCTCTCACACACACACACAAACACAACTTATTGGTAAAAACAATTAAAACAATGATTTAAAACATAAAAAAATTAAACCCTGCAATAAACTAAAAATTGCATCATCATTCCAGGCATCTAGGCAGGTTTGTCTAAACAAAATGTTTTTGCAGGCGTCAAAACGCTGCTTGCCTAATATCAATAGGCAAAGTGTGGTTGGTGACATACTAAAAGGTTGATATTTTGGCAAACGCTGAACAGGGATTATGTGGCACCTATCATAGGAAAAGGGAGATGGGTGGCACTGTAGTCTAAACCACAGAGCCGAAGGCTTGCCAATCAGAAGGTTGGTGGTTTGAATCCCCACAATGGGGTGAGCTCCCGTTTCTCGGTCCCTGCTCCTGTCAACATAGCAGTTCAAAAGCATGCCGAAAAGTGCAAGTAGATAAATAGGTACCGGGAAGGTAAATGGCGTTTTTGTGCCCTGCTCTGGTTTGCCATGCTGGCCATGCTGGCTTAGTCCTGCTGGCCACATGACCCAGAAAAACTGTCTGCGGACAAACGCCGGCTCCATTGGCCAGTAAAGTGAGATGAGCACCGCAACCCCAGAGTTGTCTGCAACTGGACCTAACTGAGAGGGGTCCCTTTACCTTTATCATAGGAAAAGTTCTGCAGATAGAAGCAATCAAGTGGGAATATATGGAGTAAAACATTATGTCAGGTAAACTGGTCCCAAGTTCCTAAGTGCTCTGCATACTAATAGTAACGTTTTGAACCTGGCCTGGTAGCAAATAATCAAACCAGTGCAGGTCTCTGAGGCACAAGTGTGATATGGCGAGAAGGTCTCACTCCTGCCAACAATCGTGCTTTGTCTAGCCGGTGCTCTGTCTATCATATATGATGTGAACTTCCTTTCTACCCTCTCTCCCCCAAAACCAGCAAAGGTGGTGACAGCAAATGGTTAAGATAGCAAACACAGAAGTAGATTTCCTAGGAAGCAGAAGATCAATATTTGAGAAGTAGGCGGGAGGATGGAAGAGAAATATGTTACAAGCAGGTGGGGAAGAAACTGCCAGTAAAAGCCCATTTACATGCTACTATGCTCTGCTCATTTTTTCTCATGAAGAAACATGGCCTGAATTTTACTATCTAGTGGTTATGTGCCTGTTCTAACCATCTCCAAACTGCAACACACCAGGGCCATTAAAAATCTTCCCAAAGTGAGTTCAGCAAGGATTCGAGGAATAAGATTCCAAAAAAATTGCATGGCTGCCATACACTGTGCATTTTTTTTAAATCCAAAAAGATCTCGTAACAGTTATGTGAAGATCTCTTGAATTAGTCTAATGAAGGATACAGGGAGTGTAAAGGCAAGAGAAGCTAATGAGATAACTGAATTTTGCTGATAGTTGACACATGGGCTGGTCAACCTAGCAGCAACTCCTTGGGCCCAATGCAGCCCAGCTTTTCCAAGACTTTAGCCCAGATTTACAAAGTTCCCCGTGTCTATGTTTGCATAAAGATCAGTTTCCTTCTTGATCTAGCAGCTAGCCAATCTTAGATTACCTTTTCTGAGATGTTTCTGGCTTCTTAGAAAGATGATACATCTTTTTAGAATCATGACATCAGTGTGAAGGCCAAAGTTGGAAAACGATTAACTAAATACCTAAATATTTAACTGCTGTACTGTCAACCTCTTAGCAGGGACAGTATGTACAAAACTGAAGTTGACTTTCACAATCTTACTCAAGTCCTAATTAAGGCTGTCTATGAACATATTCATAAATTCTTAGAACAAAGATGATCATTCCTTGGTTTTCTGCGAAAATGAAATCCCCACATAGTTACCTTGGGGTCAATTTTTTGTTTTGTGTAAACACCATTTGCTGCTGTGAAGACATCGTTCAGCAACACAGAGGCATAGCCTTCCATGCTGAAAGCTAGATCTGATCTGGAAGAGAGAATACAGAGATGAAGGCATTTAAAAGGCATCCTTTGAACAGTGTTGTGCGTTGCTGGCTTCCCAAATCAGTTCCATATTATAAAACCTGATTATAACAGCAGGTTCAGAAGTCCGTAGTAGTAAAGACAACAGCAAATGAAACGAAACAGCTAGACTGTTCCAGATAGCATTTCACTCAGAAATCGCTCCGATTCATTCCTGGCAACTTCTCTAATGGTGACTTAGCTGATCTATGTAACCAAGAGCCAAAATCAGACTAATTCTCAAAAGAGATGGGCAGGAAATAGCCATGAGTGGACTTTAACAAGTGCTACAGCTAAATATCCCCTGTTCATTTCAACAGAGCTTGTGCAGTGCAAACCTCCCAAACAAGTTGGTAGCAGTTTATTGGTGGGTCATGACTAGGGTTTGAATCTTCCCTTAGGTCTGAGACCATATATAACTATCACAGACTCATAGAATTGTTGGGTTGTAAGGGACCACAACTATCATCTAGTCAAGGGTTTCCCAAACTTGGGTCTCCAGCTGGACTACAATTCCCATCACCCCTGACTACTGGTTCTGCTACTGGGAGTTGTAGTTCAAAAGCAACTGGCGACCCAAGTTTTGAAAACCCTGATCTAGTTCAACTCCCTGCGATGCAGAAATCTTTTGCTCAATGTGGTACCCTTCTTTTTTGTGGTGATGCAGGAAAACCATTTGCCTACTGTAAAAAGGTAAAGGTAAAGGTACCCCTGACCATTAGGTCCAGTCACAAACGACTCTGGGGTTGCGGCGCTCATCTCGCTTTACTGGCTGAGGGAGCCGGCGTACAGCTTCTGGGTCATGTGGCCAGCATGACTAAGCCACTTCTGGCAAACCAGAGCAGTGCACGGAAACGCTGTTTGCCTTCCTGCCGGAGCGGTTCCTATTTATCTACTTGCACTTTGATGTGCTTTCGAACTGCTAGGTTGTCAGGAGCTGGGACCGAACAACGGGAGCTCACCCCGTTGTGGGGATTCAAACCGCTGACCTTCCAGTTGGCAAGCCCAAGTGTCAGTGGTTTAGACCACAGCACCACCTGCATCACCTACTGTGTCTTGGGGCAATTCCCAGCAGAAGTACAAGGTTAGTAAATGAGAGTGAAGTGAAGAAATGACTTTGCTTAGGAGAGCAAGCACTTTTTATGTTTAGCAGAAACACGAAATGCAGCACTGACTCAGCTGAAGCTAGTTTTTAAGTGATTTTCATATTTCATAGCCCCAGATCCAAAGAACAGTGCAAATAATTCCAAGAACCCAAGGAAGGCCTTGGACTTGTGCTTCTCCAACAACAGCCCATCTTTTGGAACTGAAGAGAGATTTAGTTGTAGTTTTTATATGGTGTGTAAAAGGCAGTGTGCTGTCAAAGGAGAGGAAATCAACAGACCAGTGCTGAGAGCATCTGAGGCATGTGCAGATCAGCGCATTGCTCTGCTGTTTCCAGCACCAATCAGAAGGGAAACAGAGGCGGTTTTAGGGAGGCACAACTGGTCCGGCCGCACTGGGCTCCGTGCTGTGGGGGGCAACACAACAGTGTTGGAGGTGTGCCAAATTTTTGGGCTGCTGAAATTTGAGAGCCCAATGTCCGCCACTGAGGGCAACAGGGTGGGGAAAGAACCAGCTGGGAAGGGGGACTACAAGCCACAGGGACATCAGCCAAAGGGTCGCATGCGGCTCGTACATTATGGGATGTAAAGGACTACGGAATAAAAGCATTTTGCACCAGCCATCTCCTGCACTAATTCTTCTGACAGTTCCTGACGAAATGGTTTCATTCTTGTGGCACACTCAAGAAACAACGATCCAACACAGAAGGAAAGGACTTTAAAATCTTACCCTGCTGCTATGAAAGCTCCAAGGATGATTGCAAACACACTAATTACAATGCTCAGTGAATAGCGCTTCCTGTAAAGAGAGACCGCATGGTTGATCCTATTCAGTTTATAATTAGGATGAACACTAATCAAACTAAACACTTATCTGAACCAGTATTATGCCTCTCAGAAAGTGGTTTATGATACAGCAGAACGAAACAAAAGAATTAGGTTTATTTCTTTTAATCATACAGCACCTGCAGGCTGACAAGATTCCAATTTTTCCCCATTCGAAAATATTGTGAAGCTTCCTTTTAAAAAGGGTTGTAGATCCCAGTTTTAATCCCTGGGATCTTCAGGAAGAGCTGGGAAATATTACCCCCTGAAACCCTGCAAAACACAGCAAAAAATGCTATAATGAGTAACGGTCTGGCTCAGTGAAAGGCCTATGCTCCCATTCTGTCTTACAAATAGGTCAGTCAAAGCCAGGGATCATTTGTGATGCCTTTGCAGGGATTTGTTTCTGATGCACAAGCTCCAGTGGCTTAGTGGAACTCACTGGGGATAATAATAATAATAATAAATTTTATTTATATCCCGCCCTCCCCAGCCGAAGCCGGGCTCAGGGCGGCTAACAACACTAAAATAGTGCAACATTATAAAAACATCATAAGAATTAATTAAAATCAAAATTGATGGCAACCATAAACTAAAGTATTGTAAAGATTGCCAAAGGAGGGAGTCAGGCTGTGCCCTAACCAAAGGCCTGGTGGAACAGCTCTGTCTTGAAGGCCCTGCGGAAAGATGTCAAGTCCTGCAGGGCCCTTGTCTCTTGTGACAGAGCGTTCCACCAGGTTGGAGCCGCAGCCGAAAAAGCCCTGGCTCTAGTTGAGGCCAGCCTAACCTCTCTGTGGCCTGGGACCTTCAAGATGTTTTTATTTGAGGACCGTAAGTTCCTCTGTGGGGCATACCAGGAGAGGCGGTCCCGTAGATACAAGGGTCCTAGGCCGTGTAGGGCTTTGAAGGTTAAAACCAGCACCTTAAACCTGATCCTGTACTCCACCGGGAGCCAGTGCAGCTGGTATAGCACCGCCTTCCCCTCTGTCCACGGAGATTGCGGGGCTGGCAACGGGGAGAAGCGATCTTCTCCCCGCCGCCCCTTGCTTCAAAAGAGGTCCGGGGTGCGGGGGCAAGCTTCGTTTTGCGAAGCAAGCCCATAGGGAAATTCGTCTTGCGAAGCAACTCAAAAACGAAAAAACCTTTCGTCTTGCGAGTTTTTCGCCTCGCGAGGCGTTCGTCTTGCGGGGCACCACTGTATGTAGAATCCTTAAAATACTCTATGCAAATTGCTAATTGGTTTTATGATGAACTTCTTGCAATGCACTGGGATTCTTGCAAAAGCTCAGTGCTAACTTTGAGTTGGGATTACATCCTCCCTTTCCACTATGAAAGCATTTGGGAACACCCATAATAAATCCCAATAATCTACATTCCAAACTTGTACATGATTCATCTGATTTCGGCAAAAATGCAAAGCATTGCAGCTCTAACATCATGCATGTGGCAGTGCCTGATGCTCCACAGAAAAGGGAAACCCTTTTCCTTTCATGTGTGAGTGAAATAAATTCGATTTGGGACATTAATAGGAGAAAACCCCTTTATGACCCAATCATTAAGGAGCCTGACTCAAAGGCATATTGCGATCTTTACTGTATTGTGACACAGCCTGGTTGAGATGGTGTGATGTTATAATGTTCACAAATATTCCAAATGCTCTGGAAGCAAGGAATCTTTGTGATCCAAATTCTGTGAGGTGGAGAACAGCTGTCAGTTTCATTGCGATCATCTCTCCCCGGCCCTAGGAACAGGAAAAGCACAATAGGCAGGCTACTGACTGGAAAGGAAAGATGAAGGAAGGGTGTCATGTTGGCAATGAACTGAGAACAGGAACCTGAAGAAAGTTCGAGAAGAGGGAATACAAGGAGGTCAAGGTAAGGAAAGGAAATGAAACGAAGAAAGCAGTGTGCTAAAAAAATCTGGAAAACATATGTGATTGGGGCATGGATATATCAGGAGCCAATGAGAAGGAGAAGATAAGGGAAGTCTGGGAGGACAAGGTTATGAGGTCCAGATGTGCACAGTACCTTTGAGAGTTTTGTAGAAGATGTGGCTTCTGCTGTCATTCTACTGTTGGGCCGAGAAACCAGTGGGGTATTATGGGGTGGAGGGCTGAACTTCACATACTGAGTCAAACTAACAAGCCAGTTCTTTTGCTGCAAGTTTCTAGTGCTCGTAGATTAACTGGTGTCTGTTTTGTACCCAGTGCATAGTGTTCTGAGAAGCCCGAATATTATCATCAAAATTCAATTAGCCAACAGGAACTACTCATCCATGCATTCTGGCCAGATAGCTTGCAGTGGTATTTTAAAAATGGGAGGCAAATACTCACCCAAGAACAATCACTTCTAGCAGTAATGTAAGAGGAATGGTAAACTTCCTAAGGACTGTAAACATTGGCAAACTGGATTGTTTAAAATAGAAAGAGAGGGGGAAAATATCCATGTCATGTCAGTTTCAAGGTTTTTTTTTTATTACAATTAATGCTTCTTTGTCTCTGCTAATGATATCATCCTGCATTAAGAAACGTGCCTGAACAAATTCTCAGCCTCTGTCGTGGCCAAATGTCAGTCTGACACCACAGGCCGAATACACAACAGAATAGTTGGAAGTGACAATTCAAAAAATAAAGCAAAACTTGGAACTCTGCACAGCACAATATTCAATGAAGAAAAAGTCATAGTATCAACCAATGAGGGCTTTAAGATCAGCTGGGGATGCTCATAACATGCAGCAGAATAATTCTTAGTGGCTGTACCCCACTTACGGAATTCCCTCCCAGTACAGATCTCCAATTGTCCCTCACATTCTACGGATGTCAGGCGCCGAGTTAAAGTGAATTCATTTATTTTCATTGGCTTTTGGAGCACCACGAGGATGGCTTTGTTGCAATGTTTTATTTTGCCACCGCCTGCTTTGGACTGCAGCAATTGTATTTCATGCCAACTAATTCATTTTAATATTGTGCTGTTTATTGCATCCATTGTTAGCCACTCTGAGCTCTGCTCAGAGAAAGAGCAAATTATAAGCAAGAAATAAGAAGCAATGTGTCAATTAAGGTTTTGTGCAAACCATTTAAGAAGAGGGTTTTTAAAAAAAAATATATTCATTTATGCTTCTTGTTAAATAAATAAATGATATAATGTCTCCCAACAATCACTAGCTATAGGCCAAGGCATCAGGGCAGTCATTGTCAAAGGTATTGGGGCTGAATCAGCCTTGCTTGCCCTAATGGATGATTTTTATTGAGAGAGGGTGTGCCACTCATGTCTTTCAGCCACTTTTGAGACCACTGACTATGGTAACCTCGTGGGCTGAGTGCTCAGGATGGGTACCGGAGACACTGTATTTCAGTGATTTCATTCCTCCTTGCACTGAAGAGTCCGGAGAGCAGCAGATTCCACAAGGCGCCATTTTGTCCCTGAGGACAAACATCAACATTGGGTAGGGCCTCCCCGAACCCAACTCCAGAAGTGGCAGAAAAAAACCACACTCTATTTCCTCACACAAAAAGCCGAGAATAAGTCCTAGATACCTGCACCTCCCCTCCTCAGAAGGAGGATGGGGAATCCCCAGCGTAGAATCATATTACATCGCCAACTAAGTACACCACATAATCCGGCATATATAAGACAAGGTGAAACGATGGGTGCATTTGGAGAGAGACGCCATCGAAAACATCCCCCACAACAAGCATACCCATTTCTCCAACACAAACTAAAGAAAATCCCCACAACTCTGAACAGGTTCACACAGGGAAAAGTAGGCAAACTATCCCCATCCCCCTGGCCTATCACCCACTATTCCAACACGCAGCACAAAACCTCCCGATAAAAACCTGGAAAGCCAAAGGCCGACACTGTCCAAAAGACTTCTACAAAAACAACAAGCCCATATCAAGACAACATTGGATATGGTCCCTAGGAGTTTTGGAGCATGATGGCATCAGTAGACTGGTGACACCTAAGCTTTATTTCTCATCTGATTCAGGAGTGGCTGCCCAAGCCCTGGGCTGGTGCCCAAATGCAGTTGTGAATGGGCTGAGCTCCAGTAAATGGAGTCAGAACCCTGGAAAGATGGAGGCTCTGTGGGCATTGGTTCCCATAAACACAGTTCAGGCAGCTGGCAGCATGTGACATCTCTGCTAAATTATGTGCACCAGTCGCCCATGTGTAATGATGGGGGCTAGTCTCAATTTTTTACGTGCTTTCTTTCTGGAGATCATGGAGCTAGCATGAATCAAATATAAAACACTAGCTTTTACCTGAAACGTGGCCAGGAAAGTACAGCAAACATCATGATCGTTAATGCTTACGGAAAACATCAGCACACTAAACTTGAAGTCATCAGAAAGTTAATCATCTCCCGCCTGTACGTAAAAACCAGGCTTCACACACACAATAAAATCCTCCTTCAAGGGTAAAATTATGATTTGGGAAGTGTATGGATAACCATAAGGTCTTCCTGAAATGAAGGTTGTATCCCTTCTGCTTCAAATATATCTCAGCAAACAGGAATAAACAATGGTTCAAATGTTTAAAGTATTGTGGAATTCCCCTCTCCACAGATTACAGTAGAACCCAGTGCTTTTTTCCTGGAGGTACGCAGGGGTACACATACCCCTAAATATTTTGTGAATCTAAGTTTGGCCTCATTGAGGGGCAGTATTTCAATATGAGTAGGAAAATGAGAGTACCCCTAAACATTTTTTAAAGAAAAAAAAAGGACTGACGGAACCTAAACTATAATTAAACACCAAATTTTCAATGGTCAGGTGAAATGATCCAACGGGATCTCTGTAGCTGATTATCTAGGTTCTCTTATTGGAGGTCATATTTTGGTCTCTTACCCCCCCCCCTTCTTCCTCCCTCTTTGCTCTATGTTCTCAAGGACTCTCCCTGCACTTCACTAGACCGCAAATCAAAGAATGGGCATGAGATATGGCTGCCTTGCTGGCATAGGAAACAGAAGGCGAGAGCGCACTCAACTCGCATGGAAGGCATATATCTCTACCTCTGACTTGCACTCGGCTTGCTTCAAGACCGAGTACAGCCTCCCCTTTTTCTTTTAGCATGGGCCTGTGGCACATCGATACACCCACTCTCCAGGCTGAGGTAACTAAGGACTCTCTTTGCACTTTACAATTAAGCTGTGTATGTGTATTGTGCGATTGTGGGTGTTTGCTACCTAGCAGCCCGAAGGAGAATCTATGTGCTCAGTCTCTTTTATTTTCATGCAATAAACCTCTGCATCCTGGTGCGTGAACTTCTTTACTGGGCATAAGGTTCAAGGGAGGTGCGCAATGACTCCAAATAAAAGATTCAGTTCCTCTCAGAGCTGTACTTTCGGTAGGGTTCCTCTTTTTCCAGGACCCGCCCTCTTTTTCAGGGGTAAAATTTGAGACAAATTGCATTTATTTGCTTTGAACGGCCGTCATAGTGGCCTCTTTTTTTTTTTCTCTTCAAAATATGGCAACCCTAACTTCACATAGATGGTGTACATACATGTGGCATCAGAAATACAGCTGGTTACGCATATGCCACAAGGCCAGGTTACAATTACGATATCTTTATTGTCATTGTCCCTTGCGGAACAATGAAATTGAAAAACTACCGTATTTTTCGCTCCATTGGACGCACCGGACCATAGGACGCACCGGACCATAGGAGGGGGAGAACAGGGAAAACATTTTTTTCCCTTGTTCTCCCCCTCTAAAACAAGGTGCGTTCAAGGTACATTCACCAGAGCTTGTGGGGCGCTGCTTTCCCCCACTGCCAGCCTCAAAGATCCCTGAAGCCTTTGGAGTGCAGCGCCCTGCTGCCCTGCAGAGGTTTGCGCGCAGCCGTCCCCAAGCTAGAGCAGCAAGACGGAGCCCTCCGTCTCACTGTTCTGGCTTGGGAACAGCCTTGCTAGCTTCTGCAGGACAGCGGGGTGAAGGCACCGTCCCCAAGATAGAGCAGCGAGACGGAGCGCTCCGCAGTGCTCCGTCTTCCTGTTCTGCCTTTGGGCTTAGTGGCGCAGCCTGCATTCGCTCTATAGGACGCACACACATTTCCCCTTAATTTTTGGAGGGGGAATGTGCGTCCTATAGAACGAAAAATAGGGTAGATAAAACTACCACAAAACTACATAAAAACTACATAAAACATTCAAAAACCCCTAAAAACTCTAAAACTCCATTTTAAAATACACTATACTACAGAGACTCCTTATGCTGCGTTTAGAACCAGAATTGCATTAGTGTAGAAACTGTTTCTCGGGCGGCTAGTCCTGGCCTTTATAACTCTATACCTTCTTCCAGAAGGCAGAAGCTGAAAGAGATCATTTCCGGGGTGCGTACTATCATGTGCTATCTCTGCCGCTTTCTTATGGCACCTGTCAGCATAGATTTGATCTAAGGTGGGAAGAGTGCACCCAATAATTCTCTCCGCAGTCTTTACAACCCTGGATAGCATTGTTTTTTCCCTGGCCATAAGTTAGTACGCTCTCCACAGTGCAATGGTAAAATACCATCAACAGGTTCTTTGAGAGATTGTTTTTCTGGAGGATTCTCAGAAAATATAACCTCTGCTGTGCTCTCTTCACCAGGTCTTTGCTGTTCTCTCCCCAGGTTAGGTCGTCTCTCAACTCCATTCCCAGAAATCGAAACACTGAGACCTGTTCCACGCACTTCCCCTCAATAATAAGTGACTGAATATTCAATTTTCATTTCCTAAAGTCCACAATGATCTCTTTTGTTTTCTTTAAGTTAAGGAGTAAGTTGTTTTTCCTACACCACTCCCCAACTGCTCAACTTCCTTCCTATAGGCCGCCTCCCCCTCTCCAGCAGTAATTAAACCAACCACCGTTGTATCATCCCCAAACTTAATGATCTTATTACTGGGGTATTTGGGGGCACAGTCAGCTGTATAGAGCGTACATAAAAGCGGGCTCAACACGCACCCCTGCGGCGTCCCCGTATTCGTGATGAGATCCGCAGAGACGTGGGAACCCAACCTGACCCTTTGGGAATGGTTTGATAGAAAGTCTAATATCCACCTGCACAAACATGGTGGAAGTCCCAGGTCTAATAATTTGGGCACCAATCAATGCGGAAGAATAGTATTAAATGCAGAACTAAAGTCTACAAATAGCAGTCTCACGTTCAAGGCTCTTGCATTGATAAACAAAGCCTTTATATCCTAGCGCAGTCACTGAGTTCATCAGGAAGAGTGCTGCTAGTTCTCCATGTTTCAGAAGCCTGACGGGCTTCAACTAGAAGTCAGGTCTTTAACGTTGCTACTCGCATACTGTGGAACACTCTCCCTGCCGTCTCTCTGCACGCCTCCTTGCTGTTAACTTTCAGGCGTCTCTTGAAGATTTTTCAATGCTTTTCACAGAATCATACAGTTGGAAGGAATCTTTCGAACCCTTGACCCTGAGATTAAGACTCTCATGCTCTACCGACTGCGCTATACTGATAGGCGTATTCAGTGGTTTAGATTTTCCCTCCTCTTATTATTATTTTTATTGCTTTCTATCGCTTATGTTTTATTGCGTTTCTATATATTGTCGAACAGCACCTTGATATTTTGAGTGGAAGGTACATAAATATTTTTTTAAAATAAACAAAATAAAATAAATCAACGGAAGGTATGTACTGATCCTTTCTAACTGCCTCACGCAGCACATAAGAGCAATTTTACCCAGTGTGTCTTGTCCAAAACAATCTGCGGATGTGCCAATATGGCTCTCATTCAATCAACATGTAGCTACAGCGCGGCTCTAATAGTCTCAAAACATTTTCACTTACAGGGGCTAAATGAAAACCAAACTGCCCGGCAACAACCCAACTTACGCTGTACCTTAACTTGCTTGTACTTGATAATCCACTTATGTGATTCCCGACGTAAATGAGAGGAAGTGGAAACAGCTGCAACACAATGAGGGTACCATTTAGAATGAAACCAGTTTTTTCCCGCGAAACTGTGGAAGAAATCTATTCAGGTTAGTTCATACACTCCAGCACAGAGAGAAAAAAGTAAATACAGCAAGCAGCAAACTTTGTAAATGATTGCCACTTTTGAACTTTGGCAATGTTTTATACAACATTCCAGGCCCTGCTTATTTCAATAAAAGAAGTTTGATCTCACAAAAATGAAGATTACCAGGAACCATGAAAATAAAATAAAGGAAAAAATCAACACGTCATGTTTACACCAACCACAATTTTGACCCCACTAAGCCTAACAAAGGGATGCGGGTGGCGTTGTGGTCTAAACTACAGAGCCTAGGGCTTGCCGGTCAGAAGGTTGGCGGTTCGAATCCCCGTGACGGGGTGAGCTCCCGTTGCTCGGTCCCTGCTCCTGCCAACCTAGCAGTTCGAAAGCACGTCAAGGTGCAAGTAGATAAATAGGTGCCACTCTGGTGG
The DNA here is from genome assembly GCF_965113315.1 of Podarcis vaucheri. NCBI lineage: Eukaryota > Metazoa > Chordata > Lepidosauria > Squamata > Lacertidae > Podarcis > Podarcis vaucheri. Next base: position 57,563,891 of record NC_138749.1, on the reverse strand, counting down.
GAAGGTAAACGGCGTTTCCGTGTGCTGCTCTGGTTCGCCAGAAGCGGCTTAGTCATGCTGGCCACATGACCCAGAAGCTGTCTGCCGACAAACGCCGGCTCCAACCCCAGAGTTGTCTGCAACTGGACCTAACAGTCAGGGGTCGCTTTACCTTTAAGCCTAACATGAGGGTAGCGGAAGGCAACCATTTCACATTATAAAGTAGGGGTGGAGAATTTGTTGGGACTCCAAATCCTATCATCCCACACTGACTGTTGGACTCGATGGCCCTTGTGGTCTCTTCCAACTCTATGATTCTATGATTCTATGATTCTATGATTCTATGATTCTATGATTCTATGATTCTATGATTCTATGACTAGGGCTTATGGGAGTTGGAGTTAAACGCCATCTGGACGACCAAAGGTTCCACACCCCTGCTCTAAAGACGCAATAAACATGGGCCAAATTGAAAAATTAAAAATCTAATGGATGTTTACTTGGAGCACTTTGTGTTTAATGGGGCTCATTTCCGGATGACTGTAGAGAATTGCAGCCTATGTTTGTTCTAATGTTTCCAGCCCAACATCTGGGCTGAAAAATATGGATCTACACAACACACAATTCGCCAGGTGGGAGCCAATTCAGAGGCAGCATTGAACACAAAGTCCACTCTTTAATTGAATGAATAGGAGTGCGAGAGAGGAGACGCCACCCCAAGCCTGCTGTTACCCTCTGCTCTTGCAAGCGACTCCTGCCTTTTTGGCTATATAAGAACTGGTACAGGGAGAAGCAAGGATGCTATTCCTATACAGTTGTACCTTGGAAGTCAAACAGAATCCGTTCCAGAAGTCCGTTCGACTTAAAAAAATTAAAAAAAAAATTGTTTATACCCCACCCATTTGGCTGGGTTTCCCCAGCCACTCTGGACGGCTCCCAACAGAATAAGCGCAATAAAACGTCAAACTTAAAAAACTTCCCTAAGCAGCCCTGTGGAACGCCCTCCCAGCAGATGTCAAGGCAATAAACAACTATTTTACTTTTAAAAGACAACTGAAGGCAGCCCTGTTTAGGGAAGTTTTTAATGTCTGATGCTGTGTTGTTTTTAATATTCAGTTGGAAGCCGCCCAAAGTGGCTGGGGAAACCCAGCCAGATGGGCGGGGTATAAATAAATTATCATCATCATCATCATCATCATCATCATGCCTGCAGTAAACCATGGTTTAGCATTACATACTTTGTTGGAGAGAAAACTCAGTACTCCCTATGGCGCCTAGACAAGCATGGGGCAAAAAAGCTCTAAAGCACTGATTATATTATGCAACCTATAACATAGCATCAGATTAGGATTTTCACTTTCTAAAGTTATGCACTTTGTCTTACCTTCATAGGAATACTCTTATCAAAATCGGGGAAGTGAATGATTCTATTCAGTTTTGACACATATAAGATCAGGATAGTGGTTACCATCTAAAAAGCAAAATAATAATTGTCATGTACGCAACAGCAAAATACTATTTCAAATACAGTGGTGCCTCGCAAGACAAAATTAATCCGTTCCGCGAGTCTCTTCGTCTTGTGGTTTTTTCGTCTTGCGAAGCACGGCTATTAGCGGCTATTAGCGGCTTAGCGGCTATTAACGGCTTAGCGGCTTTAAGAAAAAGGAAACAAACTCGCAAGAACTCGCAAGACGTTTCGTCTTGCGAAGCAAGCCCATAGGGAAATTCGTCTTGCGGAACGACTCAAAAAATGGAAAACTCTTTCGTCTAGCGAGTTTTTCGTCTTGCGAGGCATTCGTCTTGCGGGGCACCACTGTATGCGGGTGGGTGAATCACAAAACACTCTCTGTTAGTCTGCAGAAAAGCTACATTGCTGCACAGAAAGGCTGGGTTCTGCTTTCAGTGATTCTAACAGGCATTCCATGTTTGCAGACTTCATCAGTAGAGACACATCCTAACCAATGGCATCAACCATTTTAGGCGTGTCAGATATGTGTGTGACCGCACACATTTGCACTGCGCCAAACCTGGAAGTGACCGCAAAATGTCACAAAAACATTGCTAAAAGGGGCAGAATGGGGCAGAGCTGGAAGGGGGAGGAACGGGGAGAAAGGATTTGATGATAATAAATCAAAATTTGAAATAGAAGTATTGAATAACAAGTATAAAACTTTGTCCAAAATGTATAAACTGCTGCTTGAATGGCATATGAAAGATGAAGAGGTGAAGTTGGTTATGATACATTGGGCTACATTCTGGGGCTCCAGAATGGATTTTGGGTATAATATACAGTTAAAAGATTGGGGAAAACAATGGAAAGAAGGATTAAAATTTACTGCATGCAATGCTTTGAAAGAAAATGTGATGGAAATGATGTATAGGTGGTATATTACCCCTGTGAAATTAGCTAGAATGTATAAAACAAGTAATAAATGTTGGAAATGTAAAGAAAAGGAAGGAACTTTCTATCACATGTGGTGGGGATGTAAAAAAGTGAAAAACTTCTGGGAAATAATATATAATGAGATGAAAAAGATGTTGAAATATACATTTATTAAGAAACCAGAAGCATTTTTACTTGGCATTGTAGGAGATGATATTAATAGACAGGATTGTAAGTTGTTTTTATATGCAATGACAGCAGCAGGAATATTACTGGCACAAAAATGGAAGCAAGAAGAATTACTGACAAAAGAAGAATGGCAGATGAAATTGATGGACTATGCAGAATTTGATAAACTAACAGGCAACCTGCAGGACCAGAGATTCTTAGAAGACTGGAGTAAATATACCGTATTTTTCGCCCTATAGGACACACTTTTTCCCCTCCAAAAATGAAGGGGAAATGTGTGTGCGTCCTATGGGGCGAATGCAGGCTTTCGCTGAAGCCTGGAGAGCGAGAGGGGTCGGTGCGCACCGACCCCCTTGCTCTCCAGGCTTCAGGAAGCTATCCCCCCAGCCGCGCAAGGTCCCAGAGCGATGCCGAAGGTGCGCGCACCTTCGCCATCGCTCTCCGACCCGTTCGGGGGGCTGGGGTCGGGGGAAGCTCCGGCTTCCCCCGCCCGCAACCTCGCAAGCTCCGAGAGTGATGGCGAATGTGCACGCACCATCGCCATCGCTCTCTGACCTGTTCTGGGGGCTGGGGTCAGGGGAAGCTCCGGCTTCCCCCACCCCCAGTGCCGCAAGCTCCGGTAGTGATGGCGAAGGTGCGCTCACCTTCGCCATCGCTCTCGGACCCTTGCTGGGGGCTGGGGGTGGGGGAAGCTCGGGCTTCTCCCGCCCCAGCCCCGCGCCTGGGGGGGAAAAATAATTCCCCCCCTTTATTTCCCTCCCAAAAATCTAGGTGCGTCCTATGGGCCGGTGCGTACTATAGGGCGAAAAATACGGTACAAACTATTTGAAAAGTAACTGTAATGAACAGACTACGCTAGTAAGACAGCAAGAAGTTTTCTAAGGAGGACTATTTGAAATATTGCAAGAAAGACTATGAGGAGAATTATTAGCTAATGATAATTAAGAGTAATAGAGAAATTAAGAAATGCAGAGTAAGTGATAAAGAACGAAAAATCATCTGAGGTGTTGGCGGAAGTCTAAAACATTGTATAAGATAAGAAGTTATGTTATATGATTGTTGGAAATATGTTTAAAAAAACAATAAAAATGTATTTTAAAAAAAGGAAAGGGGGAAGAACGAGGCAGAGAGGCCTTAAGAGGGCCCACCTACACGCATGGGGGTCCAGAACATAACCACCGTGCAAACTGGTCACAGTCTGCACTGCACATCCAGAATGGCAGTGGCACTGGGAAGCTTTGAATGTACTGTACAGTGGTACCTCGGGTTACATACGCTTCAGGTTACATACGCTTCAGGTTACAGACTCCGCTAACCCAGAAATAGTGCTTCAGGTTAAGAACTTTGCTTCAGGATGAGAACAGAAATTGTGTTCCGGCGATGCGGCAGCAGCAGGAGGCCCCATTAGCTAAAGTGGTGCTTCAGGTTAAGAACAGTTTCAGGTTAAGTATGGACTTCCGGAACGAATTAAGTACTTAACCCGAGGTACCACTGTAACAAGCTAGAATGAGTCCGAGCAAAGCACTGGGCTTGTGCTATGTCTGCCTGCCCTCCCTCCATATGGCCTGAATTCTGCGGTGTTTAGTTTTGCTTTCAAAGAATCTCTAGTTAAAGGGAAATCACGGTTGAAAACTCTTGTGACTCAACAAGGCTGTGGATTGAAACTGGCTTGTTTAGAAAGAAAATGGGGTTTGCTTTAGACCATGGTTCATATCCAGCACTAAGTCAGCATTCCTTGAAAGTGAAACTAAACATTGCAGAAGTCCTTTTCCTGGCTATGCAGAAGTGCAAGTCCGAGATTCTGGTTGTGCTCATTCTAGCTCATGCATGCAGCGCTAAACCATGGTTCAGTGTTACATGCCACCATGGTCACTGTATCCCAGCTTTATGGCTGGACCACACCTCAAGTTGTACATTAGTGACTAGGTTATACAGTCCTACCTTGGTTTTCGAACAGCTTAGTTCTCAAACGTTTTGGCTCCCAAACGCCGCAAACCCGGAAGTGACTGTTCCAGTTTGCAAACTATAGTCATACCTCGGGTTACAGACGCTTCAGGTTGCGTTTTTTCAGGTTACTGACCCCCTGAAACACGGACGTACCGGAATGGGTTACTTCCGGGTTTCAAGGGTCGCGCATGCGAAGAAGCACTAAACCGCGCATTGCGCATGCACAGAAGTGCCGAATTGCAACCCACGTTCACAACCCGAGCGTCCACTGTATTTTTGGAAGCCAAATGTCTGACGGGCCTTCCATAGCTTCCAATTGGCTGCAGGAGCTTCCTGCAGCCAATCAGAAGCTGCGCTTTGGTTTCCAAACATTTTGGATGTCGAATGGAGTTCCAGAACGGATTTCATTCGACTTCCAAGGTATGACTGTACTCAAGAGGAAGCAACCAATCTGCATTTCATCCATTTCGAGATGAAGGTGAATAAACATACTACTCAGGTGTTCCCCTCACACCATTTCAGTCATGTAAGTGCAGAGAGCTGGGGCACTATTTTTGGCCCTGTCCCCTCTGCCACATCACTGTCACATTTCACGTGTCGAGAAGGTGCATGTCTGTGGCAGGAAACCTTCAAGAGTAGAGAACGCCCCTGTGACAGACATGCACCTTCTCGACACACGAAATGTGACATGTGATTCAAGATCCTGATCAGGTGATGAAGCCAGAGATGGTGGTGCAATACAGTGGTGCCTCGCAAGATGAAATTAATTCGTTCCGCGAATTTTTTCGTCTAGCGAATTTTTCGTCTTGCGAAGCACGGTTTCCCATAGGAATGCAGTGAAAATCAATTAATGCGTTCCTATGGTCAAAAAAAGTCCAAACAAAGCCAAATTTGGTACAACAAGAGTTTATTAAGTGCTCTTTAAAGTCACACATACTGTAAAGAGCATTTCAAAATTCAAACCCAGATTTTTTTTAAAAAAAACAGCAGAGTGGCCCAATGGTCACAGAAAATCATAATAATGCAGAAAAAAACCCACAAGTTTCCAGATTCTTGCAAACCCCTCCCCAACTGTTCCCCCAGCCACCCAGCACACAGAAATTCAAAGCCAGAATTTTTTTAAAAAAACAGCAGAGTGGCCCAATGGTCACAGAAAATCATAAAAATGCAGGAAAAAAACCACAAGCTTCCAGATTCTTGCAAACCCCTTCCCAAAACCAAGTCCTTGAATTCTAAACACCCCAACCCAAAATCCAAACCCCCCCAAAAAAGTTTTAAAAGCTTAACTTACCAAATGGCTGCAAAAGAAGTTTTGGAAAAGCTTCAAAAATCACCAAAGTCTTTAAAAACCTCAAAAAAGGCTACTATGTACACTGCGTTCTATGAGTTGCTCCTCGAAGTCAAGTCGCAACTGTATTAACGGTGTTAAGAAAAAGGAAACAAACTTGCAAGACGTTTTCGTCTTGCAAAGCAAGCCCATAGGGAAATTTGTCTTGCGAAGCAGCTCAAAAACGGAAAACCTTTCGTCTAGCGAGTTTTCCGTCTTGCGAGGCATTCGTCTTGCGGGGCACCACTGTATAGGGGAAGCTCCAGGAGCCCTGTCTGGGCTCTCCCATCTCAAATGATGGGACATATGTAGCTACCATGTCCTGAGTCAGACCACTAGTCAACGTAGCTCAGTATTGACATTGACTAGCATTACGGTGCTGGAGGAGACTCTTGAGAGTCCCATGGACTACAAGAAGATCAAACCTATCCATTCTGAAGGAAATCAGCCCTGAGTGCTCACTGGAAGGACAGATCCTGAAGCTGAGACTCCAATACTTTGGCCACCTCATGAGAAGAGAAGACTCCCTGGGAAAGACCCTGATGTTGGGAAAGATTGAGGGCACAAGGAGAAGGGGACGGCAGAGGATGAGATGGTTGGACAGTGTTCTCGAAGCTACCAGCATGAATCTGACCAAACTGCGGGAGGCAGTGGAAGACAGGAGTGCCTGGCGTGCTCTGGTCCATGGGGTCATGAAGAGTCAGACACGACTAAACAACTAAACAACAATAACAACAAAGCAGTACCACTCCAGGGTTTTGGATGAGGGTCTCTCCCAGCTATACCTGGAGATAACAGAGACTGCACATGAGATCTCCTGTGTGCAAGGCTCTACCACTGAGCTTCAGCCCTTTCCCACCCAAAGTTACAGAATTGCATAAGGTAAAGGTAAAGGGACCCCTGACCATTTGGTCCAGTCGTGACCGACACTGGGGTTGCGGCGCTCATCTCGCTTTATTGGCCGAGGGAGCCGGCGTATAGCTTCCGGGTCATGTGGCCAGCATGACTAAGTCACTTCTGGCGAACCAGAGCAGTGCACAGAAACGCCGTTGACCCTCCCGCCGGAGCGGTACCTATTTATCCACTTGCACTTTGACGTGCTTTCGAACTGTTAGGTGGGCAGGAGCTGGGACTGAACAACGGGAGCTCACCCTATCGCGGGGATTTGAACTGCCGACCTTCTGATCGGCAAGTCCTAGGCTCTGTGGTTTAACCCACAGCGCTACCCGCGTCCACCGTGCATGAATAGGCCTTAAACCTTAATCAGAAGTCATTCAACACTGATATCCCAAGCCACTGGCATCAACAAAACCCACATTTTGGAACTAGCCTTAAGCCACCTGTCATTTAGAACCTTTTAATCTTTGAACATACCTGTCCTACTCCAAGGAACATTGGAGATGGGAATCTAGAAAGAAAAGAAAACTGTATCAGATGCAATTTAAAAACAAAACAAAACAAGATTTAGACAATTCTTTATTTATTTCAGAAAGAAACAAAGCTCTTGAAGACGTTGATAAAACGAAAGAAAATATAACAGCTCTTCAAGTTAGGTTTTGATATTGCTTGAAGGAAAATAAAATTGGCTTATTCCCTTTCAAGGAAGGTTAGTGCAAATTAAGAGGGGGCAGTTAGCTTTTCAATACAATATTTTCATGACAATTGAAGGACAAGACAAGCAACAGTTGACAGTACAGATTACCGTACTTGGCAATTTTTCTGTGCAATTCTCATCAACAGCATATGAACCTATTTCTCTAATCTGGCAGGACTTTATTTTTCCTTTGGCAAAGAAAGATGAAAAGCTGCCTGATTCTGAAGCTACAGACTAAAACTTCCATTGTTTTGACAAGCTGCTTGGAATCGTACTTTTGTGATCGCATTGAACATTTCCTGCTACAGAGATGTGGTCTTCTCATTGAACTTTATAGTTCCCTGCAAGCCTTTGGAAGAAACCACAGCTGTAAAACTATTTATCATTACTTAGAAATAAAAATAAATAAAATGTTACATGGTGGGATGCAAAGATGCCCTTCTACAAGCAGAAAGTCTCTACCACTCACAAAAGGGCTATTTCTGACTCAAGGGAAGAGTTTTGCACATGGAAGGTGACCCCAAAACCAGGAGTTATTTTGCTTGTACAGGCTCAAGACTGTGATCCAGTGGAGTTTACATGTTACAGCAGTGGCGTAGCATGGGTTGTCAGCACCCGGGGCAAGGCAAGTAATTTGCGCCCCCTAACCTGTGGATTTGCGCCCCTAACCCTAACCCCTAGATGTTGCGCCCGGTGCAGCAGGCCCCCCCCTGCACCCCCCACGCTACGCCACTGTGTTACAGAAGGAGTAGGGAACCTTTGATCCTCCAGATGATGATGAACTGCAACTCCCATCTTCCTTGACCATTGACCATGCTTGCTGGAGCTGATGGGAGTTTAATCATGAATCTGGCAATCTATCACATCCAGCTCCCATATCCCAACTGAGGAGGCCTTTTCCTCTCCGAGCAGCCACCACAGGGCTTTCTGAGGACCACCTCGCCCTATGGGGAAAGCTGCCCCCCATCTAGTTATTGCTGTTCTGTATGAGATGGACTCCCCCTCCCCGTCAACTGCAACCACAGGACCATTCAACAGCCATCTTGCCCTACGGGAAGTTCTAGTTTTCAAAGAGCTCCCTCTCCACACAGCTCAAGATGGAGGATCTATGGTTGAGTGGCTCCTATGGGATGCGGGTGGCGCTGTGGGTTAAACCACAGAGCCTAGGACTTGTCGATCAGAAGGTTGGCAGTTCAAATCCCTGCGACGGGGTGAGCTCCCATTGCTCGGTCCCTGCTCCTGCCAAGCTAGCAGTTCGAAAGCACGAAGTACAAGTAGATAAATAGGTACCACTCCGGCGGGAAGGTAAACGGCGTTTCCGTGTGCTGCTCTGGTTCGCCAGAAGCGGCTTAGTCATGCTGGCCACATGACCCGGAAGCTGTACGCCGGCTCCCTCGGCCAATAAAGCGAGATGAGTGCTGCAACCCTGTCGGCCACGACTGGACCTAATGGTCAGGGGTCCCTTTACCTTATGTCCGGGAGATAGGCCTGTTGCTGGTTCTAGATGGGGCTGCACTCTCTTTGTAGGAGAGCTCCACATTCTGGGGGTTTTACTTGATCCATCTTTTGTAACCTTGGGTGCAGGTCCCCCCTGAGGCTAGGAATGCCCATTATCAGTTCCGGCTGATGCAACAGCTGTAGCTGTTCCTGGGCCAAGGCCATAGTGGTCCAGACACTGCTCTTTAAAGATCTCCGCTGGCAGTCAATATGCTCTCAGGCCAAATTTAAGAGGTAACTATTCACATATAAAGCCCAGCCAACTTGAAGGACCACCTTTATCCATACATTAGGGCTGCCATGTTTCAAAAAGTAAAAACCAGGACACCCCAAACTCGCTGAGCTTTTCTAAGACCCACCCCCCAAAAAAGTGGTTTTCCTATTGACTTGTCTAAGATCAAGGACAAAGTGCCACCTTTCAGAAATTCTTCTCGGACGTCAATTCCACCTTTGAAATCCCAGTAAAGTCTGGGAAAATCAGAACGTACGGCAGCCCTAATACATGTCTGCCTGTCCTTTGTGATCTGCTGGAGAAGCACTGCTAACTGTCCTGTGTGATATCTGAGTTTGACAGCTAAAAGAAATGGGAGTTTGTAATGTAGTACAGCCTTGCATTGAGGAATTCACATATTAAAAGAGGTGTCTTCTGTGCTTAGTTTTAGATACCATCTTAAAACATTTTTATTTGCACAAGCTTACCTTGCCATGTGGCCTGCGTAAACTGCTTTGAGAAGCTTTTTTTCCCTTTGCATTTGATTTAAGGGTTTAGAAATGTATGGATAAATAAAGTAAAAAAGAGAAATTCTTGAAGAATGCATTCTTGAACCATGAAAGCTCTTGGTTTTGACTGTACGCGTATGATTCATGAAACACATTCCTGCATTTCCACTCTCCCAGGTTGGCTAACCACCAGAAAAAGCAACAGCTGAGCAAGAACTTTGGACTGAGAAGCTCTGGAGCTCAGTTCAACCTTTGCCACCAAAGCCAAAGCTGTCCAAATTTCGATATTTATTGAATTCTATATCTCACTTTTTCCTCTCAGGAGGGAACACATTGTTCTCTGCCTCCTCATTAATCCCTACAATAACCCTGTGAGGCTTAGATAGAGTGACTGGCCCAAGGTCACCCCAGAGCTTCATGGCCCAGCAGGGATTTGAACCCAGGTCTCTTCCAGCGCCTAGCCCAACACTCTAACCACACTGTCTCCCCAAAGAGACCTGAACAGGAAACCTGATGCTCTCACACTGAGCTTCCCAGTCACCAAACACCTTGCAAAATGCAAGTGTGAGTTCAAGAAGAGATGGGAGGAAGCATTATTTACAGAAAGAGAAGCACCGATGAAGGAGGTTTGTGGCCCAGCCAGGAAACTACGGGACCAATGGGGTTGGGTTGCCGTCGAGTTAGCAGGATCGGTGCCCAGAGGCGGCGGGGACGGACGCTGCAAAGGAAGTCTTGGGTGGAAACGCAGCTTTTGAATGGGGCAGGGGCAGGAAGCGGATCTCACAACCACGATCGGTGAGGGGGAAGTTGGGGGCTTGTCCCCCCACCTCCGACGGTGCGCGGGGTCGCCCGCCGTCCAGGTGCTCGTCTTCCTCCTCCTCCTCCTCACCTGTAAGCCGTCAGCACCGCCTTGTTGACCAGGACGATGCAGAAAGAGCAGATCCCGTAGAAGAGGGCGGAAAGCAGCCGGAGCAGAGGGGAAGGGGCGGCGGCGGCAGAAGCAGCCGGCTCCGGCTTCTCCTCTTGGCTGCCTTTCATCTCTTGGCGAGACCCGGGCGCCCGGCCATTCCGCGCGGCATCCCCACCGCCGCCGCCGGAGGAAGCCGAGCCAAACAGGAAGGAGATCGCGGCCGGCCTGCCAGCCAGCCAGCCTGCCCGTCCCCACCCACTTGGCGGCGGCAGCGGCGGCGGCAACGCGCCCTCTTGCGCTCCCGCGGAAACTTCTCGCCAGCGCTGAGTTTGGGGCGCCCTCTGGTGCCGCTTTCGCCTCTCCAGGCAGCGCAGAGCGCAGGCCGCTCAGGTTAGGGCGCGCTGGCATTGATCGCGCGACCCATGACCCGGGCAAGGGTTCAGGGGACTGTGATAGGAATTTTGAGGTCTTGAGGTCTTCAGTCGTTTAGTTGTGTCCGACTCTTCGTGACCCCACACAAAAAAGAGTTGTCTAAATCTTGTTTTGTTTTTAAATTGCATCTGATGCAGTTTTCTTTTCTTTCTAGATTCCCATCTCCAGTGTTCCTTGGAGTAGGACAGGTATGTTCAAAGATTAAAAGGTTCTAAATGACAGGTGGCTTAAGGCTAGTTCCAAAATGTGGGTTTTGTTGATGTCAGTGGCTTGGGATAACTTTGGGTGGGAAAGGGCTGAAGCTCAGTGGTAGAACCTTGCACACGGGAGTCTCTGGCATCTCCAGGTATAGCTGGGAGAGACTCTCATACAAAACCCGGGAGTGGTACTGCTATGTTGTTGTTTAGTCGTTTAGTTGTGTCCAGCTCTTCGTGACCCCATGGACCAGAGCACGCCAGGCACTCCTGTCTTCCACTGCCTCCCGCAGTTTGGTCAAACTCATGCTTGGTAGCTTCGAGAACACTGTCCAACCATTATGAGTCTTTGTAAATTGTGTTTCTAAAGGAATTTATGTTGTTGCCAAATGCCAATGTGTTTATAATCCATTGTTATTATTATTGCATTTTGGTGCCCTTGTTGTTCAAGAACTCAGGTTGCTTTCTTACCTGTTACAGTTGGTTTTCTGAGAGATCTTCTATTCCTAATCCATTATGAAGCACAGCAACACCCGTTATTAAAGGTTCATTCCTGGAGACCCCATCAGCAAGGCCGCGAGTGGGGTCTTGTCATCTGGGCAGCCCAAGACCTCCATACACACTGCCCATGTTTGCACCCAAGGAAGGTCACTTTGGTGCTACTAACGCAGCGGTTAGACTTCACCCTCAGAGGCGAACTCCATTGTCTCGAGACTGATGGATGCCAATAGTCCTGGAGATCAAATGCTTTTGCACACTGCCATGAGAATGGCAAACTGAAGTGACAAACATTATTCAGCCTTAACAGCCTTTGTATGACCTACACATATTTCCCCTTCAGCAAATCCTAGAACCCATTTCTCATTCTATTTCACAACTGATTCATGTTTAACTTTCTCAGCCCTTCACAGCAGCAGGATTGATGTTCACATTCTTTCTTGAGAGATCAAGATCTAGGCATCTTATTTTGAATGTATACTTATGAACCTATAATAGCATGTTTAAAAAATTCTCCTAACCATACACTAACACACTCAACTCTTCATATGTTGTTCAGTCGTGTCCGACTCTTCGTGACCCCATGGGCCAGAGCACGCCAGGCACTCCTGTCTTCTACTGCCTCCCGCAGTTTGGTCAAACTCATGCTGGTAGCTTCGAGAACACTGTCCAACCATCTCGTCCTCTGTCATCCCCTTCTCCTTGTGCCCTCCATCTTTATATGCAACTCTGCATCTACAGGAATTCAAACTGTATGGCAGCAAGTTTGCCCTCTTCTATAAAAGCTGAAGTTTCATCAGTTTGTTGGTCTGGAGCATTCAGGTGTGTTTTAACACAATGCCAAGGAGGAAAGACGACAAGGCTCTTAAGAGAAGCAAGTGCTTCTCATGAAACTGGGCCACCTCCAACCAATTTTACGCCCATCATTCTACCGTGGGAAAGAAAGGCTATTCAAAAATGGAAAACATTCAAGACAGTTCCCAATCTTCTCCGTGTGAGGGAGGAGAGCATGTTTAGGGAAGCTTTTAAGGTTTGATACATTACTGTATTTTATGGAAGCCGCCCAGAGTGGCTGGGGAAGCCCAGCCAGATGGGCAGGGTATTAATAATAATAATAATAATAATAATAATAATAATAATAATAATAATAATACGGAGCTGGCACATGACTCAACATCAACACACCTGGCACTGAATTGCTAAAGAAGTTTGGATGAATATTCAAAGAGCTCAAGAATGATAACTACAAACTGATCAAATATATAGAACAGTGACAAGTGGTACACTTGCTGATGTTCAATTAAGCAAGGGCATTTGATTAGCAACCCCTGCCTGCTACTTAGCCTCTTAATTCCTACGGAAGCAGTCAGGGTGTACTTCGATTTTCACACATGATTTCTCCATCTTGGCTTTATTTCTCTCAAATAAATCATGACATGATGTAGTATATGTGTTGTTGTTCATCACCTGAGGTTTTATGTACCCAATTTTGAGACCTGCTAAGGAACAAATAATTGCTTTTATGTCCTGATATGCAAAACCACAGAATTCAAAGAGCACTTTCTTTTTCCCACGGCTGTATTTGTAGCTCCTTCTCCTCACTCACACAGTTTAATAAAAATATTTTCCAGTGCTAGAATAAGCCCCTAAAAAAGCATATGAACCAAAACAGGCTTACAGTGGTACCTCAGGTTAAGTACTTAATTCGTTCCGGAGGTCTGTACTTAACCTGAAACGGTTCTTAACCTGAAGCACCACTTTAGCTAATGGGGTCTCCTGCTGCTGTATGTGTGAATAAACCACATCTGCAGACTCCATTGTGCCTTGATTTCCCAGTAGAAGCACAAACCTGGGTGAGTGAAAAATTGGTGCTGGATTTTACTAAGCAGATCAAGTAGCATTGGGGGGTAAATTCGATTCAGTTCACATTTAAAGGCAGACCAACCAAATCCATAGCTGTCAACTTTTCCCTTTTCTTGCGAGGAATCCTATTCAGAATAAGGGAATTTCCCTTTAAAAAAGGGAAACGTTGACAGCTATGCAAATCTGAATTTTTGCAGAAGCAATATGAGAACCCAAACACAGCCATCCTTTGAAATGTGATCTTCTCTGAATTTTGCAATACGGTTCTCCAGCCATAATAGGGTAAAGCACAGTGGTACCTCAGGTTAAGTACTTAATTCGTTCCGGAGGTCCGTTCTTAACCTGAAGTACCACTTTAGCTAATGGGGCCTCCTGCTGCGCCACCGCCACACAATTTCTGTTTTCATCCTGAAGCAAATTTCTTAACCTGAAGCACTATTTCTGGGTTAGCAGAGTCTGTAACCTGAAGCGTATGTAACCCGAGGTACCACTGTATAAGTCAAGGTTTCAAATGCACACAAGGTGCTTTGCATTTCCTGTTAAATAACTTTTTAATTAGAGAGAGAGAACTGTACCAACCAGTTCTTCAACGTACAAGAGTCAGAGACACAGAACTATTGTGCATGCACCAGAACTTCTGAATGTAGCATACATTCTAGGATACAATGCAAAGCAACAGTATCATCATAAACAGTTCTAAAACTCAGGCAACTTTTTATTCAAAGCTTATTAGAATTACAGCATTTTAATTCATGCCAAAAGTACAGCTTAATCATATGAAGCAGAGAATTCTTGAACCACCATTTCAAAATGCCAATCTTTTTCACAAATGTAACTTATTCTAGAGTTTTTCCAAAGATGTATTTTATACATAATTGGTAAAGCAGCTCAACTAGCCTAGAGCTAGTCAGTATGCAGGGTTTTCTTTTAAAAAATAATTAAATGCATATTTTCAATATGCATTCAGTGTAAATATGGATTGAAAAAAGGGAATGTGTTTGTGTGTACCAACAATGAATTAGCTCTTGCTCGCAATACCAGATGTTGCAGTCGTAAGTTTACCTTTAAGTTATCAGTTGGATTCCATGAAGTGCAAAATGTCTTTCCCCTTTTGGGGAAAGCATCAAAGTTGGCATTTGAGGGTCCTTAGCCTTTCCCCCCCCAAGGACTTCATGTCAATTGTTATGAACTCGAAAAATCCACGTTGAAGTGCTTTGCTTTAAAGAATCAGAGGTGGCAAACAAACATAAGAAATTAACAAGCCAAAAAGTGACAGTGTAATTTAAATCCATCTACTGCACTACCTTCCCCCTTTCTAGCTGTTTGCCAGCATTAATACATACCGTATTTTTTGCACCATAACACTCACTTTTTTCCTCCTAGAAAGTAAGGGGAAATGTCTGTGCGTGTTATGGAGGGAATGCCTACGGGTGGCATGCCTACGGATTTTCCTCCTCTAAAAACTATGTGCTTGTTATGGTCGGGTGCGTGTTATAGAGCGAAAAATACGGTAATTCTTAAGGATATACAAAAATGACTTTGACACTATATAAGTATAACCCTGGAAATGTATCTTTATCTTGCCAATGACAAGACATCTGTAATTAAACTTTATACTGGGAAATAACATTCTTTGCTCATTTGTTGTGGTCAGAAGGAATGAAGTCCAACAAATGCTAATAGGTGGTTGTTAGGTCAAGTATCACATAGTTTATATTTTTATGCCAATAGCCTTAATTTTTTTTCTAAAAACAGGAGCATAAAATTCTCTTAGTCTATTATGCACCTCTACTCAGTTTGATCACAAATTGCTATAAAAGGCACATGCCCGGCATATGATAACTTAAAACTATTAAGGCTATACCTTTTTTCCCCGATGAGTGCTCAAGAGCACTAAGTGCTATCCCTATATCTTAATTTGGGGGGAAAGGGAAAAAAAAAATACTAATCCATATATCTCACACTTGCAACTACTTCCAGAAGCCTAATTTACTAATTGTATAGCAAATATTTTTATCAATAACTGTACTA
Organism: Podarcis vaucheri; assembly: GCF_965113315.1. Taxonomy (NCBI): domain Eukaryota; kingdom Metazoa; phylum Chordata; class Lepidosauria; order Squamata; family Lacertidae; genus Podarcis; species Podarcis vaucheri. The sequence goes on along the minus strand of NC_138749.1, from coordinate 57,548,327 downwards.
GCTAGTGAACACAAAACTTGGTATGTAACGTTTCAAATGGAAGCAATAAGGTGGCGTTATGCAAGAAATATCTATCTGCAATAAAATCTTCTGAAGCAGTATTAGTGTTTGCTGTCTTTTACTAAAACCAATGCTACCCTGTAAATATCCCCATTACCAAAAACAAATCCCATTGCTCTAGGGTCTAAATCTGAAAGAAATCCTCAATTGATGGAATGTTACCATGATGCCTAGAATTTGCAAGATGTATCACTCAGTTATAGGTGAGTCCAACAATGTGCAAATGCTCCCAATATTCTGTTGGGAACAAGAAGTGCTACTCAACCAAGAGACTGCCAAGACCTCAGCCTACTAAAAGGAAAGTCAGTCTCCATGTCAGTAGTCACAGTGAAGATTCTGAACGACATACTACCCAGTTATTCTATGCTGCTACAAGGTTACAACAGCTATTTCTAGCACTCTTGCGAGCAATGCTAGGTAAAATATTGATGTTTGAAAAACCATGGTTGCATCACTGTTTACATCCAATTTTTTTTAAAAGAAAGTTTCAACTATTTTCTTTGAACATACGTACCATTATTCTAATCTAGTGAGTTCAGAAAGTGCTTCCTGTGAAAACTTTATCAAAGAATGACAGGAATTCTGACTTTACACACTTTTACATAGAGGCAAGCCCCACTGATTGCAGTGACTTACTTCCACATAATTGTGATCAAGAGCAAAGCCCTAACTTTGCAAATCTAGCTTTCCATAACATGAGCATTTCCCACTCTGCATTATACAGTCTCCTATTTACAAAATACTTTAAAAAGCTTTACATCTGACTTTCTCATACAAAAAAAAAAAGTGCAATTCTCTTACCCCATTTTCTGGGGCAACAACATTCTTCATAAATTCTACAGAATAGCAGCCTATAGAAGCAAATAAGGTGCTTAGCTTATGCCCAGGAGCTAACTGGTTTTAAGTACCCAATGCAGTACTTTTTATCAGCAGGTCCAGTTCGTATATTACTGTCGCAATGGTGTCCCAGCCAAGTTGGCAAGCTCAATTAGTGCCAGTGCTCCATGCAAGCGTTCGCGCTGTTCTTGGAGGCGGCTACAGGAAACTGAATGGGCAATATTTTTTTCCTCCTCCTCCTCATCTTCAGACTGAAGATATTCCATGGGATCCTGCTGCTCCTGGTCAGGCTTATGAGTAGTTTTGCTTTTCAACATAGGAGTGCGCTGTTCTCTCATCTCCCAGTACCTGTCAGTAAAGATGGATGTTAGCATTATAAATAGCAACTGAAAACACTGTAGCCCGATAGTCCCTTGGATTTCATTTAATTAAGCTAAGGAAAGGATTGGTTCATTCAAAGCAAAGACTGTGAAGTAATAATAATAATAATAATAATAATAATAATAATAATAATAATAATAATAAATTATTTGTACCCCGCCCATCTGGCTGGGTTTCCCCAGCCACTCTGGGCGGCTTCCATAGAAACCAAAAAAACACTAAAATATCATACATTAAAAACTTCCCTGAACAGGGCTGCCTTAAGATGTCTTCTGAATGTCAGGTAGTTGTTTATCGTTTTGACATCTGATGGGAGGGCGTTCCACAGGGCGGGCGCCACTACCGAAAAGGCCCTCTGCCTGGTTCCCTGTAGCTTTGCTTCTCGCAATGAGGGAACTACCAGAAGGCCCTCGGCGCTGGACCTCAGCGTCCGGGCAGAACGATGGGGGTGGAGACGCTCCTTCAGGTATACTGGGCCAAGGCCATTTAGGGCTTTAAAGGTCAACACCAACACTTTGAATTGTGCTCGGAAACGTACTGGGAGCCAATGTAGGTCTTTCAAGACCGGTGTTATGTGGTCTCGGCGGCCGCCCCCAGTCACCAGTCTAGCTGCCGCAGTAAGAAGGAATAAGAAGCCTTTAAAAAATAAGACTTGCCGAGTGTGGTTTGAAATGCCATACTTACAATACATCCAACGTGACATGACAAAATGTTCCCAATTCTCAATGCTTTTAAACTTATTTCATTTACGAATTGCTTTTAAACATTGCAAAGTATTTTAATAATAATAATAATAATAATAATAATAATAAAAAAAAAAAAAACAGCTTTGCATTTTATATGAAATAACTTACTTTGCCAGCCATTCAGCAACAGCTTTGTTCTCTGCAGTTTGTTTTTTATTCAGTCTGTCTGTTGGTTCTTCTCTCCTCAGCTTTGCATATGGATGTTTGGGACAATGACGGTTTGCATGCGTGAATCTGCTTACGCATCCTTATTAAAAAGACAAGACAGACATACCAATAATTTAAACAAAGATATTCTATTAACTTCCCATGTTTAAAACACAAATGCTGCTTGGCCCAGAAAACATAACATTAAAAACATACACCAAGTGGAGTTTTTCTGTAATTAGTGTTACAAAGTAGACACTAGCACTTGGCAACCAAAATTCTGGCTTATGTGTTCCTTTAGCCCCTTTAGCTTTCCAATTTTTTCTTGCATGTCCTCCCCACTTATTCCAAAGATGTATTGCCCTATGGCCACACATGCTAACTGGCCATGAAATGGCTTTCCCCCCTTCAAGCTACATAATCCCCATAGGTCCTTCCTTCTAAGGAAGCAAGGGGCCTACACAAAATACTCCCCTCCTCCGTATTCAAGCATTCAGCTTTCACCATTTTCAGCGATCCCAAACCCCCACGCCCAGTCCTAGTGCTTCACTACATGATGCATTCTTTCAAAAATGCTTTCTTTTCACACATTCCAGGCAAAGCACTCAGTATCACCAGTTTTAGCTGAGGAATTAAATATTAGTTGAACACCCACCCATAGATTTCAATGGATTTTTAAGCACTTTATTTTACTGTTAATACCATTATTTTTTCAAACTAGTAGTACACATAATCTTCCTTCCTTCTCGTATAGTACATATTAGAAGCAGGCACGTCTTCTTCCCAATTGTATTCACGGCAGTTTATTTCAACAAAGGTTAATTCTGTCTTGGCTCACCATTTTCAGCGCACACAAAAGGTTTTTCCCCTGTATGGAGACGTTGGTGCGTTTTGAGTTGCCCACTCTGAACAAAAGCTTTCCCGCACTCTGGGTAGTCACACAAATAAGGCCTTTCACCTGGGAAAAAAAAAAACAATCACGGGGTTGAAAAGGGTATTTGTAGAAATAAAAGCACTGAAAACTCATTCTGAAAAGTGTGTTATTTTTGTTAGTATTGTAAAGCTGTCAAATTTTAAAATGTTTTTAGTTGCTTTGAAATACAATTAAGGGACAACAACAAAGATGTACATAAAATTCAGAATGGACCAAGTGCTGATGCTCTAGCTGGCATGCTAGACTACACACCTTTAATTAATCTCTCTGATATACATCCTCTGCTTCTATGTTACTGCAAAAGGTACATCCTATCACGGGCATAGGCAGGATTTTTGTTGGGGGGGGAGAACCTCAGTTTGCTATTTTTATTGCTGGGGAGCAGCTGCCCTTCTTTGCCCCCCAACCCCAGGGCTGGCTATGCCCATGCATCCTATATTTCCTCATTCAAACAATTCAACAGAATGGGCATCATTCAGAGTTAAGATCCCATTGGCTTAAAGTTCTCCCATTGAAAGGACAATCCCATAGCCCAGTGTTTCCCAACCTTTTTTGGGCAAAGGCACACTTGTTTCATGAAAAAAATCTCGAGGCACACCACCATTACAGCCCCGTGACGTCAGCGCGCAGCGTCACGTCGGGAGGGACGCACGAAAGTGTAAGTTTCAATTTTTCCCCCTCCCCCTTGCCTTTCTTCTGTGCCAACCGCCAAAAAGCCAAGAATTGCGGGACCGCCGGCGGAGGGGGGGAGGGCGAGCGGAGGCAGCGGCGAGCCCCGTTCCTCCCCATCCGCCCCTTTCTGTGCAAGGAGCGCGAACAGGTGTGAGAAGGGGGTCAAACCTGCGGGCCGGGGAACCTCCAAGCTTTGGGGGTGGAGGGGGAGGAGGCAGCAAAGCGAGGCAGGAAGGAGAGCGCGGCTTGGCTGGGTGAGCTTTGGCAGGGGCAGGGAATGAGAGCCGCGAGGCGGGCGCTGCGGACGGAGGTGCTGCCCGCCGAGCTCGCAGGCAGCCAGGCAGGCAGACAGACGGCGAGAGCCCCACGCTGGGCGGCCTCTCCTCGCCGCCCCGCCTCTCGCCGCCCGCCTCCCTCCGGGAACGGCGCCCCAATCGAAAATTTGACTTTTTTTTTTAAAAAAAAAATCTTTCGAATTTTTTAATTTTTCCCGCGGCACACCAGGCAACATAGCCCATGGGTAGGCAAACTAAGGCCTGGGGTCTGGATTGGGCCCAATCGCCTTCTAAATCCGGCCCACGGACGGTCCGGTAATCAGTGTGCTTTTACATGTGTAGAATGGGCCCTTTTAATTAACATGCATCTCTGGGTTATTTGTGGGGCATAGGAATTCGTTCATTTCCCCCCCTTCAAAATATAGTCCAGCCCCCCCCCAAGGTCTGAGAGACAGTGGACCCACCCCCTGCAGAAGAAGTTTGCTGACCCCTGCTATAGCCCTTTGGAGGGTGCCAGAGATCTGACAAAGCAGGGAGTTTTGCTGTTGCATTTTCCTTCCGCATCACCCCTGAAATCTCAAGTGTGTTAGTCCAACATATGTCAGAGCTTTGATGCTGTAGGCCCGATACGAGGCTTCTTGGGGGCATGCCAGGGGAGGAATGAGAAAATGCAGAGTGCACAAACATTGCTCCTTCACTTCTGCTCTCCTGGGTTGAACCTAGCAAGCCTTTGTATTGGGCACCTGAACTGCCTTAGGTTCACTCCCAAATCTTAGCTGGCTAGTGGCCATAATTCCAAAGCAAGTGTCAAAAGCTTCAGAGTGTCTTGTTGTCACCTTCTGCCTGGATGAACTTGAAGAAGCAGAATCCTTGTGACCAACTTAGGAGTTTAAGGAAAGAGAAAAAAACAGAAGATTCAAACCAACCACCTACTTCCCACCTCAAAATGACAGGTCATCATCTTGTGTTTGTTCACTTGGAAGCAAGACCTAGGCCTAGTATAAATGTAATTAAAAGACTATCACAGTATTTCATACTGTCGTGAAGCTACACTGTTTATTAAGAGACAGGTTTACAGAAGCGCAACAAGGAAATATGGAACACATGCAGTTCAGGGGAATAATTTGAGCCTCCCCACAAATTAAATGCATCTCTCACAAAAAAGTTATAAGCAAGGAAGAAACTAAAGAAGCCTCTATTACATGATTAAATGTGTGAAATACTTGCTCTCAATTCTTTAAGTGTCAGCGATCACAGAGTTGGAAAGGGACCACAAAGGCTATCTAGTCCAGTGTTTTTCAACCACTGTTCCGCAGCACACTAGTGTGCTGTGAGATGTTGCCTAGTGTGCCGTGGGAAAAATTGAAAAATTCGAAAGATTTTTTTTTTTAAAGTCACATTTTCGCCCACTAGGCAGGCGCTGGACTGTGTCCACCCTATTTTCCCTCCATCCTGGGTGGGGATCAGATCGGATGGGATCGGATGAGAGCGGACAGGTGGTCCGCTCTCATCCGATTCCCTAAGAGAGCAGCGGGGCTCTGACATCTCCCTCTCCACACACAGTGCGGAGACCGAGCTGTCATCCACCGGCTCAGCGGGGATCAGCGGATCGATCCCCACTGAGCAGAGAACGGTCCGCAACGTTTTTGTTTGCCATTAAAGAAAAAAATATTAAACCATGCTTGAATGTTAAACCATGCTTCTTTGTGTTTATTTGATTCCTATTCAAGAGAATTACTTTATATATAGTCAATATAGGCACAGTTAATTTTTTTAACATTTTCTAATGGTGGTGTGCCTCGTGATTTTTTTCATGAAACAAGTGTGCCTTTGCCCAAAAAAAGGTTGAAAAACACTGATCTAGTCCAACCCCTCGCAGTGCAGGAATCTTTTGCCCATTGTGGGGCTCGAACCCACAACCCTGAGATTAAGAGTCTCATCCACTCCCAACTGATCTATCCCAGTTGACACCCTAGGAATGAATACTTCCAAGACTACTTCACCTGGATTTCAGATTGTTGGTGAAATGCGATTGTTGTGCTATTACAAACAGACGGTATCATGTTATGAAACTCCACCCTATCACAAATTCCAATTAGTTCATAACAAACACCTTAGCCTATTTTTCCTCCACGACCCATGCTTTGACAGAATATCCATGCTTGATCTTCCCCCTTCTTGACTTGTTCCACTTACCAGTGTGAGTTCTTTTGTGGGCCTGTAAAGACTTCTCTCGTGGGAATACTCTGTTGCAAACACTACAACGAATCCTGCTTGAAGAGTGCTCTCCCTCGCTTATTAGATCTCGGACGGTGTCTGCTCTTGGTCGACCTCTTCTAGTCCCATCCTGGTAAATAAACAGGCCATTATCAAATGCTTCCCAAGAACTACTATATAAAAGGTGGTGGGGCATTGGACCTCAGCTCATAGGCCAGTGGAGCTGTTGCAGGAATTTCCTGGCACAAATCTACGGTATTCATCCGTCACAACCTGCTAGAGCCCAAAACACTGGCATTTTTGTCTGCACCTGTTTGCTGAATGTGCGATCAATACATTTAATAGGTACATTATATCTAATTGTGCTTGGTATCTTACTGGGCACTTTGCACAATGCCAGTCTGGTACGCACTGCATACTGTCCAACATTTCTCCAATGAAAATAGTGCTGCCGATAATTTTTTTATTTATACCACGACCATCTGACAGGGTTGGCTCAGCCACTCTGGGTGGCTTCCAACATAAATAAAAACTAAATAAAACATTAAACCTTTAAAAACTTCCCTATACAGGGCTGCCTTTAGATTTCTTCTAAAGGTTGTATTACTTATTCCCTTAGTTAAATGCTGGCCTACAGCTGAAATAAACAGATTGAATTGTATCTCCTTAGTTCGGGGATCACATTTCTCCATACCCTCCAACACAGGGGCACTTGGAGGGACTGGCATTGTGAAGATGCTCGCGCCTAGGTCAGCATGTGGCTCCCTTATCCCTGCCTTTCTGCTAGCCTCAAAAGAAAAAGAACAAAGAACAGTGTTAAATCGCGGCAGCGTTCGCAACCACTATCCAGGGGTATGTGTGTGCCACTTATTCAGGAAACGTGTTCTCTATCAAGCTGGTGTGGTGTAATTTTACACATTACTTGGAAAGACAGGCGAACTAATTCCAGCGTACTGGAAGAAGCAAAGATTATCAATGTTGAAGCAATGATTCTTCAGCATCAACTTCGATGGACCGGTCATGTTGTGCAAATGCCTGATTATTGTCTTCTAAAGCAACTACAGTACTCTATTCTGAACTTAAAAATGGAAAGCGTAAAGCTGGTGGTCAACAAAAGAGGTTTAAAGTCTCAAGGCATATCTAATAAAAATGTAGTATAAACACCAACAACTGGGAAAAACTGGCCTGCGAGCGCTCCAACTAGAGAACAGTCATGGGCTTTGAAGACGATTGAAACATGCTAAGAGGAAGGCACGCTTGGCAAACCCTCACCATGATAAACTCGCACCTGGAAACCAATGTGCCCACTGTGGAAGGACGTGTGGATCCGGAATTGGCCTCCACAATCACTTACAGACTCATTGTTAAGACTGTGTTAATGGAAGAATGCGGCAGCTAGACTGGTGACGGCAGCCGAGACCACATAACACCACCGAGACTTGAAAGACCTACATTGGCTCCCAGTACGTTTCCGAGCACAATTCAAAGTGTTGGTGCTGACCTTTAAAGCCCTAAATGGCCTCAGCCGAGTATACCTGAAGGAGCGTCTCCACCCCCATCGTTCTGCCAGGACGCTGAAGTCTAGTGCCGAGGGCCTTCTAGCGGTTCCCTCGCTGTGAGAAGCAAAGCTACAGGGAGAGGGCCTTCTCGGTGGTGGCACCCACCCTGTGGAATGCCCTCCCACCAGATGTCAAAGAGAAAAACAACTACCACACTTTTAGAAGACAACTGAAGGGAAGTTTTTAATGTGCGGCATTTTAATATTTTTGATGTTTGTTGGAAGCTGCCCAGAGCTATATTATTCGGATCACCAAAGGAGAAAGAAGTGAGCATCAGGTTGGGACCTGGGAGGTCTGGGTTCAAACCCCAATTCAGGTGGGTTAAAAATGTAAAACGTAAAAATAAAACGTGTCTGCCAAATATTCAGGAAGCAGGAGTTTGCCGTTTATTTAGGAGTTGTATCAACCGGACATAAGGAGGCGAAGAAGAAGAATGGCAGATAAAGATGATGGATTTTTTGGAGCTAGCTGACCTAACCGGAAGAGTCCACAACCAGAAGGAGGAGGAATATCAGGAAGATTGGATCCAATTTAATGATTAGTTAAACATGTTAAGTTAAACTAACTGAAAACAGCTTACAGATACTTAATTGGCTTAGGATTTTGTTTAAGTTAAGTGATGAATTAATAGGTTTAATTTCATAATGTGAAGATCTAAGGATGTTAACGTTTAGGTTAAATCATTTTAAGAACTATGATTTGGAAAACCGTTAAAAGGACATGCAATGAAATTCAACCAAGGGGAAGCGAGCAAGTCACTTAATAATGTTAATAAGTGTAATTTTTAATAGGGCTATGATTTATTTATGTTTGTTTGTTTATAAGGTTGTAAAAATCAATTTTAAAAATTGGGAAAAAGGGGGGACATAAGGAGGGGAGGTTGTTGTTATTTAAAGGGCGCAGAGCGCGCGCCCCCTTGAGCACCGCAGGTGCCAAAGGGAGCTGCTCCTGCGCGCCCAGCCGCGAATTTCGAGCGTGCGCGCGCACTACCACGCGGGAAAAAGCGGAGGCGCGCGCAGGGGGGGGGACCTCTCAATACACACACCCACACCCGCTTTTGGCGCGCGGAGGTGTCGTCACCCAGAGCGTGAATCACTCGCGGAAGTGACTTAACTGCACACATACACACCAAAAAAAACACAGAGCCCCCGAGGGGGCGGGGCCGGCCGGACGTTGGCCAGAACCCTTTAAAAAAAAAAAGGATTCGGGATCCCTTTCCCCTCAACCGCCGCCGCGCGCGCCTTTCCCTGCCCCGCCCCCTCCAGGGGCTCTTAACCCCTTCGGCGCCGCACTCACCCTCAAGTGCCCGCCGCCCCCGATGCCGCTGTCCGGGCTGCCCGCCTCCTCGTCCTCTCCGCCCGAGCGCCCCGCGGCTCCACGGACGCCGCCGCCGCCTGCTCCTCCTCCTCCTCCACCTCCTCCGCCATCGCGGAGAGGCTGCGGCGTGGCCGGCGGGGGGCTGAGGGTGACGTTGTGCGCGTTCTCCCCCCAGCGCCACGGGTAGACCATGAAGTCGCTGAAGCCCGGGCTGGTGGGGATGGGCGGCGGCGGCGGGGCGCGGCCGTCGGCTCCGCGGGGCGGCTTGACGGGGGTGGTCTTGATGACCGAGACCAGGACGCGCTTCGGGGAGTCGCCCGGGCACAGGAGGGCGGGCGCGGGGAGGCCCGGCCGCTCCGACATCCTGCGCCGGGAGTCGCCCTCTCGCACGGTGCGCTCCGCCGCCGCCGCCCTCGGCTCTTCTCCGGTGCCTGAGGGGACGCCTCAGGGGCGCATGGCCGCAAAGCAGGCAGAGCTTTTCCCCTCAGGGACGCCGCCAATCCCCAAGCAGCCGCGGCCTCTTCCCACACGCGGCTTGTCGCCCAGAAGCGGCCGCAACCCCGACCGCCGCCGCCGCCACCGAATCCAAGACTTTCCCGCGTTACATTTCGCGCCTGGGCGGAACCAATCACCAAGTCGGGCGGCGACGTCAGGAGAGTGGCGGGCTGCCGCGGCCAATGGCGTGCGGGGAAAGCGCCCGGCTCCCCCACTTCAAAGGCGGGCGGCTGGGAAAAGGTGGGACTTAGCCGTAGCGGAGCTCAGCCATTGGCTGGCGCGTGGCCGTCTCCGGCCAACAGAATTCGAAAGTCTCCCAGGGTGGGTGGGCCGCCGGCATCCTACCAAGGCCCGCCCCCGGCTGTCCTCATGTGAAGAATTGTGCTTGGTGCTGATTGGCTGCGGGATGGAAAGAGGCGGGTTCTGTCGCTGGCGGTTAAATGCGCAGTAAACAGGCTTTGGGCGCGTTTGGCGCGTTATTTAGTCCCAGGCGTCTGGCCAATCACAACTGCCGACGCAGCTCTCTAGGCGCGCTAAGCGAGAGGCCACCTGAGCGCTTATCACGTGACAATCTCTATTTAAATGTAATTAATGAATCAGAATAGGGACGCGGGTGGCGCTGTGGGTAAAAGCCTCAGTGCCTAGGGCTTGCCGATTGAAAGGTCGGCGGTTCTGTATCCTGATGGCCCTGGTTGAGAACTTCAGTACATAACAAAAATAGTACAGTGGTACCTCGGGTTACATACGCTTCAGGTTACAGACTCCACTAACCCAGAAATAATACTTCAGGTTAAGAACTTTGCTTCAGAATGAGAACAGAAATCGTGCTCCAGTGGCGCGGCGGCAGCAGGATGCCCCATTAGCTAAAGTGGTGCTTCAGGTTAAGAGCAGTTTCAGGTTAAGAACGGACCTCCGGAACAAATTAAGTACTTAACCCGAGGTACCACTGTGCATTCATCGCAGAGGCAAGATAACAGCCCAGCTGGATCAAACCAAAGGCCTGTCTAGTGCAGCCAGGGATTCTGTCAGCTCTTTGTTATACGCTTCTGGGACAATGCACTCTCATAGTCATGTACTGTATAAGAAAGTTGAACTTAGGATTTATGTAGCACATTTGTAAAGGTTTTTTTTTTAATGAATACAGTCATAGTTTTTTTTCATCTGGAACGCACCAGAACTCAGTTCCAGCACCTCTCAACCGGACTCCATTATAAGAGAACAAGGGAGGCATTCGTGATGAGTTCCTGCACCTCTTTTTCTAGAAAAACAGCAGTGAAGACAGTATTGTCCGGATATTTATTGCATTTCCTTTCTGTGGATAAGCCAAGCAGAAATTCATTAAATACGTATCTGTTTAAAATCACCACATTTATATTTACATTTCTTCCAAGGAATTCAAGGTGACAGGCATGTTTCTCCCACACCCCATTTTATACGCTGAAAAGTCCTGTGAGGTAGGTTAGACAATCATTATTTGCCATGGCTGTGCTCAGCTTTTAGTACGCTTTTGAATCCCAGTGGCTGGAAAGCAAGGAGAGAGTGCTATGTGTTCAGGTCTGTCTTACTGTTACAGATCTGGGATACCAGAGTTTGAGGGTGCAAGGGCACCCAGAACTACTAGAGTTAGTGAATGTTAGAAATCAGTAAAGGGGTAGAATTTAGCTGATTTTTGGAGTATGAAGGAACAGTGCCAGAAACTAGACTCAAAATACAGGCCGAACCAGTTCTCCTGTTCAGGAGATTGCTGTTAGCGATGACATTAAGAAAACAAGAAGAACTAAGTAGCGGGCCGTTAAAGAACCACCCAGCTGCTGTCCTTCCACCTCAGCTGTGTGTAACTTATAGCAGTGTTTTCCAACCTTTTTTGGCAAAGGCACACTTGTTTCATGAAAAAAATCACGAGGCACACCACTACTGTGTGTGGAGAGGGAGATGTCAGAGCCCCGCTGCTCTCTATGGGGAATCGGATGAGAGCGCACCGCCTGTCCGCTCTCATCCGATCCCATCCGATCTGATCCCCACCCAGGACGGATGGAATATAGGGTGGACACAGTCCGGCGCCCGCCTAGTGGGCGAAAATTTGACTTTAAAAAAAAAAATTCGGATTTTTCAATTTTTCCCACGGCACACCAGGCAACATCTCGTGGCACACTAGTGTGCCGCGGAACAGTGGTTGAAAAACACTGACTTATAGCACAGTTGGAAGAGGCTGCAGGAGGCGTGATGTCACACAGGGAAAATGTGCCCTTTTTGGAAAACAGGTCTCAAGAAGGGGAGCGAAGAAACTGAAGGGGAGGTGTTGCGCTTTGCAAGGTGTTCTCGGAACAAGGAAGAAGTAGAAAGAATTTCATGCGCTGCTGGCTGGAGGAGGAGGTTCTGCCGAGAGACTGGAGGCCATGACTGCCTTTTGCTTTGGACCCAACCTCACCGAAGCTATGAGAGGAGCAATGAGGGACACTCTTGGGGTGCAATATTCTGTGTCCCATCTGTTGAAGGCTTTAGGTGTAAATATCTTTAAAATAAACCGTATTTCTTAATGGCACTAGTCTATGCTGCAGCCTTCAAAACTCCCATTGTTCTAGGCGTGTTTTGAGACAAGGAATTTCATTAGCGAGAGCAGTTTCTGAGCTCTGAGCGCAGTACTGCGCCTATGATCTCAGATTAAAACTGCAGAGTGGAAGGAAGGGAGGAGCTTTTTCTGCCTCCCCACTCCAAGCCACTCTCTGAAGACCGGAGAAGAGACCCTCTTAAGAATATTAGGGGGACAGACAGGGGAAGCATGGCTTTGTTTTTGCAGTCTTCAGATGAGGACTAGTCTATGTGAAAAATGAATACAGTGGTGCCCCACAAGACGAATGCCTCGCAAGACGGAAAACTCGCTTGACGAAAGAGTTTTCCGTTTTGGAGGTGCTTCGCAAAACGAATTTTCTATGGGCTTGCTTTGCAAGACGACAAAGTGAGTTCTTGCTGGTTTTTTCCCCTCCCCCCCTTTTTCTAAGCCGCTAAGGCGCTTATCAGCTGATCCGATCAGCAGAAAAGCCGCTAATAGCGCTAACCCGCTAATCCATCAATGGGCTTGCTTCGCAAGACGAAAAAACCGCTAAACGAAGAGAATCACAGAACGGATTCTTTTCGTCTTGCGAGGCACCACTGTATAAGATTTTAGCTGCAGTTCATTCATTTTCAGCTTTGTATTCTTGTAAAGAAAGTGTGTCTAGACATTCCGTTGTTTCACCCATAACCTAGGTTTATGGTGCCATTTAGCTTCTAGCTTTCATATCTCAGTTTTTAACATTGCAATGCTGTGCCTCGATTTCCCAACACAACCCTGTTGCAGAGTTTGGGGGTGACATGCAGCCTTAGTAACAATACATTGCCTCACACATGCTGTCATCCTCCACACCTTTAGGGAAGGATTTTCCCCTCTCCCTGACTGAAAGGAAATTGTACTATTTACGCCCCAAGTTACAAAACATGCTCTGCATCGAATAAATAGTATGGAGTGTGTTGGTTAAGTTCATATTTCTTATAAATGCACTCTAGCCTACTTATTTGCACAGTGTGGCATCCATTGAGGGCTTTGTACTAGCAGAAGCACTTCTGCCAACACAACACTTTTACCTTTTCCCTTTGCTGTCCTCCATGTCATATGTACCATATATTTAGTAGTAGGTTTCAGGGAGCAGGAGCAGATGCGCTGGTAGGTGGGGACAGCAACAATCAGGTGCAGAAGTGGAAGCGCTTCTAATGCAAAGCCACGGTTGGATACAAGCCCTATATTGGCTTATACATGTTGGGCATGAGAACTAGAGGAGTAAGGAAAAGACATCATAGAAAAGATGGGTTCCGAAATGCGACTGGACGGAAGTAAGAAACATAGTATTGCACTGGTGTTCTGGGAAGCAGTTCAAGTATATGGAGCAATAAGGAGGAGAGGCAGATTTTTTATCCTAGATTGTAGGATTAATCTACACTGGTGAATTATAACATTAAAATATGTTATAAACATGTGACACCAGAGAGTGCTGTAGAGCAGCGATCTGTGGCCAATGGGAAATTGCACTGGAAGCTATATTTTTAAATAGTATTTTTTAATAGCGTTTTCCAGATCAGTGTAGATGCGGCTGTAGTCTCCCTTCCATATATTATAACAGAGACTTTACTTTCCATTAGCTGCAACTGAACCTAGGAACTCAGTTTTTATTTCACCTTCACCACATAGCCAATGTCAAGTATTGGTATACACCAAGTTTTACAGCAAACTAGAGTCTATGAAATACTGAGTTGACATCAGGGACCAAGCCTTGGAGGAATCCCTAGTCTGCTGCAGCAAAACAAGTCTTGTGGCACAGTAAAGATTAACAAATTTATTGTGGTATCTGTTTTTTCAGATCAGATTCTTTATCAGATGACCGAAGGTTTTCCTTAGTAGGCAGTTAAATAGGCACAGTGGGGGGGAAACTGTAAGCCATGTGTCTATGAAATGCAAGAGCTACAGTTTGTGATATTCAATGTAAAAGTGTATATAAGTTAAACACAGTGTCTATTTACAACAGCATTCATTTGTGATATCTTTTTCATAGCTTTTGAATGTTAATTTAACATCTGAAATGGATGGGAAGCAATTATCATGAGCCAGGGCTAAACAAATATAATTAAAGGTTACTGATAAACTCTAGTCCAGCAATTTTTCATTAGAGACTTCCTTTGAAGTGGTTATACTAAGTGTTTATACTAACTTAGACAGTATAGAAGCGCTAGGACTGGGAACTTCCAAGTTCAAAGCCCCACTCATGCATGAGGGAATGGGCTGTAGCTCAACAGCAGAGCACAAGTTTTGTGAAGGAAAGGTTCCAGGTACAATCCCTGTCATTTGCAAGAAGGCCTGAGAAAAGACTCCAGCATGACAGCACAGAGAGCTGCAGTCAGTCAGTGTAGACAACACCAAGATAAATGAATGGTATTTATAGTACTTTCCTATTCACAATGGCCTTCGGTCTTCAACTTAGTTATAATCCTAAAAAAGCAGAGACATCACCTTGCCAACAAAGGTCCGTATAGTTAAAGCTGTGGTTTTCCCAGTAGTGATGTATGGAAGTGAGAGCTGAACTATAAAGAAGGCTGATCGCTGAAGAATTGATGCTTTTGAATTATGGTGCTGGAGGAGACTCTTGAGAGTCCCATGGACTGCAAGAAGATCAAACCTCTCCATTCTGAAGGAAATCAGCCCTGAGTGCTCACTGGAAGGACAGATCCTGAAGCTGAGGCTCCAATACTTTGGCCACCTCATGAGAAGAGAAGACTCCCTGGAAAAGACCCTGATGTTGGGAAAGATGGAGGGCACAAGGAGAAGGGGACGACAGAGGACGAGATGGTGGGACAGTGTTCTCGAAGCTACCAGCATGAGTTTGACCAAACTGCGGGTGGCAGGGGAAGACAGGAGTGCCTGGTGTGCTCTGGTCCAGGGGGTCACGAAGAGTCGGACACGACTAAACAGCAACATAATCCTATCATTTGCTACATTAGCACTTTAATATCCAAGCTGTCACCTACAGATATATATTCCAAAATATTCCATAGGCCACATGGAGGATTTCTGATAGATTTTTACCCATCAACTCTAATGGGGCCATTCTAGTTCATTTGCTCATGTACAGTAATTAACAGTTACTAATTACTGAGACATCTCCCCCCTCCCCCAGTGTAGTCCTATCCATGACATTAAAAAAAAAACAACCCGGCCCTCTCTGCTCTTGCTTCCAAAGCCGGGCACGAGACGCCACAGACGCTCTCCGTCATAAGCCAGCGGCGTGGGAAATTGTGCGAGCGGAAGGGGGGATCCCGCATTTTCATTGGCCGGCCGGGGAGGGCCCGAGCTCCCTGATTGGCCGGTGGCTCTGAACGTCGTCGAGGTGCATTATTGGGTAGGGCCATGAGGGACGGAGCGCGCGGATTGGTCGGCGGCCAGCGCCTGGGGAGGGGGAAGGGGCCGACGCCTGCGCGCCGATTGGGCAGTGCAGTCGGACGGGGCGGGCGAGCGGCCATGGCGTGGTTACTTGGGCCGCGCTGAGGCCGGCTCGCTTCTTTCTGTCGCATTCGGGGAAGGGGCGGCCGTCGGTGCCGCCGCCGCCGCCGCCGCCAGGGCAATGATGAAGGGCGCGCTGGCCAGCCCCGTGGCCGCCGCCACAGCCATGCAGGAGACTTTCGGCTGCGCCGTCGCCAACCGCTTCCACCAGCTGCTCGACGACGAGTCCGACCCTTTCGACATCCTCCGCGAGGCGGAGCGGCGCAAACAGCAGAGCAAGAAGCGCGAGGAGGCGGCCGCCGCTACCGCCGCCCCCCCGGCCGGGAGGAAGCCCGGCCCGGGAGGAGCCGCCGCTGCCGCCGCCGCCGCCGCCGCAGCCAAAAGGGAATCCCAGAAGGAGCGCAAAGGCGGCGCCTCCTTCCCGCAGCCGGAGAGCCCCTCAGCAGCGCCCGGTAGGGAAGGGACCCGGAGCGGGGGGTGGGGAAGCGCGCCTCGGCTCGGGCTTTGGGCCGGCTGCGCTGCCCGCGACGCCCCTTGGACGAGGGAGCCCTTCGGAATGAATGGGCCGGGGCGGGGGAAGGAGAATCCGGATTCGCCACTGCGAATGACATTGGACGGGGGGGGGGCAGTGGTTCGGATTAATGGACGCGATCCCCGCGGCGCACCTGCCCTCCTCTCGCCCCAGGCGGCTGCCAGCGCGCGCCTTCCGCGCTCGCCTCGTGGTCGGCTTCCGACTCCTCCCTGCGCGGGCCGTGGGCGAGCCTTGCCGGCTGCGGAAGGGCAGGGCCGGGCCGCCGCCTGCGTGCAAGGCGATTGTGGCGTCGGGCGGGGAGAGCAGGCGCTTGGGATGAGGGCGCAAAGTGGCGGCCGCGGCGGCGCCTGGGCTCCGCCTTCCCGTTCTGGTCCCGCGGGCTGGCCGGCGCCAAGAGGCAGCGAGTCTTTCCCCCGCCCGGCCTTGTCCCCGATTAATTCCGTCGCTTGACGCCGAGCTGTCAGAAAGGGCTCGCTGGGCTGCCTTCAGGGCTCCTTGATTCCTTGGGGATCAAGCCGATCTCCCAAGCCCTGAGCTCAGCAGTGCCCGGAACGAGGGGTGCTCGTGCTAGAGAGCTTTCTTGGCTGCTCTTCAGCTGGAGGTTTTGGAACAGGCTCCGGTCAAGTTTTTGCTCTTCGCATGCCAGACTGCACGTGTGGCAGGAGTGCCAACTTGAATAAAAAATGGGGGAAGGGGCAGATAATCAATCACAAGCACACACACCAGTTGAATGGTAATGCTATAATAATAATAATAATAATAATAATAATATATTTATACCCTGCCTATCTGGCTGGGTTTCCCCAGCCACTCTGGGCGGCTTCCAACAAAATATTAAAATACAATAGTCCGTCAAACATCAAAAGCTTCCCTAAACAGGGCTGCCTTCAGATGTCTTCTAAAAGCCTGGTAGTTGTTTTTCTCTTTGATATCTGATGGGAGGGCGTTCCAGAGGGCAGGTGCCACTACCGAGAAGGCCCTGTGCCTGGTTCCCTGTAACCTCACTTCTTGCAGCAAGGGAACCGCTAGAAGGCCCTCGGCGCTGGATCTCAGTGTCCGGGCAGAAAGATGGGGGTGGAGATGCTCCTTCAGGTATACTGAACCGAGGCCACAATGCCCATCAACTTGGGGGGGCAACCCCCCTCAGATATTTTATTGGAGGGGCTGAAGGGACCTCTGCCCCTAGGAGTTGGCTTCTGTAATTTGTGAACAACTCAGTTTGTGCAAGAGCACGTATGAGTCAGTGAGGGCAGTTGTATCCAACCTATGTGCCACTAGGAAGCCTGGATTGTGCTGAGAACCTAAGCTAAAACTTGACGATTCTCAGAGCAGGGCCGAGTCATGAAACATTGGTGTGTTTTCCACCCCCACTTGCCAATTTATGAATAATGGCATTATTCCAAGGGAAAGATGCATCAGGTTCTTTGATGTAGCCCGCGTTGTCATTGCCCACGAAAGATTGGCCATTCCAAGTGATTGGGCAGAGGGGATGTCTTAAGCTGGCATCAGAAAATCATTCATGAGGAGATGGCCGTATCCCTGTAGGGAAGGAGTTCCACAGGCAGGGTGTCACCTCAGAGAACATGCTATCCTGTGTTACCACAAACGCTGCATACAGAGGGCCTTTTCCATAGATATCAAGACCCAGGCAAGCAAATGTAGGTGCTCCCTCAAGTACTGCTGATGAACAAAATACATGTATTTCTGTGAGCCTGCCTCCAATTTTAATCCAGAACAAAAATGTGTGCCTTGTCAATCACTTGAAAAACATTGCAGCTTGGGTAGTAAAACCTAATACGCATTTTTACTGCACACAGCTTAATATAAAATTTCATGATGTCAAGATTTAGGTTAAAAAAAAATGCACTGCAGAATGGTTTAGCAGGTCACTTAAATGTAAAATTGGGTGTAAGACAAATTCATTCATGCTTCGGAATACTTCTTGAATGTTCAAATTACATACACAATATATATTTTTGCTGGCTGTCCCCAGTCTCTCGCTTTCTATATCCTGACTCTTCAATTTAACCAATTTGTACTTGGGACTGCCCAAAATCTTCATATGCCATGTCTCTCCCTACAGACACATATATGCAGAGAGGTGGGATATCCATGGACTATGGCAATTGTTTCATCACAGCAGCACAGTTTTTCTGACACACAATAACACGAGTTGCTGCAGCTGGCTATGGTAGTGTGCTGATTGTTTTCTGTCTGAACCCGGGACAACTGGGGTAGATCAGATGGAGAACATTTTATCATGTCTGAAGTGTCCTTCCTTCATTCTCCGTTAAATTTACTGTTCACACAGAAGAGCAAAGGGGAAAGTATACAGACTCCTCTTTAGAGATTTGAATGCCTAAACTGTCTAGGTGTAAACTAGAGGCCAAGGATCACATTCCCTTCTGGTTAACTTTTTTGGGGGGTCTGGAGGCTGGTGGTGAGCAGCTGATGCAACTCTTAATATTTGTTCAGTGAGGTACAATTCTCTCTCCCCCCCACAAGTGAAGGGCTTCCAGGCAAGCAATAGGTGTTATCAGACTGCAAGGACACCTTTTAGCCAGGCAAAACAAAAGACTGCATAGGTTGCTTATAAGGTAATGTGGTTCTGCAGAGTATCCAAAAGGGCTGGAGAGAGATGGCTGAAGGGCCACATTCAGCCGCTGAACCTGAGGTTTCTCATCCTTGGCCTAAATCAGTGGTGTCCAAACTTTTTTCAGAGAGGGCCAGATTTGATGAAGTGAAGGGCCATAGGTGCTGACCAAAGTTGCTGACTTTTTAAAAGGATTTTACCCCAAAGTTGTTGAGTTTCTTTTTGGATTGAAGTCGTTGAGGTGTTTCATAGGATTTTACCCCAGGAAATAAACTGCCACAGGGGCCGGATTAAACCGACCGGCAGGCCAGATTAGGCCCCCGAAAAGGACTTTGGACATGCCTGGTCTAACTGGTAACATTGTCCAAAATCTACAGGATTACAATCTGCTCCCTTCCCCTTTCCACAATGTGTGACCCTATTACTAATTGTGTCATATACATGCTAATGTTGGCTATGGAACTGCCTAGCACAGCTGACTCTGATTGGCAGCTGCTGTTGAGAATCCCTGGAAGAGCATGTTTCTGAGACTTGCTACACAAGACTGTTGAACTGAAAACCGATTGATTGCATTTATAACACACCTCCCCCCCCCACTGAGCGCACAAGGTGACATACATGGTACTTAGTCCCCTTCCTCATTTTATCCCCACAACAGCCTGTTGAGGTAGGTTAGGCCAAGAGTCCCAAGATCATTCAGTGAGTTTCTCAACCGAGTGGGAATTAAAACTGTGGTCTCCTAGGTCCTAGTCTGACACTCAGTAACCATGACACCACACTGGAATGAACCTTGGAAGCAGATCTCTGTGCAAATCACATTCTACTTTAGGTTAGGTTGATACCTCTTAAGTCACACTATGTTCATTTCCCCCCCTCTCGAAATGTTGACATGGTGAAAAGGGCTTTGAATACTTATTGGCTAAAAAGCAGTTGGGATTTAGTCATTTTAGAACTTTGTCCATTCTCTGTTAGTGCTGCTTTACTAATAAGTTCCCTTATATCTTCTCCCATCATATCAACAAGATGGGTATTAGTCTTTGGTAGCTGTTTTCACATTTAATTTGTTAACTTTTTGTCTGTTTCCCTGGGTCGTTTTTCTCCCTGGGAATTAGTGGCTCTGTGCTGTTTTGATCCTTTCAGATGATGACAGCATCTGAACAATCTCTTTCTGCTATCAATACATTTACATACAGGTTTGATAAATCATGCAACTAGGAGTGTTTAGGTAGCGCAACACTTCCTTCCAGCTGCAGTGTTCATCAGAATTTGGATACCGTGGGATATATTAAAGCCTCATAGTGTAACAAGACTTCTATACTGGTTTACTGGGATAGAATCCTCTCCTTAGAAATGGCTGGGTTAATATTGGGTTTTTGTTTGGTGAACTACCATGCGCTCTGTTGGATGAAGAAGAATTGTCTAAAAATTCAACAGATAAATAATAGGTTTTGGCCCTAGCCCGAACAGTGGTCTGAAAGAGAATTGGGAGAAAATTGCTTCAAATCATCTCTCAATATAATGGCAAATTCAGGGGGTCTTTTCTTTGTGAATGCAGTTTACCTGGTCACATGCAACTTGAATCCAGACATCATTGCTGATTTCTCCTTCCCCCCTCTTGTTTTTGCTGCTTTGCATTCTCCGTGTGGAGGGTGGTAAACATTTGAAATCTAGGACTGCTTAGGTTTCTTTCTTGCCAGTAGTTGAGATGCTAACTTAAATTAATGATAAAAACTACAATCCTTTTTCAGGGTTGTAGAATTGGTTACACGTTCAATTTCAGCTGTGTAGTCATAAGCACAGGCTTATTTTACTTGTAAAAATTACAGTCTTTAAAACATAGCTCTGTGTAATTATCTTAGGGTGTGTGTACACAAGCCTTTTAATATGTATGAGATTCAGCTAACTCAAATAGGAAACCATATAATTATAAAAGTAAACCTCTTGGGTTGTAGAAGAGCCCTTTGCTCGCTAAAGAGCTCTTAGTTTATTAAAATGTTTCTTCTTTATGGCTTAAAATGCAGCTTCCTACATGATTATATAATGCAATATTATAGTGGGTATAATACATACTGAAGACTTTGAATGAATTGTTTGCCAGGACATATTTATAGTAAACATACACATGCTATTTCCTTAATTTCTTTAGACAATTTGTAGGTCTTAGCAGGGCTGGCCCAAGGCATTTTGGCGCCTGAGGTAGACCCCAAAATGGTCCCTCTCCTCGCTGGAGAAGAAGGGGCAAGGGGAAATCAAAATCAGGAACAAGGGGGAAGAAAGGTTGACATTTGGATCTGCTGCCCCAGTGGATCCTTCTTCCTGAGGCAGTCGCCTCACCTTGCCTCGTGGGTGGGCTGGCGCTGGGTCTTGACATCCTTTGGACTACTGCAGCTGATCAGCCATTGAAATAAAATGGGTTCTTTTGGATTCTAGAAAAAATAGCTTGGCTCTGCTTGGTCATCAGTTGTTGATTCTGTGAAATGGCACTTTAGATGTCTTCATTCCAGAAAATTGCTGGGCTACAGAAAATGCTAGCACTGTGGAGTAAGCCTTTCTACATGCTGCTGCTTGGATTGTGGTCATTGGTAGCATGGCAGGATTCCTTTATGAGACATCTCTGGAAAAACAAGTTTTTCTTCCTCACATCGAAGGCTTGTAGGTAGTCACAGAAGATGAGAGATCTAACAAATTATGCAGAGAGGCCAAGATGAGGTAATGTCTCCCAACAGCCATTCCCATTATTTTTTCCATATATTGAAAGCTCCAAGTTCACTGGGAACAGGTCTCTTTCAGCATGGTATCTCATTATGTCCTTCCAGTTGTTTTATGACTCTTTAACTAGCAAGCAAGCAAGCAAGCAAATAAATAAATAAATAAATAAGGAGGGTGTGATACTTAGCTGGTTGAGTGGTGATGCTGTGTGATCCATAAGAAATCATTCATAGCAGCTGTCTCAGGGCACTGATTCAGAAGTTACTATTATTATTATTATTATTATTATTATTATTATTATTATTATTATTATTATTATTATTATTTTCTTTATACCCTTCCCATCTGGCTGGGTTTCATCAGCCACTGGGCAGCTTCCAGCACATATAAAAACATAATAAAACATCAGACATTAAAAACTTTCTGATAGAGGGCTGCCTTCAGATGTCTACTAAAAGTTGTGTAGTTCTTTATCTCCTTGACATCTGATGGGAGGGCATTCCACAGGGAGGGTGCCACTACTGAGAAGGCCCTCTGCCTAGTTCCCTGTGACCTCACTTCTCACAGTGACAGGGATCTGCCAAAAGACTCTCTGAGATGGACCTCAGGGTTGAATGATGGCGGTAGAGATGCTCCTTCAGGTATATCAAGCCAAGGCCATTTAGGGCTGTAAAGGTCAGCACCGACATGTTGAATTGTGCTCGGAAACGTACTGGGAGCTAGTGAAGATCCTTTAGGGCCTGTTTAACCATTCTTGGCTTTCCCATTAAAAGTACAGATTTATTTCCTGCATAATCACTAGCACATCTTCCTTGTAGCGTTCAAACTTTCCTCATTTTCTTGCTAAGATTTTTGCTGTGCACCAATATTTGTATTTCCTAAAAGGCGTTTAGTATTGCTTGTTGGAATTGTTGGAATACTTTCCTGCATCCGTGGGAGTATGAATTTTATAGGGGTTTTCACAGTTGTCCCCACTAGTTGTGATATCCGCAGCTTGTATATTTTAGTTGGGAGTCCTACATTCTGAATATTGGGTATGCTTCCTCTGTTTTCATATAAATTGCACAAAAACTGCCCCCTTTGATAGCTGAGCTTTCTTGCTGAGTTGCTTGTATTGAATTTGTAAAGCCCAGTCAACAATTGTGAATGGCTGTTTGCTGTCAGTGGTACCTTTGAACCAGATTTGGGCTTGAAAATAATTTTCCTTTTTTTATTATCAGTTGCATACTGTCAAGCTTTATGTTGTACACTGAAAATTGTAACACTTAACAATGGGCTGTGAAATGAAGCTGAACAATCACTTTTTTCTATACATTTTGAAGTTTTGTTTAGCTTAGTTTATTATTTGTACCTTACATTTTGACCAAAGGTTAAACAATATAAAATGGTTATTTAAAATAATTCAAAATTATTAATTTAATTTAGCACGAAACTAAAAATGCATTCAAACAAATCAATGTTCTACATATTTTATTTATTTTACTTTGTAAAGTATTTATTAAGTATTAAATGTTAACAGATGGTAGAAAACAAACTAGCAGACACAGTTCAAACTACTGTACGTTACAACAACCTTCACTAACCTGATGCTTTCCATTGTGTTGGGCTCAAGCCTCCATGCTGACTGGCGCTGATGGGGTTTGTGATCCAGGATATTGGAGGGTGATGAAGGGTGATGAAGACTGCTTTCAAATACCATTGGAGTCTAGGTTTCTCGGTTACTAACAGCCAGTAGCATTGTGTGATTCTCATAGTTCATCTGCCTAACAAAATCATGTTTTTTCTGTACCCCACAGGCCAGAAGCGAGCTCCAAAAAGGGGAGAACAGCAGGGATGGAATGAAAACCGAGGCACAGAGGTAAAGCAAGATAAAGCTGAATGGAGACCTTCGTTCAGGGAGTACCGTCCTCATGAAATGGAAAGACAAGCGGAGTTAACACTAGAAAGGTATGCGCTGTTGGAGGAGGTATAAAAAAGGCACCCGAAAGGACTTTCCGGGTTCATTTTTCAAGCCACCAGTTGGCTAGACCTGTGACTGATGGTTCCTAGAGATGTTCAACCACAAAGCCAAGTCTTTGTTTACATTCTGTTCTTGGTTGGGTATCCCCACGTGCCTGAGTCTTGGAATTCTAGACTGCATTATTCCTTTTCGTGCTTCAAACTTGCTTTCAGCTAAATTGATTGCTTACGTGACCTGGACTCGCTTTGTCTTGTAAATGTGACTCTGGTTTACGTATCTGGAGCAGAATGTTCTCTTGAAAAGACAATAAATTCAGGCGGTTGTTTTATCACAGCAGTATGTAAAAAACAAAGAGAAAGCTCTTGGCTTTCTGAATTGCTCTATCATACTTTGTGGTGTTGGGACCGCACCTAGATTTGTGGGTTGGTTTTGTTTCTGTTTAAAGCACATCTTGCAGCTTGTTGAACTCTAGTGGGAGGGGAGTGAAATGTTCCGCAACCTCTCTGAACCATTGGCTGCTTATTAGAAAAGAATTCAAATAGCAGCTCAGAACCAGAGTTGTCTTGTGTGAGAAAAAAGGACTTGGCTGCAGCAGCATGTATCAAGACATCCCAATTTGCTTGTATCCCTGCAGGCCTCCATGCCCCCATCACGCTCTGTTCCAGAGGGTTCCTTAACCTTTGAGAGCAGATTACAGTAGGGTAGAAGAGCCAAAAAGGATAAACGTCACAGGCAGAATTCCACTTCTTAAGATTGTGGCCTTTGGAAGAAATCTTCACAATTGCTTATGTTTTCTAGGTAATAGCAGCTGTGGCGATCACACACAGGGCCCCCGGACGTTTGACGGTCTATTGACCCTGTGCCGCCACTGCGATTGCTTTTTCCACTGCCACCACCCCATATCTCATGGGGACACACGGAGTCCAGCCAGTTGTTAACATAAACAAATAATCAAGTTTATTTTTAAATGCAGGAACAAGCTTATGGTTTCAGTTAGTTTCTCTTGACAGTTTCTTAATCTTAGTTCCTAACAACTCCAAACTGATTATTTCAACTATCTGTCTGACTCCACCTAACAATTCCTCTCACTCTCTCACAATACAACTCTACCAACCCACACCTAAACCTCCCTCTTCCTTCTCCAACTCCCAAACCTCAACTGACTTTCAAAACCTCCCACTCTAACTTTTATTCCCCCCTTGCATTCTCACTGGCCAATCACATCACACCCATTTTAACCCTTTCCTATGACCCATCCTAGGAGGCAAACGCCACAGCAGCAAAATGAAATCTGCTCATTACCACATTGGACAAAAGGAATGCAGTTGCAGCTTTGATTTAGTTTTGTGAACTTTCATGAGGAAATCAACGTGCTGCGATCTGCCTTATTGCAGGGCAGATATGTGGGTAAACCATATGCGGAGCGAGTCTGTCCCTGTGGCCTGATAGAGGTAGAAACCGTCTCCCATGTCTTGCTACGATATCGTTTTTATAAGGATTTACGCTCAGTCTTTATCACCCCTGTTATACAGAAAATTCCAAGTGGGTCTGAACCTCAATGCTTAAAATTCCCGATAGAGTATAAGGATCCAGAGATCATGCTACGGGTGGCCAGATTTTGCGTGGCTGCCATAAAACTCAGGAAACAAGCCTTGCTGTTAAAAAGACTAAGGCCTCAGATGCAAACCCTAGATAATATTTTAGAAACTAAGACCTAAACCATATTTCTAATGGCTGTCATATTTGTATTGTTTATTGTTATATTTGATTGTAAATTTGAACTTAATTCTGTTGTGTTTTATGTTCGTTTAGTATGGTATGTGAATCTGGTCTAGGACCACAATAAACTTCCTTTCATTTCCATGGGGAAAACATCAGAGCTGTAAGGTTAAACCCTGCTGGGTTGGGGCAAAGGCCCATGTAGTCCCAACATCCTGTTTTCACAGTGGTCAACCAATGAGAAACCTGCAAGCAGGAACTGGGGTAACGCTGCTTTGTGGTAGCAGCTGTTACTCAGAAGTATACCAATCATGGTCATCTTTTCCTTGGATTTGTTTAATACCCCTTTAAAGCCACCCAGGTTGGCAGCCACTGTCTGTCCTGAATCATCCAATTTCATTGGATGGCCCTGAATTTGAGTACGGTCAAACCTTGGTTCTCGAACGGCTCCATTTTTGAACGTTTCGGCTCCCGAATGCCGAAAACCCGGAAGTAAATGCTCCGGTTTTCTAACGTTCCTTGGAATTCGAATGTCTGACGTGGCTTCTGCTAGAATGCAAGAAGCTCTTGTAACCAATCGGAAGCCGCGCCTCGGTTGTCGGAACGTTTCGGAAGTCGAGCGGTCTTCCAGAATGGATTACGTTCGACAACCGATGTTTGATTGTATAATGAGGCCCTATCTGCTTTTTCAGTCTACGCCGTGTATAATTTTAACGCAATTAAATGTCTTGCATGTAATGCTTTGCTTTTCAATTGCATCTCAATGGTGTTAACCTATTGAAGATACGTTGGGTCAAGCTAAGGTGAATTGTATTTCAGACCGATAGACCGATTTGATCGGGAAAGGCCAATGAGAGGTCGTGGGGGAGGAAGAGGTGGAATGAGAGGAAGAGGAAGAGGTGGTGGAATGAACAGGACTTTCAACGGCTTTGATCAAAGAGGGAAGCGGGAATTTGACCGACAGAGTGGGAGCGACAAAACGTAAGTGTGCTGGTCTAGTACCTTAACAGCATCTTAGTAATACTGTGTGTGTGTGTGTGTGTTGTGAATTTGCATCTGTAAGCAACCTTTTGGACAACCATTGTATACAAATATTTTTAATTTCCAAAAACGGGGACTAAAAAGAATACGATTTATGTCTCTAGAGGAGTCCGAGCAGAAGACAAAAGGGGTGGAAATGGACCTCGCAACTGGGGAGCAGTTAAGGATGATGTGAGGTATGACAGTGTTTTAGTAGTTATATCTGGATTGTAGTCTTGTTGGAACATAGTTTCCAAGCTGTATGGTCATAATTTATCATGTACAAATGCCGCCTCCCAGCTTTCAGATCTTGCATCTAAGAAATTGGCAAAAATTCCAGAATCTTGATGCTAGTGTCAGTTTGCTGAGTTTTTGGATTCTGTTTAACGTCCCTAAAATCTCTGCTAAAAATATTGTGATATTTCTGTCATCAAGTTACTGGCATACAATGCAATGTGCTAGTTGTCAAGACTGATATTGTTTGAGCATGCCCCCATCTCTCCAGTGAGACACTAAGTAATAATAATATAATAATAATTTATTATTTATACCCCACCTATCTGGCTGGGTCCCCCTAGCCACTCTGGGCGGCTTCCAACAAAACACTAAAATACAATAACCTATTAAACATTAAAAGCTTCCCTGAACAGGGCTGCCTTTAGATGTCTTCTAAAAGTTTGGTAGTTATTTTTCTCTTTGACATCTGGTGGGAGGGCGTTCCACAGGGCAGGTGCCACTACCGAGAAGGCCCTCTGCCTGGTTCCCTGTAACTTGGCTTCTCGCGAGGGAACCACCAGAAGGCCCTCGGCGCTGGGCCTCAGTGTCTGGGCAGATCGATGGAGGTGGAGACGCTCCTTCAGGTATACTGGATCAAGGCCGTTTAGGGCTTTAAAGGTCAGCACCAACACTTTGAATTGTGCTCGGAAACGTACTGGGAGCCAGCATAGGTCTTTCAAGACCAGTGTTATATGGTCTCAGCGGCCGCTCCCAGTCACCAGGTCTAGCTGCCGCATTCTGGATTAGTTGTAGTTTCTGGGTCACCTTCAAAGGTAGCCCCACATAGAGCGCATTGCAGTAGTTCAAGCGGGAGATAACTAGAGCATGCATCACTCTGGCGAGGCAGTCCGCTGGCAGGTAGGGTCTCAGCCTGCGTACCAGATGGAGCTGGTAGACAGCTGCCCTGGACACAGAATTGACCTGCACCTCCATGGACAGTTGTGAGTTCAGAATGACTCCCAGGCTGCGCACCTGGTCCTTCAGGGGCACAGTTACCCCATTCAGGACCAGGGAGTCTTCCACACCTGCCCGCCTCCTGTCCCCCAAAAACAGTACTTCTGTCTTGTCAGGATTCAACCTCAATCTGTTAGCCGCCATCCATCCTCCAGCCGCCTCCAGACACTCTCACAGGACCTTCACTGCCTTCACTGGTTCTGATTTGAAAGAGAGGTAGAGCTGGGTATCATCCGCATACTGATGAACACCCAGCCCAAACCCCCTGATGATCTCTCCCAGCGGCTGCATGTAGATGTTGAAAAGCATGGGGGAGAGGACAGAACTCTGAGGCACCCCACAAGTGAGGGCCCAGGGGTCTGAACACTCATCCCCCACCACCACTTTCTGAACACGGCCCAGGCGGTGTTCAGAAAGGTGTAGTTATTCTGAACAGCCTGTATGAGTACCCTGCAGAGTATAGTTTTTTGTTGCCAACGAGTTCACTTGGTGCGCTTAATGTTTCTGCAGTGAGCTGGAACAGACTGCTCCTATGGAAGAGACCGCAGAAACAGAAGAGAATGCAGGAGCACCTGAAGGAGAATCTCCAACCAAGTATGGGCTGGTTTTGAACATCTTGCTCTTGTTGTTAAGTCATTATTGGAAAACATGGCCCATTGTCTAGCATCCTGCAAGTGGTGCAGATATTTGGGCAAGCTGCACCTTGCATAGAGTGTCAATGCAACATTCTACAACAGGCTTGCCCAAGTTGTGACCCACACTGGGTGACTTCATAAAAAAAAACGCATAAGTACCTGGCAATGTTACATTTGTAGCTGATCTTAGTCCTGTTTGGACCCCTTGAAATTAATGGATATGAGTAATGTAGGTTCATTAATTCTAATGGACCTGGCTTGAGTATGACTTGAGTTAGATACAAACCTTGGTGCATATAATTCCTTGTGCAAATTCTGACTTTATAAGACTTGCATTTCTTTCCTTGGCAGCTAAACCTAATTTCCTGTTTTAAAGCTTTTCTGATAACTGAGTTCTCATGAAGCAGTTAAGGCAGATAATGCATCATCAATCAATCAATCAATCAATCAATCAATCAATCAATACGCCCCAGCCACTCTTCTCTGGTTGGTGAAGATTGCATTTAGTGTCACATTTGATAAGACTCCTCTCCCAGTTAGCTATTTCCATTGTGTAACTAGCAGCTGAATTACTGCCACAGCCATAACATATCCATGTTCTATTCCATTCAAGTACTCTATCAAATACCTGTATATATTGTTCTGCAAAATATACCCATCCAATAGGATATGTTGAGCTAATTCCCTGCAGGGAATAAGAACTATTATCTGTTTCTCTTTCCTGTGACAAATGGTATATAAGAGCATGCAAGCTCTTAAAGCGGTTTGTGGGTTAGATAGATATCTCAGATGTTTCTTGGGTGTGCTTGCGTACAGCTAGTAAACCTAATGCACTTATAACAGTTTTGATCTTGGACTCGCTATAGCAATACTGAACAGCAAATGTCAGTGTTTTAGAAACTGGTGAAACGATAGGCGTCTGCTGCTGTTGCAGTATGGAAAAAGTAAGGTTCAGGTTTATCTTTGACTTGTATAGTAGGTTAACAATAGTGGTGGAATCCTATAGATCAGGAGTGGCTAACCTTTTTGGGGCCTGAGGGCCATATTTGCTTTTGGCCAGCTTTCTGAGGGCCTCATGGCATCAGAGGGTGTGGTCAAAAGTTTGTGGATGTGAACACTTACACAAACATACAGGCACATGTGGGTTGAAACCAAGGTGGATAAAAATCAATGATTTTTAAAATAAATAAATTCCGTTACAAAACCAAAGCGTTCCAAAACCAAGGCACACTTTCCCATAGAAAGTAATGCAAAGATGGATTGATCTGTTCCAAACTTTTAAAAACAACCCCTAAAACAGCAGTTTAACATGAATTTTATGACCTAATGCGAAACCATTGTTCCATAAAATGAAAGCAATAATCAATGTACTGCAGTCACACAAGCAAGCAATCAGTAGCTGAACTGGGTTCCACAGAGTCACAAAAACACAAAATAAATAGCAAAAACAGACAGGCCTCAGCATAACATTCAAAACGGAATCATGGCACTCAAAACAGAAGTGTAACACTCAAAACGGAGCACATTTGGCTTCTGAGAAATGTTCACAAACTGGAACTCTTACTTCCGGGTTTGCAGTGTTTGGGTTCCAAGTTGTTTGAGTACCAAGGCGTTTGAGAACCAAGGTACCACTGTACAGTGGACGCTCGGGTTGCGAACGTGATCTGTGTGGGATGCACATTCCCAACCCGCAGCGGCATGTTTGCGCACGCGTGGGTTGTGATTCAGCGCTTCTGCACATGTGCAAAGCACAATTTAGTGCTTCTGTGCATGCACAACCGCCAAAACCTAGAAGTACTTCAGGGTTTCGGCGGTCCGTAACCCAAAAAAACGCAATCTGAAGTGTCTGTAACCCGAGGTATGACTGTATTGGAAATCATATTTTGAGTTCCAGAAGTTTGAACACATGAGGGAAGTATTGACATGCTCAGGGGAACTTCAAGGTCTGCAGGAGTTAAAAAGAAAAATCTTCAGGACTCTGTTTAAGTATGAGTTCTCTGTATACTCAATGGAGTGCAGTCTGTTGTGGTGGAATGGAGTAGCCTGGAAGGGGGAATGGCTGGCTGGAACAGGAGCATTCCATACTGCAATAGTTTGTAGCAGCTTCCTCTCACTGGTGCAAGCTCTTCTTACCGTTGCTTAGAAAGGGAATCTCCACTTTCAGCGCTCTGTGCCTTCAATTTTCCTCTGCCTTTCCCTTCTTGCCATCCTAGAGGCTAATGGTTTTTACTCAAACCCTTAGAGTTGCTGAAGGAGAGCCTGTGGAAGAAGTAGTTCAAGAGATGACGTTGGATGAGTGGAAAAATCTTCAGGAGCAAAGTCGACCAAAGCCTGAATTCAACATCCGGAAGCCTGAAACCACTGTTCCTTCTAAAGCAGTGGTGATTCACAAGTCAAAATATAGAGATGATGTAAGCAAAAACTTAGGTTTTAGAGGGTTATTCCTTTCAACCCTATGTTTTTTAAAAATGGCTTTATTATGCTGAATCATACTGAGAGATAGTCTGAACAGATGAAACATTATTAGAATTCTTTGGAATTGCTCGAGATTTTTTAACTTCCAGCAGTAGATATTTTTCCGTTCTTGATGGCTCGGTCGTATTGACCAAACAAGCTTTTTTCATTTGTCTTGTTTGCTACTTTGAAGACTTGTGATCCAGAGTATGAAATCAAAATTGAAATATTGGGGTTTTCTGAAGCTTTTTTGAGTGCTAGGTGTCTTCATGATTTGTATTGTGTGACTGCCAAAAATTATGATAGGCACAGCCCCTACATATTAGATGTTTCCTTAGCCCAGCTTCATGAGGGCTTTTCTTGCATTAGTCACTATAACAGTGTCATTGAAAATAAAATGGCTGTAATTCTTCATAGTTGCATTGAGGATTAGATGATAGGCAGATTATTTTCGAAAGCAACAAGATTTAAGTTTATAACAGGTAACATCCTCTGCAACACTTGATCAACCACAACACTTTGATTTAAGGTGACTTTGTCTTTTGCTTGTATTGAGCTTGGAGCCCAAGAAAAAGCATTATGTGAATTGTCAATGAATATTAATAAAACATATATTTTTTAAAAAAAAAACAACCAATAATTTATCAGCATTCATTTCTGTGTTGTACAAACCATGGTTAAAAGTATTTACAGTGTAGCATATTTGGCAGAGCACATTGACTACTCTTTTTGCAAAGGACAAGAAGTTGGCTATGAAAATGCCAAGATAATAGGCGTGTTGTCGTCTCTGTAACATAGAGACAAATTATTGTGACTGCTGTGCTAGTAAGGTGTGATATTGTTATACAGTGGTATTGTGGTTTTTGAACAGAATGCGTTCTGGGAGTATGTTCGATTCCCGGAACCATTCAAAAACCCAAGCGTGGCTTCTGATTGGCTGCAGGAGCGTCCTGCAGCCAATCGGAAGCTGCACAGGATGTTTGGTTTCCGAAAATCGTTCGAAAACCGGAACACTCGATAGTTCAGGAGCCATTTTGTTTCGGAGCCAAAGCGTTTGGCTTCCAAGGTACGACTGTAAAATGTTTAACGGTATTAGTACACTTTTCAGAACGACTTGTCATTAGTGGCAATTTAAATAAAAGAGCTGTCTTCTCTCAAATACCTTACAGTAGGCATAGGCAAAGTCTGCCCTCCAGATGTTTTGGGACTACAACTCCCATCATCCCTGACCACTGGTCCTGTTAGCTAGGATGATGGGAGTTGTAGTCCCAAAAACATCTGGAGGGCCGGGTTTCCCTATGCCTGCTCCAAACCCCCTTATAGGTCTCCATGGGTCAAAAGGTGTGGTGAGAACATTGTAGCAATTTTTTGGTTGGTTTTCTTTTTTTTAAAGCTGCAACCGTTTCCTTTTCATGTCCCCCTTTCACAGCTCCTAGGATGCGTCTGGTGGGTGCTCCTTTTCGGGGGGAAAGAATTCAGGTTGTGTGTTTATAATCTAGATCAATTCTGTTCCAGGTGCTGAAGGAGGATTTTGAGGACGATGCTCACTTTTTCCGGAAGGCAGCAAACGACATCACTTCTCAGCTGGACATTAATTTTGGGAACCTGCCTCGTCCGGGGCGTGGAGCTAGAGGAGCCCGGGGAGGTCGCGGGCGTGTCCGGAGAGTTGAGGACTCAGGAGGACACAGGCCGGAAGTGATGGTAATTATTAGTGTGTTGTGTTAAGCCCTGCTTCCCAGATCTAGCGAATGCAGACTGACCACTTCACTACAGTTTAGGCCAGGGGTCGGCAAGGTTTACCTCGCCTGGGCCGGTTCACTCCAGGCAGAGATCTCTCCGTGGGCCAGATCGCGTGTGTGCCCGCGATTTCTGACATCTGTGTCTGCGCAGATGTGATTTCTGGCATCTGCAGAAGCGAGTCCCTTCGCTGTGCTGGTTTAGTACAGCGTGTGGGGACTCGCCAAGTGGGTGACTCGGTTTGGGGGCGGCTTGTGGGCCGGTTAAACGACCCCTGTGGGCTGCTTGTGGCCCATGGGCCTTAGGTTGCTGATCCCTGGTTTAGACAGATCACGAACTCAATTATGTAGATTTGTCAAATTCTCATGAACATTTTTTAAAAAAAACAAACAACCCATCGGAAATAAAATGGGTTAGGAATTCATCTGAGTTCTCTAGTAGTTTGGAGAAAACAGAGCGACCTGTCTGTAGACTCAAGAGGCAAGGAAATCTAAATTTATGCGCCCGTTGCTCTTTCAGGACCACAACCACCTGATGGGCTCACCTGTGTGGGTGGAAATTAAGAGTTCTGGTTGGGAGGATGCCATAACGTGCACTGTTGGTGGGGAAAAGAGCAATATAGGAGGCAGAATTTAGAATAAAATGAATAATTCCACTTCTATCCTGCCATTGCAAAAGTTTGGCCATAGATCTTCCCCCCACTTTTATTCCCACAGCTGTTGAGGTAGGCAAAGAGTGATTGACCTAGGGACAGCCAGTTGAACTTCTTGTGGTTGAATTGTGGTCACTTTTAGTTCTAATTCAAATTGAAATGCTATAGTTGTGAATTTTCAGACTCTTCAGAATTTAAGAACTTGGGTTTTACAAGTATTTTTATTAAAAATAATAATAAGCTGAACATGCAAAAGAAATCCTATATGCCTAATGTACACAGACACTGCCCATCCATTGTTTAATAGAGGCTTACAGTAAATAATATTTGGGTTTGAAGGTTGTGGCGCCAAAATAGAAACTGAGATGAACGAGAGTCAAATTTTATGGGCATCTCAGGATCTAGATAACACCGCCAGTTATTATCTAGCTAGCAGAAAGGTTTTGAGATGTGCTCTTCTTCCTTTTAGATGCACGTCACTGCTCCAAACCCCGATGACCCCGAGGATTTCCCTGCTTTAGCTTGAAAGAACTGAATAATGGCGCCTCAAAAGTAGCTGTGACGATAACAGCTCTATGTTGCTGTGGAAGAATATCATCCAAGCCTACAGAGAGAGATGACTTATGTGTGTGAATTTTGCACTTCTATTGTGTTAAGCGCCTAGACCTATCCTGTGGGCTAGGAGGCAAGGTTGAGCACCACTGTTTGGGGATTAGCTTTGTGAAGGCTTATGGTATCATACGTGAGGGCTTTCAAATAAAGGTTCAAGGTGATGGTGTCAAAACAAGTACAGAGGGGTGTCTCTTTGTCTACGGTGTCACAAATGTAAGCTAAACCAGATTGGGTGGTTTTTGAGTTGTTGTTTTTTTGAAAAGAGAGGATTGTTTTGAGACTTGATGGCAAAACCCCATAGGCACTTGGCAGCTGTTTTTCTGACCTGAGTGAAATGTACCTTCGCCTATGCAAAGCAATTGCACAATTTCGAGAGGTTAGCAAATAAACAAAAGCCTGCTCATTGGTTGGGGTGTGAGGTGGTATTTTCACAGCGATAACTCTTCTTACTCCATAACCCTCGGAAGCTGCAAGCTGTAGTGTTTACGGTTTCCTTTCCAGTTTGGAGAGTGGGTTTCTTGGGAGTGAAGGGTGACCAGAGAAATAACTGAGAAGCCCTGTGGGTGGGCTGGATCCCTGCAGACTGCTGGCGAGGTCCCGCAATGCGGGAATGTTCCCTCCATCAATAAACATTCATACACGCAGAAACTTATCTAGTTAAGTGAGTCCAGGTTAGAACTCTTGTTCTCTGCGGAGGCTGCTTTTTTGGGGTATGGCAGTGTGTTCCTTCCTGTGAAACCACACTTGAAGCTATCTGGCCTTAGACAACTTTATACCACTTCAGTGAGGCTACTGACATATCAAAGTTTTATACAGGATTAATCTACTGGATCAAGCCATCACTACCTGTTGGCATTTAATCTACAATTGTAATAGCTCCCATGTGCTTTGTTGACCCTTCTGAAATTCCACCAGGTTGTGTTCATCCAGTTTGGGACGAGGCTTGAAGGCTTTGCAGCTTCCTTGCCTAATTAATGAAAAAATGGTTTTTAAAAGCCCGTCTTATTTTGCAGGAGTTGCACTAATCACTGTAGATAATTTAGGTGTGGGTACTTGTGTGAGTGTTGTACTTGGGCATTCGCTTTGAAATACAGAATTCCTCAAGTAGCCCCAGGTAAAAGGGTTATTCTGAAATGCATGTGAATTTAATTATGGCTCCCTTGCAGCTAAGGCATGGATACAAATTCCTCCAGAGAGAGACAGTCTACCAAAAAAATGGTTTTCCCTTGTATGGAAAGGACCAGTGCCTTTTTATACCAACACTACACATTGCAGAGCCTGATATAAGCAATATATTTTATTTGTATACAGTTCTCTTATATGTCAGCATTTATATAATCAAATTACACTGGTTTAATAAGAAACACACACACTATCAGATCAAATTTCCAAGATAGTATTAATTTACCCTTAAAATACCTTTAGCAAAATAAACTTCCTTTCTTGATTTCTTTAAAAAATATCATTTTTTGCTTTAAAAAAAGATGAGCAGTATTGATTACACCACATATTTGGAACAAATGATCTGTACAAGAGTTTCCAAGGCAATACATATAAAAACTATAGGGCAACCTATATGGGAAATATAAGTGGCGATTTAGGTGGGTTGGGGAAGGCTATGTTTTTGTCCAGTTTTGAAACAGCACAGCTGTTGTCATAGCAGGTGGATGTTTGAGAATGACCTTGCCCTAAGTTGGCAAGTTTGAAAATTGTGCCGCAGTTGCGATAAACCAGTACTGACTTGGAATAATTTCAGGGGGTGGGGTTGGTGTGTACGTAGAAGGCAAAGCCAGGAGCTGAAATGGCATTCATTTAAATAGCTCTATAAAAGCCCAAACTAAAGCAAATGATGCAGAAGAATTGTGAACCCTCTTTGGTTTACAAGCCTGGAAAATGCAACAAGCCCCACTGTAGGCATGAGAAAGGCTTGAGAAACACAATATATTTTCCAGCTGACTTACCAGACTGTGTCCCTCAAAGATGGTTTGAGATGTGTAAGACCTGGAACTAGAGTTCTGCAAAAACTACCAAACTTAACATGAAATAAGAGGTGCCTTAAATTTGAGCAGTGGTTTTCAAGTGGCTGTTGTTGCAATGGCGCTCCCATCATTTATATTTGCGTTATTAAGGAACAGGAGAATTGTGTGTATAGTAAAATGTTCAGGGCTTAAGAGAAGTCCTCTCTCCAAAGTTTGGTGGCTAATAGCAAATGCAATTCTGTACA
Source organism: Podarcis vaucheri (assembly GCF_965113315.1). Lineage (NCBI taxonomy): Eukaryota > Metazoa > Chordata > Lepidosauria > Squamata > Lacertidae > Podarcis > Podarcis vaucheri. Next base: position 57,512,585 of record NC_138749.1, on the reverse strand, counting down.
CACATGGCAGTAAATACCGCTGAAAACAGTGTTGCTTCTAAGCAAACATGCCTAGGATGGGGCGGTTAATGATTGAGCTTCTCCATGCAGCTTAAAGCTCTTCTAATCTTTATAGGCCAACATTTAAGGTTTTGAGTGTGGGGAGTGGAAGTGTGGCTGAACAAAATTTGGAGAAAAGCCAGCTAGTAAAACAGTAAGTTTTGTGGACTAACAACAGTTGTGGACAAGTAATCTTTTCTTCCATCAAGGCCTTGCTGCTAATCTAGTTAAGTGAAGGCTCAAGCATACCTTGCAATTCTGTCTTTGGTGTCAACCTCCCAGGATCGGTCTGTCCTCTCCCATGGGACATCTTAAGCATTTCCTCTTAAGTTAAAGCAAAAGGCTGACATGGGTCTGCCCTACACTGCAAGAAGCTACCAAATAACAACTTACGTTCAGGCCTCCGATAACTGAAATATTGTCACTTGTCTGTTTTTAGTAGTATTTGTATTTTCTACATTGGCAATTAGTGCAATATTTTGCACTAATTAAATTAGTGCAATATTTTCAAAGACAACAGGAGGAACTCTTCTAAGGTTATGTTGTAGAGAGGAATTACAGTCCCAGAGTTCAAGGGAATATTTGAGTCACTGAAGGAGAAACCCCACTACGTAAAATGGGGGGGGGGCATTGATTATCTCTTTTGAAGATGAATACCATCCCTATGCCTTTCGCAGTCCCATAAGATCTGAATTTGCCCCAGACTGATTAGTAGACAATAGTTTCTTTTTCCCCAGCAACTCATAGAATTGACAAGCCAAGGCTATATATCTAGTAGGATGAGATCTTGGCTAATCTTCATCCCCTGCCTAATGGGATTCAATAGGCTTACATTTTGGAACTCACAAGGTACCGTAATTAACATAGAATCATAAAGTTGGAAGAGACCCCAAGGCTCATCTAGTCCATGTACTGACCATAACTCTTTGGAAGCAACACCCATTGTATGGAAAGGCCAGAGTTGCTGTTCTAAAAGCAAATTATATTCCCATGAAGCAACTCAGCTTAGTTTTTATATATAGAAAGTAAGTTATGGTTCCAAATAAACTTCCTTCTCACACCCTAAAATTCAGGCCCCTATATATGTATATACTGATCTTGAGTATCAGTCCATTTGACACGATCAGGGGTTGGCAAACTTTATCAGCAGGGGGCCAGTCCACTGTCCCTCAGACCTTGTGGGGGGCTGGACTATATTTTTTTGGGGGAATGAACGAATTCCTATGCCCCACAAATAACCCAGAGATGCATTTTAAATAAAAAGGACACATTCTACTCATGCAAAAACACGCTGATTCCCGGACCGTTCGTGGGCCAGATTGAGAAGGCGATTGGGCCACATCCGGCTCCCGGGCCTTAGTTTGCCTACCCATGCAAACTATTTTCTCATTATTTTTAACAGGCTGTATCTATTTGGATCCTCTTATTTGCCTAGCTCTACTGGACAATACCCAATATGAAATGAGTAGCAGCAGGAGACTAGATCCGTTGGGCAGAAGGTGGCTTGGTCCCATGACCAAATAGTTGGGGATGATGAGAGTTGTAACCCAAGCACTGGAGGGCCACAGAGACATTACAAAGTCCTTACTCATAAAACACTTTTGCAAAGTAAGAGGGGTGGGGACTGTAGCTCACCTTTTGGTAATTCTACTATTTGGTACCATGTACACAGGCTGTGAAACCAAATATTGGCTCTATCAGTCCAGCATGATGTGGAAACATCACATTCTTTCAAATATTTTCCACGCATAAAGTCTGCAGATTCTTAAATGAAAGCTGCTACACCATGGAGAAATTTTGGGGTCACATGAAGCAGCACAGTGATTTAAAGTAAAATGCTGGAAGTTACAGGCCATGAATAAGGGAACCAATTTTACCGAATGTGTCCGTTGTGGCAGCGAGAATTCAATCATAACATATTCATGAAACTATAGTTGCATTTCTGGGCAACTGTTAGCAGCAACTTCTTCACTGAAACTATGATGGTTAGCAGCTTGCTCAATGTCAAGTGGCTAGCAGTCTCTTAGTTTTAGGTTTCTTTTGCTAACCCCACAGGGGCAACTACCCCCACCCCCAAGCCAAATCCTAAGGCACAAAGCCAACACCCTACTTAAAAAGTAGTAGCAACTGCCCTCAAGTAGACAGGTGTTCTTGTGCCACTTTCTGACTCCCACCAGCAATTTTTCCCTAGGCAGAAAAGAGCCGAGTGGAAGAAAGACAGCATTCCTGGAGCAGGATTGTACTGTGCCTCCTGTCCCTTTAAGATCTAACAAGGTGGCCAATGCAGCTGTCAAAGTGCTATGTCCAATAACAAAAGGGCAGAAAGCAGCATCATGGTGCTTTGGCCCCATTCTTCCAACTTTTTAAAGCCACAAATGAAAATTAGCTTAGGATGCTCCAGGTACACTTGCCTCCAGAGCTGCTACTACTGCTTCTCCATTAAAAAGGTAATTTAAAGCTGCAGTGTGTCAGACAAGGGATGCAAAGAGGCTACTGAAACTCCAGTCAAAGCTCAGTGCTAGAGCCCATGCAATTCTATTCAGAAGGTCCAGGTTCAATCACTGGCTTCCCCAGCTAGGGCTGGCGTACAGACTCCTGTCTGAACCCCTAGGTAATGCTGTAGGCCAGGTATGGCCAAACTTGGCCTTCCAGCTGTTTTGGGACTACAACTCCCATCATCCCTAGCTAGCGGGACCAGTGGCCAGGGATGATGGGAATTGTAGTCCCAAAAATAGCTGGAGTACCAAGTTTGGCCATGCCTGCTGTAGGTTGTAGGAGATCTTGGTGGCTGCAGCAGCCCTAAAGGCTTGGAGAGAGACATCCCTAGCATTGCTTTTATAGACATGAGATGGTGTGTGTAAATATCTGCCAAAAAAAAGAAAAAAGAAAAGTTACTAGGAAGCTCACTTTGCCTCCTGCATTTTGGCTCAAACCAGTAGTGTTAGGATAATTTTTCTCTACCTGCACAGGAGGACAACTTTCCAAAGTGGCCCTAAAATACGGCACATACAATCTTTGCATTTAAATTAGAAGCAGTAAGTAACACAACAGACAGTGGTGTAACTTGGAAGAGAAAAAAATACAAACCCCAGAAAACAAAAACATAAAAATAAATCACAATTTGATGGACGCTAGTTTAGTAGTCTGTTACCGCTTTATAAAAATCCTACTAAAATTAGGATAGTCAAACTTGTATGGAGCTGTTTATGGGGGCGGGGGGAAATGAAGTATCACTTCTCTCCACCTAGGGAGAGAAATTACATTGATAACTTACATTTGTCATTCCAAATAGCTGAAATGCCACAGTCGTGGTGGTGGTTGACAGAAGCTAGATGATTGCCATCACATTTTAGACATGAGCGCTGTACAGAAAAGAAAGCTCTTTTGATAAGAAGAGTTATTCAGACTGAAGGCTAAAATTTACACGCTGCTTTTTATATTTGGGAATAATTTCCTAGCATTAAAAGTAAAAATGGTACAGTTTACAGTAATTTAGGGTCCTCACACAAAAGTTCTCTTCACAAAACTAAAACGTCTTCCAACTAAATATAAAAAATAGACCACCGCTTTTTTATATATATACAAAAAAGTTTCTTCCAATTGTTTTAATTGGCAGCCATGTCCTTTTCTTTCCCTTGAATCCTCTTCCACTCTGATTGCTTTTAACGCAACACAGTTCTGGTTCTTGGGTTGGGAGCACTGCTGAAATGATAAAAATGAGGTGTGCAAGATGTCAGATACACATGGCAAAACACAAACCAGTAATTTGAGGATCGTTAGCCAATATAAAACTAAGCAAGCAAACAAAATAGGAGCTCGGGGACGGAAAGGATCACTCACAGACGGCATTTTTGAAAGCGATGCAACATCTGTAGTAAACAAAAGCACAGGCCAAGCAACTCAGATTACAAACAGTGAAGCAAGGGAAGGGGGGGCAGGGAGAGTTCAGGTCTATAAAGGGATAGCAGTGGGAACAAAGTACCATAAGCGCATTTGTTGTAAAGCATCCCTTTTCCTCCTTTCCCTCTGAGGCACCAGACTGTAGGAAAAGTAGAGAAAGAAAAGGTAAAGGGAAAACAGTTCTTTCAAGACCAGCCAGAGTTTAATGCATGAAGTGCTGTCGTTTTACTCAGCTTTCAGTTTAAACAAGGAAAACCAAATGCAACTGATATTAAAAGCAGATGGAGATCTTATAAAACAAGGTGTGTGTGTGTGCTGCCCCCCGCCTGTTTCTCATGGTTAAATGGTTAAACTATCCCTGAAAGAAAACTAAAAGTATTTCTTACTATTTAATTAATAGTGTAGGACTTACGGTGTATTTGATCCTATTCTTCAAGTGCCTTTTAAAATCCATTCTCTCTCCACTCATCGTGCTCCCTAAACTGCTATCTGTAGCAACATGGGACGACTCTTTCATTTGTAGCAAAGGTTTCCAGCCATTTTCAAGAGAAAGAGGGGAGGGAGTTACGTAAGCACTCTTGAAAACTGCGTAGGAGCTTAAGATCCGGGTTGTTGTCTTTTTTGAACTGGCTGAGGCAATCAGATGCACCCGCCCCGTATAAGCGCTTGTGAACAACCCCGATATAGAAGCAGTTCTACATATATGTAAAGTACTTTTCTAACAACGGTTGTTTACCTTACGATAGAATTTCTATGCTGTCACGACCCAAAAAATGCCTGGTGGTAGCATAGGGCTCTGTAGGGCATTGAGGAACCTTACACAGAGCACCTGCTAAGGCTGATACCGTATTTTTCGCTCCATAGGGCGCACCGGACCATAGGGCGCACCTAGTTTTTTTTGGGGGGGGGAATAAAGGGGGGGAATTATTCCCCCTCCCCCAGCTACTGGGCTGGAGAAGCCCAAGCTTCTCCCGACCCCAGCCCCCAGAACAGGTTCAGGAGCAGCGGCAAGATTGCGCGCAACCTCGCCGCCGCTCCCAGAGCTTGCGGGGCTGGGGATGGGGGAAGCCCATGCTTCTCCCCGACCCCAGAACAGGCTGCTATCCGCAAGCCTTCAGAGCCCGAAGGCTTGTGGATAGCTGCCTGAAGCCCCGGGTGCGCAGCGAAAGCCTGCATTTCAGCGAAAGCCTGCATTCGCTCCATAGGACGCACACACACATTTCCCCTTCATTTTTGGAGGGGGAAAAGTGCGTCCTATAGAGCGAAAAATACGGTAAATGTGGCCTAAGGCTACCTTACAAGATCTGTCACACAGGTGTGTCTTGCGTATGTACAACGGATCAGTGTCCTTAGAGGTTCAATCTACTGACCAGACCAAGGACTGTGGCACAATGCAGATTATGAGACTGGGGTATGGAAGGAGGCAAGGCTTCCAAAGGAAACAGACTTATTTTTTATCACAGGGGCATTTGCTTGCACTGCACCAAGGGATACATAAAACTGCTCTGTGGCCAGCACTGCAAGTTGCTTTTGAAAACAACTCCCTCTACGCCCCATTTGGGTCACCTGTATGTTTCTAGGGTTTGTTCTGACTTTTCCAGAATTATAGGAGTCAGTTCCCACATCTCCAAAATTCACTTCTGTGTGCCTTGCTTACTTCTGCGTGGGGAATACAGTGTGCGAAATCCCCCTCTGTATATAGGACTTGAGAAAACAAGTTATAGAATTACTGGTCTTCACCCTTTACTGAAGAGAGGTGTGATCACCACTAAGTTGTATACCCTAGTCTAGAATTCCAGAGTATGGGCTGTAGCCAATGTCAGTTCTACTCAGAAAACACCCACTGATATTCCCTCTGCAAAGAGAAAATAGTCCTTCCATTCAGGAATCTGGAAACCTTGGTAAACTATTGTTGGGAGAAACCTGGAAACGGAAGATAGGGGGCATGATTTTGCAACCCATACTCTTCCAAACTGATTTTAATTTTTTTTTAACGCAGTGAAGCATAACAGATTCGTTTTTGTTATCTTCTCACTTATCGTATCATTTCTAAAATTACACAAGATAGGATGAGCCACATTGCAAGTGCACCTTGGTGCCTTGGCTGGTTCCTGGATTTCCATTCTCTATTAAATGTTTGATATTATTTGACTGAAACAATTGTCCAACAGGCTGAACAAGGGGAGTGTCCCATCACTATTCAAGGTGATGTAGAAAACTGAGGCGAGGAATCATTTTAGGCCCGAAGGCCCCATACTCTCACAGGCAGCCAGGGGTAATATTCATGCGAGTCTTACCACTGTGCAACAGATTACAGTCCAGCTGCGCAAAAAAATCAGGTTTCTACACATACACCTGTCCATTCAAATTTGAGCCAAACAAGAGGCATTATCACAGTTTGAGCACACATTCTTGGCAAAGCACTTAGGAAGAGGGTGACCTGTTGCAGGAGGGCAGCTGGAGGGGGGGGGCGCATCGTGAGGGCCAAAGAAAGAGGTCCAGAGAGCCACATTTATGCCTAGGCTCCTCACTCCTGATGTAAATGACTAATTTCTGCTACTCAAACACCAGTGTACAATTCCTCTCTAACCTCGGTTCCACTAAAGTCAAAAGAAATATGGCTACCACAAAACTACAGGAAACTACTGGGCGATACTGTATATCGATATATTATCCATAACTGGTTTGAAGTCCGTATCTTGCTAGCGGTTTCATAATTTTTGACCTGGGAACATATTGCAAATCACGATGTGTGTGTGTGTGTGTGTGTGTGTGTGTGTGTGTGTTTGGGTGTGCGCTAAGCAAAAATCATAATGTGGGAAAAAACCATGAAGCCAGCCAATGCTCTCGATTCCTGCAGCCCGTTAACTCTGCCCGCTCAGCTCTCTCCTGCTTCCTGCAGGAGGCAGCAAATCACAAGAGCAGGTGCCAGCAAAAATTACAATGGGGGAAAAACATGAAGCCGGCCAATGCCTCTACATAGCTCCATCCTTATTTCAGACGTTGTGATTTATCAGTATATCTCAATGTTTAGCCGGTGATATATCATGATGGTGAAAACCAGATATTGCCTGGCCCTACTGTGTACTATTTAAATCACAATTATCCAATGCCTAAAATATCCAATTCATGCAACGATTTAGCCTTTGGGCCCTTAATCTACTGACCCAAGATATCTTCTAAGGAAAGGGCCCGTTCAGATGCAACTAGGCTTGAGCCTTGTGCCTGCCTGTTCTGTTCTTGCACCACTTTTTCTCTCCTTGGCACATCAAGGTTGAAGACTTTCTTGGTTAACCAAACCTATAGGGCAGAATCCTTGTTGCACAGCAGAAATCTGCTCATGTAAGAGACTTCACCTTCTCTTCTCCCCCTGCAGCCTCCCTATTTTCTTCAAAGGGTCCTCAGAGAGAAAAGAGAAGGGAAGGGGTGGCATGTTTGTGTATATGGTCTGTGCATATCTTGCCTTAATAAGGCAAGATGTAATATCTGAGTCTGGTCAAGTAAAAAGTGTGGAGACTGAAGGCAGAGATCTATTAGAGTGCAATGGAAATAGAATGTTAGGGATATTTGAAGACAAAGAAGTTCAGATAAAGGCATACCAAAGATAATAGTAAGACTATGCAGAAAGGAGGAGGAAAGATAGCCAGCGAAATCAGCAGGTTTTGAGAAACTGGTTCATTGTTCATTCTGCTTCAACAAGCTGAGTAAATAGTGGACTGTGAAAAATTGGAAATACGAGTAATTCTGAAACAAGCAAATATTAAAAGTAAAAGCAGGAATTATTTCTGCTGAAGCAATTTAGAAAAATAAGTATTGTCCAGATAAAATTTCATTGACATTGTAAGGATGGGTGGCTGATACTGTCATAAGGTGTTTCATTCACTACTCTTCTTAAAAACACAAGAGTAAGACTGTTAAACTGTGGCCTATGTGGACCTGAGTGAAAACTATCTACAGTATCCCCCCTGCTGGCCCAGGGTGAGAACTTCAGTACATAACAAAGACCATGCGCCTTGATAGCACAAAACAATAGTGCTGCAGCAAGTGGATTCAGGTGAAGGGCTAGTAGAAAACAGAAGAAAAGAACAGCTGGAGAAGGGGAATGAAATGCTGGATAGAGGTGATAAAGCATCTCAACAAAAGGACTCTCACCAAATATTTCAAAGAGGAACGTAAATCTTTGCCAAGCCAGGACAACCCTGCTGCCTTGGAACTAGATCGTGTGGTTGGAGGGGAAAGGGGAGCACAGAAACCCATACTAGTATCTCTACTGCAAGAATACATTTCAAAATGCACCATCAACAACCAAATTTACACCCCCAAAAAATAACATGCATTTTTTCAAACTTTGATGTAATACAATTTCTATTTCCATCTGTTAAACTAATGGCCAGTCTAATCTCAAGTGTTTTGTTATATAAAAAAACCCCAATAGTTCTAAAATAAATGGCATAGCTACTTGAGTGTTTTGTTTTTGATGATGTGAACTTATGCACCAGGAGCCATCATCTTACAAGAAATGTATTCCCCTTCCTTTCTCACACAGGACACAATACCAAAATGGTGCTTGCCATCTACAGTTCTTTTTTCCTTTTTTTTAAAAAAGTAGCACCTGTATGTTTTTCAAATTGGTGATTAATCATGGGCATCTTTTAGTCATTAAAAATATATCTTAAATACACTAATTAAGCAACAAAATCTTGCAATCCTGTATGTCCAAGTCTCCCCCCCCCCTCCGATCGCTTTCTATAAACACCATGCCTCCTGCTCAGTTCTTTAAGGTCTTTGTATCTAAGTAGAGGAGCCATTTATATAATTTTCATATTCTTATATCTAAGAGACTCTCTCACCCTCACAGAAGTCTTTTAAACTTGTTTTACAAGGGGAGGCTGATGGTATAAAAACATCTTTTACTGATTTACTTCAGCTTACATTCAACCTTCTGAGGTTGTCACCCATCCAGGCAGCGGCCAGAGTTGGACCTGCTTAGCTTCACAAAGATGGAGGCCTCATGTGCCTTCATGATACACGTTATTCAAAACATCCACATTTAACTCAAGTAGTTCTGTCTTAAATACATTTTCCCAATACATTAGAAAAGGATACTTGGGCCCAGGCTGGATGCGACACCAAATCTCCATTTTAGCTTTATGTGTGTGAGCAGCCATGGAGTCCTGGTCTCACATGCTCCCCCTTCCTCTCTCCTCTTACGAGTCATGCCGTAAGGAGAACATCATCAGCATCCATTTCTACTTTTAAACTAACCGGCAAGAGCTCTGATTAGTTTAAACTATAGTTTTAAGTATGCCAGGATCACAATCCACAATTTGACGTGGGCTCTCAAAAGCTAAACGTAGTTCTTCCCACCCCTCAAATTCAGATACAAAAAGAAACAGGTTAGTTCAAAACTTAAAAGAGGATGCTTCTGATCTCATGGCTGTGCTGAAGGAGGGAAGGGGGAATCTGTGAACTCAAAGCTCACTGCTTCTTGCACTAAACTACGGTTCAGTGTTTGTCTGAAAGCAGCATTTAATTCAAGAAGCAGAAGCCTGAATTTTATTTAAAGTTCAGTCTTCATTAATTGACAGCGTCTGCAGGGCAGCACAGTAGTTCTCACCTTTTAAAACTGCCTTTTCTTGCAGTAGACCTGGTTGTTCTTTTAGAATGGCCTGAAGTGTCAGAATTGCTAGTTTCAGGCTGTTTACTTTTCTGAACACTGGACTGCAGAATTACCCTGAAAGGAGTAGGAGAAAGAAATTACTTAAAAGTAAACTGAAATGTACATAATGTACGAAGATAACTGTAGCATATAGTTTTCTACCTAAAAACGTCTACCTAAGATGCCTAAAAGACAGGATTTTGTGGACAACTGTTTTTGATCTTTCCTCATTGAGTGTGAGGTAGCATTCAGATATCGGCTCTGTTTTAAATCCACTAAAACTTTTCATTCAGAGTATTAATACAGCCAACCATTTTGGGCTCAAGTTTTTACTTCCAAAACAGAGAAGCAAAGGGTTCTTTCTTTCTTTCAAGTGCAACAAAAATGCCTTTATGGATCCTACCATACAAACATCTCTGCATTACTCCTGAATGTCCCAGACAAGGCACGGGTGACCACACAATCCAACATATGAACTGATACTAAGAAATATCTAAATATTATAAAGGAGAAGTGATTGCCTAAGCTTGACCACTGGAGTTTATAACCAAAGAAATTGGTTTTTACACACATGGAAAAACCAACTGTGAATCCCTTCATTGGGGCTCAGAATTTGAAATGAACTCTCTAGTTTTCAAAAAGTTATGTGAACCAACACTTTTTTAAAAAAACAAGATAATTTCTGCTTTGCCGCTATCCTGTTCTCCTAATGTCCTTGTTTTGATTTCATGCTTTCCATAGGCGGTGAAACAGGAACAAACTTCTCCTTAAATTCCTCCACTTCACTACTCAGTTATTACTGGAAAGGGGAGAGATTTCATCAGCTTACATTACCCAACTGTATTCCCTCCCCTCCTAGCTGGTGAACGCTCACACAGCATCTTGGATAATAATTTCCAGAGGGTGATGTTTGGGGAGTGCTCTTTGGCCCCGTGGAGCCTTCAATGTAGGGTTCCTCAAGGTTCAATTTTATCCTCTATGCTATTTAACATCTACAAGAAACCGCTGAGTGAGGTTATTATTCAGAGTTTTAGAGTACGTTGTCAGCAATGAGCTGATGACACACAACAATTTCTCCTTTACATCTGCAGATGAGGCAGTGGCTGGACAGGACCATTGTCTTGCCTCGGTCATGGACTGAAGCTCAATCCAGGTAAGACCAAGGCATGGTCAGTGGGCGGCTCCCTAGACCGGATGCCTGCTCTTGATGGAATTACACTCTCTCGGAAGGAGCGGGTGGATAGCTTGGGGGTAACTCCTGGATCCTTTGCTTTCGCTGGAGGCTCAGGTGGCCTCAGTGGTGTGGAGTGCCTTCCATTTTGGCTGTTGACCCAGCTGCACCTCTATCTGAACAGGGATGACCTAACTTCTATGTTCTGGTAATCTCTAGGTTGGATTACTGCAATGTGATATATGTAGGGCTGCCTCTGAGGATGGTTTGGGAACTTCAGCTGGTGCAGAATTTGGCATCCAGGCTGCTCACCAGGGCAGGACGGTTTGAGCACATTACGCCAATCCTGGCCCGACAGCACTGGCCGCCGATTAGTTTCCGGGACTGATTCAAAGTACTGGTTTTGACCTACAAAGCTTTAAATGATTCAGGAGCACAATGCCTCAAGGACCACCTCTCCCTATTTGAACCACCCTGGACCCTGCAATCATCATCTGAGGCCATTCTTTGCGTGTCTCATAGAATCATGGAGTTGGAAGAGACCACAAGGGCCATCGAGTCCAACCCCCTGCCAAGCAGGAAACACCATCAGAGCACTCCTGACATATGGTTGTCAAGCCTCTGCTTAAAGACCTCCAAAGTAGGAGACTCCACCACACTCCTTGGCAGCAAATTCCACTGTCAAACAGTTCTTACTGTCAGGAAGTTCTTCCTAATGTTTAGGTGGAATCTTCTTTCTTGTAGTTTGGATCCATTGCTCCGCGTCCGCTTCTCTGGAGCAGCAGAAAACAACCTTTCTCCCTCCTCTATGTGACATCCTTTTATATATTTGAACATGGCTATCATATCACCTTGTGTCTCCTCCATGAGAGGTCCAGGGGGTAGCAACATGAGAAAGGGCCTTTTCTGCAGTGGCTCCCAGTTTGTGGAATGCTCTCCCCAGAGAGGCTCGTCTGGCACCTTCATTATACCTCTAAGGGCAGCAGGTGTTCTCTTCTACCAAGCCTTTGGCTGATTAACAATTCTATGTCCTTTTAAATGTGTTTTTGGGAGGGGGTGTTATTGGTTTTCTCTTTTTCTGTTCTTGTTTTTATTACGTATTTTGTGTTTTCATTTGGTATTTTTATGCTGTGAGCCACCCTGAGATATACAAATTTAAACAAATAAATCCCATATCTTCATGGAGCAAGATTCAGCTCTGATACTATAGAAGAATTTGCCCCCATCTGTTCCTGTAAGCAATTAAGTGGGCTGCAATAATAGTTCTGTTCAGTGAAACTTTCCAGGAGGGACAATTACTAGGTGACTATGGATTTCTTTATTCTTACTTTTTTAAAAAATTAATAATAGTGCTTATATTATTGATATGCTTTCAGTTTATTTCTATTTATTCTATTCTTAGCCACTTTAGATATATAAAAAGGCATTCCTGGAAACTTTAAAAGGACAGTAAAAATTCAGGTCAGCTATTAAAAAAACATTTTCCTCCACAAGGGGTATGAACCAGTCATTGAGAGGACAATTAACAGAGTAATCCTAACTTACCTTTACACCAGAATTGGGGAAGAGCGAAAGAGTGATCAGCTGTTACAATGGGAGCCAGATCCACTGCTCGGCTATTTCATAGTAGCCAGAGCAGGAGGTGGGGGACAAGAGATTTCATCCCCCTGCCAGGGGCTGCAATAGGAGGGTATTAACTTTGGCCACCCCATGACAGGCATTCAGTTTCAGTGCTTCTGTGGGCATGTGAGGGAAACAAAGAATCTATGGTTTTGGTGTATCCACAACTAGCCCCGATAAGCCCCCTTCTTACCTCCTCCACCCAACATCACTGGTGGAAGGTCTAAGCCAGTGGAGATCTAAGTGTCTTCTCACTGGTACACCTCCATCTCCATCACAGCAGCACTCCCAGGGACAAAGGATTGCTCCATTAAGATGCTAAATCCCTCTTCTACAGCAGTGGCCCCTCCCTCTCCCCCCACATTTTGTAAGTGGGTGCATTTCAGATAAGTGACAGGTTCTGCAAGCCTGCAACTGTAGTGGCAACTGCAAAGGGAAGAGACAGTTTAATTCCTCACTGTAATTGTCTCCTTCGCTTTGTGACACCAATTCATTTCACTGGTTGCAATGCATAGCTCATCGCTTCTATTGTGAGACAAGAAATGTGTCTCAAGTCTCCAGGAGTTCATAAAATGCAAGCTATTCTAAGCACACTAAGGCTGATGTGTATACAGTACAGTGATTTACTGCATTTTTAAAGCTAAAAATGCAGGATATGCTAATTTCCAGAAATAACACAGAGCAAGACAATGGTCTTCAGCTATAAAGAATGGGAACGGGCATCTGTATGAAATGGCTAGGAGCTGCTATCAAGGTTCCAGCAATATGTGAATGACATCCTGCTCTTTCTCTTTATTGCCTGCGTTGTAGGGGGCTTGGACTAGAATGCCCTGGGAATCACTTCCGGCTGTACAATTCTATGATTCTATATTTATCATCAAGTTAAGGAAATCATCTATGCCTCATTTCTGTAGGTTTAAATTGGGTGAGCAGAGTTAAGGACTGAAAGTTGCAATGAAGCACAAGCTGCTCAACACAAGACCTTCTTGTTAAAGATACAAGGGAAATGTGAAATATTCCAAAGTATCACTAGGGGGCATAAGGCCTCGTTCCTTAAATCGGCCCAGTAAAATCCAAGACACAACAAACTTTCCTTTTTCATAAACTATTTTACGTTTCCATCCTAAATCAGACAGAAAGGTGGGATTTAAGACTTTCATATGTGAAAAAATCAAGAATACCTGCAATCCAGAAAATAGTTTGCCCTTTTACATTCCTTCACTTACAGCACAATCCTATGCAGCCTTGTTCACAGGGGAGCATGCATAGGATTGCAAGTTTCAGTGTCTGACCTGTACTGCACTGCACTGACAAAGCACTGTCCACATCTTTTCAAATCCATAATCTGAGAATCAAAATCCAGCACAGATTACTGTGGCAAGGCAGCTATTCAAAACTAGTCCAGAACTAGGAGATGAAGAAACCCCAAACGACCTTACATATGCCGGTAACAAGAGAACACCGGACAAGAAAAGAACGCCATCCTGCAAATGTCTGGCAGTTTTCGAAGGGCAATTCTAAAGGACACAAATCACAATCAGTTTTTCTTGTAAAAGCAAGTAGCCCAAGTTCCATGATGCCTTGCAAAAAGGGGGGAGGGGAAGGGAAAAAGAAGAAGGCTGTAAAAGCTTGGTGCATGCATTTATGAAAGAGGCGAGAAGGTGAACTTCTGTAAAGAATGTAATAGGGACACACTTACACTATGACTCTGTCAAGGGTGGTCCTGCTGGACCTAGGTTCTTAACCCATCTAGACAGAATAGGAGGTTGGGAAGAAGGGAGCCACACACAATCCACCAGATGACAATGCTACTCAGGACAGACACCAGCATAGCTAGGAGACATCTAAAAAGGGGTGAGGGTGGGGAGGAAGAGATGGATATGAAATCAAAGGGGGAAATCAAGAACTCTTTTTTAAAAAAAGAAATGAGTGGTACATTTCAGCCAGTTGCAGTTGAAAAAAAAAGGGAAAAAGCTCTATCTGTGTTTTTTGGTGCTGTGGGGGAAAATCCCTTCCCTGTTCAAAGGCCATGCTGTATTTTTAGGGAGATTATTTTAACCTTCGTTTGATTTTACAGGGTGAATCTAGGAAGGATCCTGCAAATCACTTTTCACCTAAAATACCCCAAACTCTGTCTTAGCTAGAAATTAACTGACAGATTTGTCCAAATACCATTTAAGAATACAATTTAAGAGCCTCTGCATCAGGCCAATGGTCCATTTAGTCTAGCATCCTCACAGTAGTAACCAGGTACTTATGGGAAGCCAAAAAGCAGGGCCTGGGTGCAATCTCCGCTCTTAAAAACACACAGACACAAAACCTTGTTCATAATATAGCGTACCAATATTAAATGCTCTCTGTGGGAGGGTCCATCCATTCATAGCTGTCAATGTTTCCGTTTTTAAAAGGGAAATTTCCTTATTCCAAATAGGATTCCTCGCAAGAAAAGGGAAAAGTTGACAGCTATGCATCAGTTAGGCTACATCTGCTTCACTAATATTGGTCTGCCTGATCTAACAGCAACACCAGCATCAAAACATACATACATACACACTTCAAACAAAACACACAGAGAGATGTGCTGCTTTTCTACATTAAAATTATATTTTAAAAGTATTGCATACTTTTTACCCAATATGCTTTTTTTCTAACCACAATGCACATGCAAAGGAATTTCTTTTGGCCAAAAGCCTTCACACTCACACACACAAACACAGGGAACTGCCCCAGCAGGAAGGACCTTGTTTTGTTTTAAAAAATACACTGAAACAAAGAAGCTTTTAGGCATTGATGTAATGTTCGGTTTAGTAAGTGTTTTGTGATTTAGCCAATAAGCCTAATATGTTAGGAGATGCGGCAGAGAGGAGAATTTACTGATGATAAGGAAATGAGAAGATTTGGACATCAAGGTGACAGCTAGTGGCAATGAATTAATTGTGTGCAACTTTTAGAGTACCTAAAGACATACTGAAGAAGTCAGTCTTTAAGAAAGAGGCTTTTGCATTTACAGATGCAAAATGAAATTAACTTACGTTAGTGGAACTGAGTTTCCTTTTGACTGCCGTTTACTTTTCAGGGCACGGAGCTTATCTCCTTGTGTAACTGAGTGCATTTCATCTTCATCATCACTGTACTGTAAATAAATGGCAAGTCATTGGAATAATTTATAGCATAAAACTTGATGCATACCAGACCCCCGGTGAACTAATGAACTTTTTACCTAAAGTTGCAACAGATCTCATGAAAACATTTCTTTAGCATTTTGGTGTGTATCTGTTTATTTTCTTGTTAACACAGGCATAAAAACCCACAGGAGGAACGCCCTCTCCACAGCAACAGAAACCTGTGTGTGTATCTCTCTTCTGCTACTCAAAAAAGAATATCTAAATTCAACTATATTATGCCCATACCTCACCTGTAGAATGTCCTTTCAATCTTGCTCATTCGTCATACATTTTCCCCTACTCTTAGGATGCTTTTCAGGAATAGGAATACAGAAGAGCATACAAAAAGAATCCAACCACTTTTGCTTTATTATACCCACATTTAGCAATGCCCTAAGATTTACAACAGCACGACGTTCGGGTGATTACCGGTTCAGAATCTTTACTGCTGGCAATCTGACTTTTGGAGTCATGAATTGAAATGTCATCTACTCCTGAAAGAATTTTTGTAACAGTGTATTTTGCTGTCTTCCTTAGCTTTGCACGGAGAATATCACCTTCCAACCAAAGTTCTGACTGTTTCCTGTTACAGAGGGAAAATACAGTAGAAATTGCCAATATCATTTTTTGACTACATTTATAAATCCAAATTCATAGGTTAAGCAGACTCCAGTAGTAGCAGGTGTGCCATCCTCTAATGTGGTACAAAATGGTCTCAATATAGTCATGTAAAATATTTATCGCATTGCATCCAACTATGCCCTTCCATTTGCAGAATTGCTTTGACCTAGCAGTGGTTTCCAGTAATTGGAAAATGAGGTTATTTTTGGCAATTCCTCCTCCTCTTCTCTGCAACACCCTCCCCACCAACAAAAAAAGCAATCTGCTCTGGAGGATTGGTAGAATCTTTGGAACAGCATGGGAAGTAGTGTGGAGGGATGCCGGAGGAATAATTAAAAATTGTCTCCCTTACATTAGAGGAGTGGATCTCAGCTGAATCAAAAGCCCTTTTGTGAACAGATGGATGCAAACCAGAGTTATAATTTTATTTCCACCTTGAAAGTTTTATTGAAAGGCAGGAGACAAACATTTCAGAGAGCTATTGCTGTTGTTTGTTTAAAACAATCAGATGTATTAGTAGATGAAAAAGTTGCTTTCAGTCTGCTGGCAGGCTTAATGAGTGCCGAGTGAAGTCTTGCAGTGTACTTGTTTTGTCATACTAATCTGATGCTAAGGCATCAATCAATATCAATATTTTAATCACCGCATTTTAGACATTTCATTGCTATGTCTTGTGCATGTTCTTCACCTTAAAAAACAATAGTTTCATTTCATTTTTGTATACACTTCAGTAGTAATTCATATATATTGATGTTTCTACCCAATTCTGTACCATAGTCTATAATTTTGAGGTTGAGTTTTCTGTTTTCCTTCCCTTTTCTTTAAGGCTTAGTCCAGGCAGAATGTGTGCGCAACTGTACAGGCTCTGTGATTTCAGCTTCTGTCAGTAATGCACATTCAGCTGCTGAATTCTACTGCATACCCGGCAAGTGTCTCAGGGGGGAAAAAGGGACATCCCATTTTTTCTCATGATATAACAATGGCCATTTGGGTTGCTGCGATGTTGTGCAATTTCATGGTGCAATTTCTCCCTGAAAAAAAGCACTTCTGGGGGGCCACAATATCGCATGGTGCCCCAAAACATAGATTTTGGGGCGCTGTGCCTGAAGAAAGCAGTTTTTTTGGGGGGGGCTGCAGCACAAAATCACATGAGATCACAGCAACCAAACTGGCTGGTGTGCTCTCACACAAAAAAATTGGAAGATGGTGTCTGTAAAGAAGGCATCCCTGATTTGGGCTTCATAGTGTTGGAAGGTATGCTACTGATGGGAAAGCAAGTCAAAGACACGCAGCTCTAACCAGATGCCGGTGATTGTAGGCTGCTTATACTGCAGTTTCTGATTTACGTGTAAAGCAGCAAGCAGCAGACCAAGCCAGCGGTCAGAATTACCAGTGTCTTCAGAAGGCACACTGCCAATCCCTGCTCTCTATGTGGGTAACTGCTGTTTTATGGTCCTAACCTCCTTTAACCTATATTTAATATATCAGAAGGCAGAATGGTCATTACCAATTTGTGTGAGGCCAGGTCCCGGTCACAGCATGCAAATAATTAAATAGTTTCAGTACTGATTCAATCTTCTGGGGGGGGGGGGAATGGGTTTAAAGGCTTACTTACTCTAACAGGAAGTGCTGCTGTGCTCCAATCACAGAGCCAGGTCTGCAGATTCTAATCCAGGCAATAGCTTCAGCAGCAGTCATCCTGTAATGCTTCATAATGTAACAGGCTATAAGTGTGCCAGTTCTGCCAAGTCCAGCTGCGTGGAACACAAATAAGCTCGTTCTTTTTTCTGGCTTTTGCAAGCAGATCTTCATTCACAGTGGCGTAGCGTGGGTTGTCAGCACCCGGGGCAAGGCAAGTAATTTGTGCCCCCTAACCCGTGGATTTGCGCCCCCTAACCCTAACCCCCAGATGTTGCGCCTGGTGCGGCCGGGCCCCCCTGCACCCCCCACGCTACGCCACTGCTCATTCAGGCTTTATCATGCTTTTATGCTCCCTCCGCAAACCACAACTGCTTGGGCCCTACATTTCTTAGGCCAGGCCTTCACAAAAAGGAACCCCAAGCACATCAGGCCATGTATTGGGTATGTGTGTGTGTGAGAGAGAGAGAGAGAGAGAGAAACACACTATATAGCTCAGTCATACATCACATGCTCTACATGCAAAAGGTCCCAGATTAAATCCCCAGCATTTCCAGTTAATATTGGGATGCAGATAATGAGGTTGCCCCTTTTCTGCTTCTGGAAAGCCATTGCCAGTCAGAGCAGACAGCCCTGGGCTAGATCCACCAATAGTCAGACTTGCTATGAGGCAGTTGCCTATGTTCCTATTCTGGCTTGAGATAATACACTTTTCTGTAACTGACAGTATCCTCTGTGGTCAGCTCAGAGTGCCCTGTTGATGTATTTTATAAACAAATTTAAACAGCAAATGCTTGAGCAAATCCAAGCCTGGGTGAGGCTCCTCAACTTTCACCAATCTCTTCCAATGGTATGGAGATGCTCCTGAGCTGAGCCACATGTGGCCCTCTGGGGAAATGGGGGGGGACCCAATTTTCAACAACTCTGCTCCCTCCTAATCCCAAGTTGCTCACAGCTCACCCCATTCAGGAAGTGCTCTCCAACCTGTTTGGCTTCAACACACTGTATCTGTAATCAAAACTTTCTAAATTGCACCAAAGGCATACCTGGACATAAGGTGGCAGTCAAAAGTTTGTTCTGGAAGGGATCTTTCAAAGTGAGCTTAGCTTTCGATCCCCAGATTTGTAATACACAAAAAAGCAAACTGAAATATATCCATATGTTATTCTGTAAGGATGTGCACCTTTATTATTACTTCTAAAGGCTTGAGCTGCACATTGTCACTTTTCTACCATAAAAAACTTTCATAAGTTATCACTACCTCCTTAGTGACTTATGATGAGGCTTACCTGTAGCAGCTGGCCTTGCTGGGATGCTCTTTATTTACTACACATTTATGCAGGTAACTTATTTATTTCACATTTGTGCTTGTTACAGTTTAGTGGAATCCACTGGAACACAGGCCGAAAGCAGAATCTTTAGAGGCTTACTGCTTCCATTTCTCAGACTCTATCTAAACTATGTATGATTAGCAAGATTCCACATGGAAGTTGGAAGTAGTAACCTAGCAAGAGGCCACAGCACTTAGGGATGAGATGGAAGAAAAAGGAGACTTCCAACATTCTAGTGAAAGAGATGTCAGAATCCTTGCAGTACAAATGATTTTTAAGAGAAACTGGTGATTTTGGTCAAATTGCTAAAAAAAATGCTGTGTAATGGCTGAACTAAGTGATGGTTAATAATGCATGCAGTGAATGCTATCCCCAAAAGTTAGTGTCAATTACTTTAACGCATGATTCCTGTACCTTTGCAATGAACTGCTATAGCACCTTCGGCATTTTCACAAATACTTAGGAATGTTCTGATGATGGCATCATTAGGTATACTTCCATCAGCAAAGAAGAGTTCATAATGCTCAAACCCTGCGTCTTTAAATCTCCTTGCATCATAGACTCTCTTGTTTAGACGGATTATAGTGGTAACATTATGTCTTCTGAAGTAGGGAAAATAGGCCTCGGGGGCGTGGTGTGGGTAACCTGGAAGAAAGGAACGAATGAACATTTACGGCAGTGTAGAACAAAATATCAAGCAAGCCACCCAAATACGCCACCAAAACCTATCAACCCAGCCCGTTTTCAAATACTGATTTCTATAGTTCAGCAATGTCCAATCAGGTGACCGCGATCGACAGGTAGATCCCAGGAAGATCGCAGCTGGTCGCAGGATCGTTATCGATCACAGGATTTAAAGCAATGCATAATGAATTTTTGCGCTCCCTGCCCCATTCCTACGTAGCTTCAAAAGGGCGATCGTTTCTAGTCTGCTGCTGACATTAGTTGGCTTTATTGTTTTGTGTGCTTGTTAGTGTTGTAGTTAATGGTTAGCCTCCCCCCCCCCCCAAATCTCAACAACTCTGGCCTTTCCCTCCTAAAATAAGTTCCTCCTCCATCCAGTGACAATGGGTAGATCATTGCCAGTTTTTTTATACTGGGAGTAGATCACAGTCTCTTGGGAGTTGGACATGGCTGCTGTAGTTGGTAACGCAGTAAGTAACAGAGTAATGTATTGTTTCCGCCGCAAGTGCCTCTATCTTTTAAACATACCATTTTCAATTTTACTTCTTGAGTGTGGGCCACTGAAGGCAATGAATTTTTTTGGTATTATCCAGTTAAAGTCTCCATTTTCAGCCCTCTGTTAAGAAAACATAAGAATTGTTTACTTCATCCCTAAAACATCCCTGACATTAGTCACATTTGCTTCGGTGAACATAGTGAGGATGACGAGGAATGCTGATGTAAGGTTTTGCAGAATAAGAATGTGTAATTCCGATTTCTTCTGGGATTATAGACCACATGCTCTCACACTGTCATGCGACAGCCTTAAGTGTATTGAAACATCTTTTTGTTATTTACCTTACTTTCCTTGACTCCACATACTTAGATATAGACTATCTTGAAAACAGAAAAAATCAAGAGCTATAAGTAATGCATGCCAATTTTAAGCAAAGACAGTCTCAGCAGTAATTATAAGTAGACATCAGTAAACAGAATGATGCTTACCTCATAGTGCTCATATTCATCTACATCAAATGAATTGAAATCAAGGAAGCCATACTGCAAAGCCTAAAATTTGCAAGAGAGCAACTTTAAAAACAACAACATAAGCCTTGTAGAATGGACCATAAATGATCACTTTTAGTCTGTCTCTTTTACCATTCCATATTATCTACATTGTCTGAACTAAAACTTTACTTATGTAAATGATATATGCAAAGCACTCAGAAATTGCTATGTAAGTGTAATTATGACTACCATTCCTGCTCACACAATGGAACTTTCCCAACCATAATAATAATAATAATAATAATAATAATAATAATAATAATAATAATATTTTCTTCTCCTTCTTCTCCCCCTCCTCCTCATTGCAGCCTCCCCCAAATCCAGTCACTTCAGTTCAATGTACTTATTTAAAATCATGGGTCACCACAAAGCTAATAAAAATAGATAACAGCTGGCTTACTGACCAGTGAAAGCCCACTCCTGAGGGTCAGAGGACCCAATGATGCATTGTTTGGAATGAGGGGCTGCAAGAAGAGGGGGACTGATAGAATTTGGGGAGTGGGAGACATCATACAAACATGGAAGTACAGTCTAATCTCACTATGGATCCAAACCATAATTGTGATTTGGCTTATTTTCTCCTCTTCTTAATTATCCAATCTTTTGGAAGAGTAATCTTTCATATTTCAAACTGTCCAGAATCCCATAAGGTTCTGATCAAAGTACAGGGTTCCAGATCACACATGGAATTTATTTTACTAACCTTATTTACCGCCTGAAAGCAGTCGAGCAGCGTTAGATGAAAACTGCAGGTACCAAACGCAGCATCCCTGCAAGGCACACAAATGTGAACTCAATGTTGGCCAACTTTCCTAAGGAAAATTTTGTAGGCTTCCTGACATGGCTACAACACACTCTAGCTAGTGATTTCTATTAGAGTCATACCTCGGGTTAAATATGCTTCGAGTTGAGTGCGTTCGAGTTGTGCTCCTCGGCAACCCGGAAATAACGGAGCTCGTTACTTCTGGGTTTCACCGCTTGCGCATGCGCAGACGCTCAAAAGGACATCACGCACATGCGCAGACATGCCGTCGCTAGTTATGTTTACCTCTAGATGCGGACATGGCTCCGGAACGGATCCCATTCGTATCTAGAGGTACCACTGTAGTTAACAGCAAGCAGATAAATACGTGTCAAAAGGACATTTGAACCGTTTCCAAGTTTTGTGGCACACAATTACTGCTTTTCCGGCAAAAGCCAAATGGTCTCAATGTATGGGCACTGGTTCCCTAAGCCACACCAGTGGAGCAGTGCCATGGCATGGAAGGATCTTGTTGTGGCTGGCTGCCTTGCTCTCTTGGGTCAACAGCAAGTGCGAGAGAAATGGCAGAGAGGTCAGACTGGCTCACTCCACTAGCTGGAGTCTGCCCATCCTTCCTGCCCACGGCCAACCTGCCCCTTTCTTGAGAGCTCTCCAGCCAGCAGATGCTGCAAGCTTCACTGAGGCTCACCCTGACCACCATGATGAGATGAGAGGAGTATTCAGGTCAATGCGGGGAAGAAGAAGAAGAAGAAGAGTTTGGATTTGATATCCCGCCTTTCACTCCCCTTCAGGAGTCTCAAAGCAGCTAACATTCTCCTTTCCCATCCTGTGCCAAGCTAAGTCCCAACTGCTCGATTCGTTTTCTGGAATGATCTGCCCTGCATGTGTGTTGAATTCTCAGCTCTGGGTTCATTTGCTATGCTAGACATTAGTCGGCCACAGGTGGGAAAATAAATTGCTGCACTTGGAAGCTGTGTGTTGTCATGGGGGCAAAATCCACTAGCCACTTAAGTAAGTAGCTAGCTTGGTCCCCCATCAACCTTGAAGCCTGCAGCTGCAATCCAATAAACACTTATTGGCCGGGGGTGGGGGGGGGAGCCTTGCTGAACCCAGTGCACCTTACCTGACATGAATAGGATTGCACTGTGTTTGTGTCTACATGTACAGCACTCCAATCTATCATACGAGAAGTGTTCGGCTGGTGTAAACACAAAGCTATATTTTAGGGATCAGTAACTAAACAACAGTGTTAAAAATTGCTTCCTTAACACATTTTGCCATAGCAAATTGCATGGGGCTCCCCTATGTGGTTTATTTTTGTTTAAGGATAGTAGGTCTTGAGCACGCATGTAAAAAAGATCTAGAAAAGTCTTCACCAATCAGGTGCTCTCCAGAGGTTTTGGAGTTTAACTCCCATCCTTCCTAACCGCTGGCCGTATTCTTTGGGGCTGATGGAAGTTGGATTCTAACAGCATCTGGAAAGCACTAAGTTAGTGAAGGCTAAGGTAGGAATTCCAAATGGGCAGGGGATCAGTTTCTCCCCCTGCCAAGAAAGGGTAAAATGAATATTTTTAAAGGATGGGTGGTTTTAATACATGCTTTCATTTACCTGAAAGGAAGATATGTCACATTTTCAGACACTAAATGCCTGTATATGTTTTCTGGAGATTCCCTCAGATATATTATCTATTTTGGAAACAGAGAGGAGAAAAAGGGGAAAAAAACATTCATATGGTACTTTTAAGTTAACTACAAGATAATATTCTCTGCAATTCTCCCACCCACCAAAGCAAGGCATACAGCAGGACAAAGGATAGTGTGCATACAGTGATACAGAGAACTGGCTATAAAGTAACATGGCGGTCAATACAAAGCCAGAAAAAAGGCAAATAGAAGCAATAACCATTCTGCATACATAAATGCTGTTCAAGCTCCAGAAAGTGTTACTGCAATAGAATTTCAGATCAGAATTAGATTCCAGTTCAAAACATTGCAACGTTTTCTTCATGAGCCATTAGCATGTCCCAAGAAATTTTCAGAACCATCAAACGGGTCATTTTTTAAACGAACAGGATTGGCTACAGAAGACTTTGCCTGCACAGCACTCTGGCATGTAAGCAACCCAAGCCCAGTGTTATGGTTACTACTGGTACAACCGTGTTGGAACCAATTCACACAAACTGCTTTTACCAAGGAGCACAGCACCCACGTGATTTGACAACTCTGGTGGAATCCACACCATGTCCACAATATATCAGCTAGGCCTGACTCTCACAACCAGCCTACACCTGCTTGCAAAGGTGAGACTCCTATCTGTACTGCTTATTTTTATAGTGTGGTAAACAAATAACCTTTGGAATCGTATACCTAACTTTGCCATATAGGAAATGCAATTATTTTAAGCCTCCATCAGCACAAGACATGAACTGTGACTGTTCTCAAACCGCCTATTTAATCATTATTTTAAATACTAAACAGTTTGCAATGAAAATTTATAGAACTATGCTTCATTAAAAA
Organism: Podarcis vaucheri; assembly: GCF_965113315.1. NCBI lineage: Eukaryota > Metazoa > Chordata > Lepidosauria > Squamata > Lacertidae > Podarcis > Podarcis vaucheri. The sequence continues at coordinate 57,488,431 of NC_138749.1, read as the reverse complement.
TGAAAATAGAAAATATAGCATAAGCAAAGTTTAGCAACTGTACACACTTCTATCAAGTTCCACCCTCCCCAGTTTTTAATCCTTAAAATATTAGAAATGCTAGGTGATACAATTTTGCAATCAGCCTTCCTAAACAACTGTGCCCTCCGAGTAGACAAAACAAAGGATAAAATTATAGGCAAAAGATAATTCAGCAGCTGCAATTCTTGATTATCCAATTAGCATTCCCAATACAATATGGCTGTACACAAAGCAATTATCCATTGCATGGACTGAAGAGACACATCATGTTTCAATAACATTCAAGTCCTGTTTTGATGAACAGATGCTACACAAAGTAGCACAGCTGAGTAGTTTTAGTCTCTGGAGCTACTGGTCTTCAGAGGAGACCCCTGCTTACATGGCAAACTGTAGTCAGTTACTTCAAAATGTGGGGGAAATGAGTTGCACTTGGGGACCCTCTTGCACATTCTGATTAGTAGGGCGCTGGAATCGTGTCACAACACCCCCAGTGGCTTGTACGTTCAACAGCACAAGCTATTACTGTTAATCTTGAAGGAGAGCTTCGCTGGCTATATGCACTGATGGAGTGAATAACAGGACCCCCACCCCACCCCTACAAGGGCTTGGAAATTAGAAGCACTACACTTGGAAAACTACCTTGCTTAAATTTCTTTTCAAGAAATGCAGCTTCAAATTGCTTTGAACACAATGCTGTCCTATAAACAAGTAAAATACTATTGCAGAAATGTGCAGGTTCTTCGGGAGTTGCTTCTACGTAAAGTGGGACGGAACATCTGCTGTAAAACTTCCCAGTCTCAATTCATGCACATCTGCATCTGCTGGGCGAGAGCTCTGGACAGTAAGGCTGGAAGTTCTGGTATACTTCGTAAGTGATAACCTATTAAAACCATGTCCTAACAAAGACCATCTCTTCCGTAAGGATGTTGCAATGGTATCATAAGGTGAGGGTGGGGGGAATCAGTGGAAGAAAGCACTTTTCTAATGGGGGACACATAAATTGTTAAGGTCACTCCCGGTGGAGTACAGGGTCAGGTTTAAGGTGCTGGTTTTGACCTTTAAAGCCCTATGCGGCCTAGGACCCACATGCCTACGGGACTGCCTCTCCTGGTATGCCCCACGGAGGACCTTAAGGTCCACAAAGAACACTTTGGAGGTCCCGAGCCTCAAGGAGGCTAGATTGGTCTCAACTAGGGCCAGGCCTTTTCAGCACTGGCCCCGACATAGTGGAACACTCTGTCACAAGAGACTAGGGCCGTATGGGACTTGACATCTTTCTGCAGGGCCTGCAAGACAGAGCTGTTCTGCCTGGCCTTTGGTTTGGATTCAGTCTGACCCTTATGTTTCCCTCCCCTTGTGGTCTTGATTTATCGGCTACTTTAAAATGAGGCTGCATTTTAAATTGCATTTTAACCTGTATTTTAAATTGATTCCCCCCCCTTCCCCCTATTATGTTTTTACTGTGATTTTATTGGTGTTAGCTGCCCTGCCACCCTCTGGCCAGGGAGGGTGGGGTATAAATAAAATTATTTATTATTATTAGTCATGATTTATCTGCCAGAACTGTCTCCTCACCTTGCTCTAAGACAGGGGTGAGGAATCTCCAGCCCATTGGTCCATCTTGGCCTGCCAGGTCATTTCCCTTCACAAGCCACACCCACCTATCCATCAGCTGACAACACTAGGTGGTGTCCGCAGGTGGTGTGGGGCCAATCCTGCTGGGTTGTTGCTTTCCCACTGCCTTCTTTTCAGGAAATGTGTTGGTGAAACAGACCTTTCCACCCGCCACAGTGGGCCTGTCAAGGCTAAAAATTGGCCGCTGTTCCTTTAGTGCTAAAAGAACTAAGTCAGCATGAGTCAGCGGTCTACAATGACTCATGCAACCCTTCACCAAATTGCACCTGTATATATGGAGTGGCCAATGTTAGTGTTGGGTGTGGGTTGGTTGGTTGGATGGTAGAAAGCTAGTTGCGTTTGGTGTGGGTAAAAGCTGTCGGTCGTGGTTGGAGAAGACGACTTTTTAAGAATAAAAGCAGCGTTCTGCAAAGTACTCTTTCTTAAGGACTCTTTGTGCCAACTAGGGTCTGAGGACCGGGCAAAGGAGGCAAAGGAGGTCAGAACCTTTTTCTTTTTCAAACACTGACAGGGTCAGCTGAACCAATGGATTCAAGTTACAAGAAAGGTGATTCTGACGAAACATCAGGAAGAACTTCCTGACAGTAGGAGCTGCTCAACAGGGGAAGAGACTCCCTTGGGAGGTAGTGGACTCGTTTTTAAGCAGAGGTTGGATGGCCATCTATCATGGATCCTTTAGATGATATTCCTACATTGCAGGGGGTTGGACTAGACCAGCATTTCCCAACCTTGGCCCTCCAGCTGTTTTTGGACTACAACTCCCATAATCCTCAGCTAGCAAGACCAGTGGTCAGAGATGATGGGAATTGTAGTTCGAAAACAGCTGGAGGCCCAAGGTTGGGAAACACTGGACTAGATGACCCTCAGGGTCCCTTCTAACTCTACAATTCTATGATAATACGATTCTAAGTCTAATAACAACCTCCCTACCAGGCACCAAGTCCACAACTACTTATTTTCAACAGTACTTCAGCAAAACAATCTCCCAGATCATTCAGTGGCCCACTGACATGAGCCTATTTAGCGTTATTACTTTCCCCAGTCAGACACAAGCATGTAAAAACATTACAAATCTTCAGAACAAGTGATGCTTTTGTTTTAAATGGTTCTGGATGCAAGTCCGCGCAAGCTTGTGAATGTATCATCAACCAATAGCTTTATTTTCTTCAAAACTCAGCCCAAGGTACTGTGCAGACAACACTAGCTGGCTGTAACCCTGGTTAAAGGATTAAGAGTGGTTCATCAGACTTCATAATCCCTGCCCCAGCCCTTCCCTGCTTCGGTGTGTATTCCTTCTCCTCACTAAATCATTGGTACAGATGCCGAATCATTGCATAGGCAGGCACAGAGGTTCAAGTGCAAGAGGGAACGTCCATTCCAGATTCCTTAACCATGGTTAAGAAATGGGTAGCAGTTCATCTGCTCCTGTCACAGGAAGTATAACTGAATTGGCATTTCTATACCCTATCAGTCATGCAATATTCTGGGGAATTATAATATACAACTGATCTGAGTTAAAGTTAAAACAGTTGACTTGTGGTCAAGTGTGTGAGAGAGAAAAACCTGTGGAAGTTAAGTGCATATTTTTATTTTTAGAAAAAGTAGAACTTTAAGCCCTTGTATTCTATAGATTTTGTTTTGTTTTTTTAAATAGCAACTTTTCAACAGCTTTACCAAAGAGTGGGAAAGAAAGCATCACAGAAAGACAGAAAATAAATAAATACATACAGCTGAAATGACTTTCCTAAGCCAAGGCACAAACATAAGTCATAAACTGTTTACAATAATAACACTGTGTAAAAACAGACTACAGAAGCAAATTGCCTAGTCGGCAGAACCAGTACCCTGGCTTTCTGGCAGTGGGTTACTATTGCTTTCTGGGAGGGTTGATACAATGGGGAGGTCAGCGCAGTGCAAATCCACTCGTAGGACCAATCTGGCACTCCTGCCAGTGTGTTTGCACTGCACCGACCTCCCAGCTGCCTAATGCCTCTTGGTAGACAACAGCAACCCACCCGCCAGGAAGCTAGAGTAGCAGCTGCACTCTACCAAGAGACAGCTTCTGTAAACAGGTATAAAAGTGAAAAGTCACAGGAGCAGGCAAACACTGAGACCTTGCAGAGATCAAAGAAGAAGACTGCATATTATTCCTTGGGGAAATGAGACACAACCACACTGGTGAAATATGCACCCTTGGAGGGAGAGAAAACATTGTAAGGGGGAAAAACCCAGCACCACCCAATACAGGTTTTAGAAAAGAGACAGGACACAAATACACACACGCCTGTTTGCTTAAATGTAGAGAAGGCTATGAAAGCCAACACAAGATACACAAGAAACCCTGTTGGTATCAAATCCCCATGCATTAACGTAGAAATTTTTTATTTAATTTCAGGTACTACTGGAAGTACTAATGGAAAGGTTAGATATTTGAATGGTACATCAGCAGTGATGATTCTGCTTCGGCAGCTCCATCTAAAATAAGGTTACATCTAGAAAAGTTGGCAAACTGAACCTAGGAAGGATTAAGAAAAAAAACAAGAACACAAGAGGTGAAGGAAACTGCTTACCCTGAAGGAAGAAGATGAGAAAATAAAGTACACAGAGATGAGTCCTGGAGATGACCTGAATTACAGCAATTCTTGAGGGTAGGACCCAAGAAGGGTAGCCCTCCAAAAGGACATAATTAGTGCCAAGCCTGAGAAAAAGAAACACTGTTACTAAGTTAATGCAGGATTTGGGATACAGAGCTGAGATGGAGGCAGGAGACAAAGGAGGAGGACAGGACACACAGGAGCTATTTCTGAATTAAAACAGACAAAGAGAGTCAGAAGAAAGGATATTAACCCGTGGAATAATAGAGATCAAAAGCACCCACTTCAGAAGTAATCTCAAAGTATATTTCTATCTGCTAACAAAGAACTATAAACCTCTCTAGCTAATGCAGTTCTGCCTTTTAAGTATGAACAGGCTGGTATTTTAACTGAGCAAAACTAAAGCTATGACGTCTTATTTCACAACACTTATCATTACTCTGCTACCAAATATTCCATGTATCAGCCTCCCTCAATGCGATGATCTCAGGATGTTTCAGACTACGGTCCCAGTCTCAGTCCCAGCCATCATGATGACCAATGGTCAGGGATGATGGGGGTGTTAAACATCTGAAGAAACCAGGTCAATGAAGGTTGTCATAGAATCATAGAATCATAGAGTTAGAATAGACCACAAGGGCCATCGAGTCCAACCCCCTGCCAAGCAGGAAACACCATCAGAGGACTTCTGATATATGGTTGTCAAGCCTCTGCTTAAAGACCTCCAAAGAAGGAGACTCCACCACACTCCTTGGCAGCGAATTCCACTATCAAACAGCCCTTACTGTCAGGAAGTTCTTCCTAATGTTTAGGTGGAATCTTCTTTCTTGTAGTTTGGATCCATTGCTCCGTGACATATCCTTTTCCAGCAGCACACACATGCTGCTCAATTTAATATATGTCACAATTACATACAGATGATTAGTGATGAAACCTACCCAAAAATCATGTTCAAGGCACTAACAGGTTGTTTAACCGTCCCATTACTTATTTTGAGTTATTTCACATTATTTGAAATGCTTCTTTCTTCTGTTTCTAAAGTTCAGGTCCCCAAATAACCCATTTTTTGATACGGTATACCACAAGAAACTCTTATTGAAAGATCCAAGAGAGCAAATGGCCTGATAGGAAAAGACAAACAGAAGAAACTACATCACCTACAAACACTGAAAACATAAATGAAAATGCCATTAATGATTCATGATCTACATGGAATGAAGGAACAGCACATTCAAATTCATTTTCTGAAAACATTCTAGATACAACAGGTATGATAAACAGTTTTCTTAATTTGAGATTTTACCTTATTTGGCTTAAGGTTATATGCGGTAATTTGAATTGTAAACCAAATTTTCACTGCAGCATTCAAGGACCACTGATTTCAAGGCATGTCTAATATTTTCTCAATAACACTCTCACTGTCCTTCACTTCTATGGTTCTATGTTTATTTCCAAAATAAAACTTGTAGGAATAGCACTATTTGCAGTGCTGTAGTCACTTGCATAATTGATGTATCTGAAATCAACAGCGCTAGAGTAACATCTAAAAATGCATTTAATACATTCATGCAGGGGTATGTCAAATATGTCATTTCTTTTTGTGAAGGGGGGATGTCAAGGTATCAGAAGGTTAATACAACCACCTACAAAACACTGAAAAACAACAACAAATATTTTATTGTAACTCCTTTTACCATTAGAGAGTATACTCGAAAGCATTAACATTCTGGTGATAATAAATAGATAACTCTACAATGTTTGTTTATTTATTATTAGTTTCATACAGCTGCAGTCATAGAAATCAATAATAGGAAGACAGTAAAACTTGCCATATTAAGAATTGTCAAATTCTCTGTGCGTAAAGGACACCACACAATGTCTAGAAGAACAGCCACAATGGCAGGACAATTAGCACAACAGATTTACTACTTTCTGGTTAAAATCCCAGTCCCACTGAAAACGTTCAAGTTGTCCTCTATAAACATCAAGCAAAAGTTTAAAGCCAAACAGTGAAAACAGCTTAGGAATACAAAGCTCCACTCGGTAGCAGTGATTCAGCACTAAAACGACACATTTCCTACATTAAATACAAATGCTACTCCTTCCTGAATTTGTTATAATTACTCCCACAAAATGGAAACACTGACAACGCTTCTATATGACAAGGCACTGGCTCTTGTATTTTCTGTATTTTTTTTAAAGAACAGTGAGCTAATTTTCAGTAGCTGATAAAGAATCTCTCCCTTTAAGTGTTGGTGTAGTTTTTGGCAGCAGCAACAACGGCTGCTTTAAGAAGTACAGAAAAGCATTACTGCTGTCACTTAATTTAAAAGACAGCACTTTATTGATAAATGGATGTAGTGCAATTAGCTAGTTAATGGATACATATTTTCATATAAATTAGGGGAGTTGTTCAACATGTGATCGTTCCAAAAGGGCAAGCAATTCAGTTTGCCAGGCTGAATGGTCCCCCTCTCTTCCCCCTACACACCGTTCTGGGGGTTATTCCGAGCTCCCTGAGCCAATTTTGGGGGACATGAGAGAGGAAGAGAAAGAAGAAAGGCTTCCACTGACATGACTCATAAATTGAATCCTGTCCAAAGAAAACAACCTTTTTGTTTTGATTTGTTTTGTCTTAAATGGTGTATGTATGTGTTGCAGCAGGAATCACCCAAGGAGTAAAGAAGGGATACCTCTTTTTTAATTACACCTGCTATCTGAAGCTTTTATATTAATTAACATTAAAAAAGTGTTGCAATTAATTGAAGAGACGTTTTTAATTAGTCAAAATGTGTTTAGCAAATAATCTAACCAATTGACCAAACATTTAAGAAATCTAAAGGCAAATAAAACCAAAGAATCGCATGGGGAAACTATGTTCAAGAATACAATATAGCAGGCACCCCCAAACTCAGCCCTCCAGATGTTTTTTGAGACTACAATTCCCATCATCCCTGACTACTGGCCCTGTTAGCTAGGGATGATGGGAGTTGTAGTCCCAAAAAACATCTGGAGGGCTGAGTTTGGGGGTGCCTGCTATATAGCAATTGCAAGCATAGTTCTGGAAGGAGAAGACCACACATACAGTTGCATTCATGTCCCCTTCTAGCTCTAACTTCTCCTGCTTTGTGATAATTTTTCCTTTGTGATAAATGCACCAGTGTAGGCAGGGTTTGTTGCTGTAAGTTGGACAGGACCAATCAAGAACCATATCCATGCCAACGTGTGATCATTGCTTAAGAGGGTATGAATAGTGCAGCTCTTTGAACAGAAATCCTGCTGAAGCTGAACTTCCACTCAGCTGGAGAAGAATTCTGGACACACCATGCGACTTTCAGAAACAGTTAGCAAACCCAGCCAAACTGTACAGAGCAGCTTATATCCCTTTGAAAATTGGAGAAAGAAGGATCCAAAACATATTGCCTACAAAAGGCATCTTCGGTATGAAAAAAGTAAAGCTACAATTCAATAAGCTTTTAAAGCAATTTAAGCTTTCATATCAGAAGGAGAATTATTGTTGAGAAAAATTATTTTCCAACTTTCTACCTTCAGCACAGAACTTTTTTGAGATTGGCATGCCCATTTAAGCAGTTTGGCACATTGCAATGGATTCTAGAATACGCTGTAGAGAAGGAAGTTGTCCCCAACCTGGTGCCTCCTCCTTCTCCTTACGTTTTGGACTAAAAGTACAGCCCACACAAATAACTTGCTCTCTACCCCAGGGGTGGATAACATTCTTCAGCCTAACAGCTGGAGTCCCTTGTGGAAAATCTTTTGTGATGGGCAGGGTCAGAGGTAAAAGTGTGGTCCATTCCATCCACGCAAAACTCAGAGCATTCAACCCTAATTTCCTCTCCCTTCATCCAAGCAAGCAAGAGGCATGGTTACACAGTTCAAGTTCATATTCCGGACTTGAGGAGTATGTACAGCAGTGCCAATAATGGATGTGCCCTGGGGAAGAGGGAAAGCGCATGGTTCCAAGGGCCAGAGAGGCATAGAGGGCCACATTTAGTCCCAAGTCTGAAGCTCCCCATGCCTGCTGTACCCATTGCTGGACCTCTGTGGTTACTTGAAGGAAATGTACTTTCCACATACAAATCTTAACTGAATCATATACTAGAAATTACACTAAGGCTCCAATTCTCAGCACATTTACTTGAATGTGAACACCATGCCAATCAGCAAGACTTATTTCAAAGAAAGAATGTTTATGATGGGAGTGTTAATGTGAAATGTACCATTCTTTTCCAGAAATGTGATCTGTGAGAGAAAGCTCACCCCTCACCCTAGAAGTGCACATTGCCCCTTCTGTGCCACTGCGCCCATGTGCCAGGAGGCAATCATGAGCAAGATGCCCTTCAGGAATGCATGTCCACCATTACTGATTGGCTCACTGATGTACCCCTTTGTGTCCAAGGAAACCCAGGATTTCCTTGAACAGAGTTTGGTTTATTACATGGTTCCCATTCTTTTTCCTTCATTAATACTGATGCATGTGGGATTACGCTTCCTGTCATACAGGGTTCATTCTAGAAGAATGCTTTGGTCTGGTGCCACAGATATGTGTCAAAGCTATTCCGCCTTCCCAAGTCTACACCTGTGTGCTTTGTGGGTTATGTTTTTCGTTATGCTCACTTTACGCTTTTGTATTTGAAATGTGCCAACAAAAATAAATTAAAAGTAAAAACACAACTATTCCTCACGGGCATGGTTTGTCCTCCATTGTATTTTAACACTGCTCCCTCAAACTAGCCCCACTTAATTCCCAGTTGTCCCAATTCAATTAATGTTTTAAAAAGTCTTTCATCTTCTTCGAAACTTCAAAACCCTGGACTGTTTATAATAGGGCAGTGTTCCCCAACCTTGGGTCTCCAGCTGTTTTTGGACTACAACTCCCATCATCCCTCGCTAGCAAGACCAGTGGTCAGGGATGATGGGAATTGTAGTCCGAAAACAGCTGGAGACCCAAGGTTGGGGAACACTGTAATAGGGTATAACTAGATCTACCAGTGGGCCTGATCAGTGTTTTTTTCCCTGGGGGTACTCAAATGTACACAGTACTGGCCCCTTTTTTTCTAGAAAAAAAGCACTGGGCCTGATCCTCATCTTCCTCACAACCCCGCTTGTCAGGCTGATGCCCCTGACTCATCTGTCAATCACCTGACATCACAATCACCATCAGGTGACTAGTTTTTGCACTGATCTGTGCATGGAAGCCAGGATGGATCAGCTGAGCACTGGGGCTTGCAAAGAGCTGCACTTGAGGCTTTGTAGGTACAGCGACTTCTTCGCCTGTCTCACATGGTATCATATATGACATCTGGTTTAGCAAGGCAGGTGAGCTTGCCAAAATGGTCTGGCAATAAATAAATCCATGTATCTAGTAATAAGAGCAACAGCAGCAACAAGTGAGGGGGAAATGGGGAAAGAAAATGGGCTCAGGGATAAAACTGTAAAGCAGTTTTATCCTATGAATGCATTCCTTTTCCTAAACTGGGGGCAAAAGGACATGAACCACATGTTACTTGATCACTAGACATGAGGGGGCAGGGACGACACAGGCTTGTGGGTCTTTGACAGTCTAAAAGTTAAACATTAGAATACTTACTGCGTAACAGCCTATGAGGAAGGCTGCGTTGACTTGCTTTTTCTGCTCAAAGCCAGTATAATGAACAATCTTCTTTCTTAACATGGTAAAGGACTGTACCAAGGAAATAAACAATGGAGTTATAACCCAACTCCTTGCATTATAAAAAGTTGCATTTGAGTCATATTTAAGTAGTAAGCACAGATAGAAAACAGCCCCATTTGGTAACACGTAGTTACATTGTTACATTTTATTTAAGACATAATTCAAATAATTACTTCTTTGTCAATGTCTTTCTACAACAAAGGACACTGGGACCCAGAATACATAGTAATGAAGGTCGAAATGGTAAGAAGAAAATTAAATGAGCTAGAAGATCAAATATCCAAAGCAAAAATACAATTTAATGAAACAATTCTGAAGTCCACAATATAACATAAGTGTTTGAGTCAGGAACAAAAGAGCTTGTGTAAACATGAGGTTATTATGAGAAGCAATTTCCTCAACTTTGCTGTTTTAAAGGGTCTTTTGTAAACTTTAATTGTACCAGACAATGTGAAATTTATTTACACACCTCAGAGATGCATTAGTCATTTATGGAAGAGCAATAAAAAATACACACCCTAACATAAATTTGAACCTATAGTGCTCTCCTTCTCTAGACATGCTCTTATAAACCTCTAGCTCCTGAGCACACAGCTTCCCTGTTCACTGAAAAATAATTACTACAAGGCCACATTCACACCATACTTTTAAAGCACTGCGATACCACTTTAAACTATCATGGCTTTCCCCAAAGAAACCTGGGATGCGTCGTTTGTTAATGGTGCAATGACTGTTAAAAGTGTTTTCACAGCACTTTAAATGTAAGGTGTTAATGTAATCCAAGCAGAGTAACTGGAATGTGAAGATCCAAGAGTAATACCATAACCAGCTCCTCCACATAATACTTCAAATTCCAAACTTACAATTTATCAGATCTCCACAGCAAACATCACTTTAAGTCTTGCAGCTAGCTGTGTGTAACTGCTGAGTCACAAACTTCAGTTTTCACTGTTTAACTTTGCAACCGCATTTCAAAGGCTGAATGAAAACATATTTGCAGCTTCTGTTTTTTTTTTTTTATTCTGCAATGTCTTCCCAATAGGCATTTCCCCCCAACTACTATCAGATATTCTTGAACTAAATAACTTGAAAAAATGTGGGAAAGCCTGGAAAATAGTATGACTTGTTTGACTAGACAAGCCATTTCTTCAGCATGCTGGCTGTCCCAAGATCCCTCACACTACTACAAAGTACAGTTTTAAGGCTTAATTGCCATTATATACTACTACAGTTCTATAAAACACCCGAGGGTATTATTTTTGTAAAAACTTGAAAATAACAGATTGCCTTGTACACTGTTCCATCTGATCATAAAGGAAAAAGAAAACAGATTACAAGCTTGTCTGTAGCAGGGAGGAACAGCAACTAGCTGTATTTAACCTTCACAGAATCCATGAGGAACAAAACTAGATTTACTTCTTCTAGTTATTTGTTCCAACATTACAGCAGAGGTGGAGTTTGGGGAGTTGGTTTCCTAATTATTTTAAAGAGGAGACCACAGCCTACCTCTGGGGGTCTTAGGGGGGTAATCCAAGAAGCGCTTCTGCTAGGACTTTTGGCTGTGCAACATAATTTCCCCTCCCCCTCCTTTCCTCACACACCTCCTAAATTTGCTCTGGGTCCCCCGCCCCAACTCTCTGAAACATATTTGGGGAGACAGAGCACAGGATGCACAGGGAGAGTTGAGTGTGGGGAGTATTCCGTTACGTAAGTAATTTTCAATTTTATATCGATCAAAAGATTAAATATCATGCCGCTGAACAGACTAGGGCAGAGAGCCTCAGAGCTTTTGTCATATGTTTTTATTTGGTTTGCCTCTTGCCCAGGGTGCGTAATGCTGAATGGTGATCCACAAGGAGCTACAACCTGATCCCTTGTGTGGGTGCCGCATGTCATCTATGGGGGTCCTCTATTTGACTTAGCTTAGAATCCCACCCATTTCGTTTCAGTACAAGATACATTTTCCTTAAAATGTTAAAAACAACAGGGTATGTTTATTATAAAGAACCAGTATTTTAATCGTCAAGAGGTGCTGGCAAGCATTGTTAAGATTTTATTTTTTTAATGAAAAAGATAAAACCAACTGAAATACATACTATCTTCAGACACTGGCAGGTTGCCAGAAACAAGGAATTCCTTGGGGGAGGGGGCACTTCCACTCCAAATAGTGTTTCCTAGTAAGTTTATTTTGTCTGTGATACCACGAGGACTTTTAAGTTTCATGGTTTTCAGCCTCTTGCCTTTGGCCTTTATCCATTAACCACAGAATGAATTCCCTGTTATTTGTACTCCAAAATAAAAGCAGGCAAGTTCTACCACATTATTCTTCCCCACCCTTTTGCCAAACACACACACACACACACACACACACCCCACTCTCTGGACTGCACTACCTATATGAACACCAACCTTAAATCCCTATCACTTTAAATATTTTCTGCCAGCGATTATAAAGTAGTAAAAACAGTGCACACATGAACTTCAAGTGAATAATGTTCACTCCCAGCAACATTTTATAAAGGAACATAATAACATACAAACCATTGAGTACAAATTCATTTTTACCTTCAATTTTTTATTTAGCTTGCAACAGTATCTGTAAATCATTGCCAGATTGAGTGGGCCAAAATCTGCATAGAAACTTGGGGAAAGGGGGCGGGTGGGTAAGAGAGGGGTGAAGAAGAAAAGAAGTTCGCTTAAACTGAAATACTTCGGTTGAAATGGCTGTTCAAAATAACCACATCCCTCCTCAACTCTGCCAGCACTGCCCACATAAGCAGGCATTATAGCTGACATACCACTTATTCAGATTCACTTCTAGATTACTGTTCGAATACGTTGCAATTATCGGTGGAAAAACAATTATGTAACCCTCATACATATTGTAAAACAGCTCTGCGGTGTCTACTGGATTACAATGTCAGTGTGTGTTGAAACAATTTGGGAATTTTCTCTAAAACAGTTTGAAGACATTGCTCTTAGAAAAGTCAGTCTGAAAGGTAACAATGCAGAAATTACAAAAGCTTGTTAGCACCCTGTTAAAACCCTTCAAAACCTTCCAGCTGCAAATTAAAATATATACTGAAGGTGACAAGAACTGAATAAGGTGGAAGTTGCCCGCTGGATCTCTGAATGATTCTTATTCTGTCCTTGCCTCCTACCAATCAGCCTCTGTTGTGGGTGTTTAATTCGGGAATATCTACCAAAGGCAACCCACAAAAGATGCTGCCTGTTTCTTGCTGAACAAGTCTCTGATCTGAGCCTGTCTTTTTTCAGAAAACAGGATGCTTGCAATGACGTAGCAAAGATACAGAATCTTGACTAAGCAGTTTATACTGGCTACACACAGTTTCCCCTCAAACTGTAGCCTATGCAGGTGATCCACAGAAAGGCTGATGAACAGTTGAGACCATCTGTTCTTGTATCTGCATGACTGCTTTTTTTTTTTAAAAAACAAGGGAAACTGAAATTGTTTTCATGAAGACCGTATTATAAAAAGCAAGCTAACAAGGACCCGACTTATGGTCCATGGACAACCAATTTTATAATATGGCACTGGCAACATCTACAATCGTTTTCTGATATGTACCAGTTAAAGGCTATTTAAAATATGATCTATATATGTTTTGAAAGCCTGTTTGGTGTAGTGGCTAAGGTGCGGGCTAGGACCTGGAAACCAGGGTTCAAATCTCCACTCAGCCAATATGTTTACTGGGACTCCCACTCTAATCTACTTCACAGGGTTGCTGTGAGGAGAAATTGAGATGAGAACTCGGGGTGTGTGTGTGTGTAAAATATTAAGTGGTCCCTCAAGAACCTTGCTAATTTTTAGTTGGGCATATGCAATTTGCTGCTATAAGACCTAGTGATGGCTACTTTCTTGGTTAAACTAATTACAGTCATACCTCGGGTTGAAGTTGCTTCAGGTTGAGCATTTTCGGGTTGCACTCCACGGCGACCAGGAAGTAACGGAATGTGCTACTTCCGGGTTTCGCCACTCGCGCATGCACAGATGCTCAAAATTACATCATGTGCATGCACAGAAGCGGTAAACCGCGACCTGCGCACATGGGTTGCGTTCACTTCAGTATGCGAACGGGGCTCCAGAACAGATCCCGTTCGCATCCGGAGGTACCACTGTGATGGAATCATCAATGGTTACTAGTCATGGTGGAGACAACAGAGGCTCAGAAGCAGTATGGCTCCCCAGCAGTATACCATTGGTGGGGAACAACAGTGGGAGAGGGATTTTGCCTTCACATCCTGCTTATGGGCTTCTCATAGGCATCTGGTTGGCTGCTGTGGGGAACAGGATATTAGACCAGACAGTCCTTTGGTTTGGTCCAGCAGAGATGCTCTTTACATTGTTTGGTTACCTTCAACCATCTTACTTGATCCTATGGTCCAGATTCAACTGATGAGTCCTGCTAGCGGAAAGAAGCATGCACAAGGACTTCTGCTAGTACAAGGGGGCTTTTCCTCCGTCTCTTCCCCTGTGCCTCCCCCAACTGACTCAGAGGGTGGGTGGGAGAACACCCAGAACAGTGTATAGGGGGAGGAGAGGGGAAATGGTTTGTCTGGCAAGCTGAAACACTTGCACTGACTGAATGATTGCCGTAGTGCTTTGCTGAATTTCTCCCATTATATTTTCCCTTCAGGGACAGGGATATTATAATAATACCTGTTATGATAAAGTTTCCTATTACATCCTCATGCTGCTTTATTTCACTGTGTTGAAGAACAAGGGAATAATATTATACTTACTTCTCATATACATATTCATCATCTATGCAGAAATAATGTGTGCTTGAGCTACCACTCTTTGGTTTGTGGAAGAGAATGGCAAAATAAACACGATCTGAAATTGAAAAACAGGCATGAAACTAGTAGTCATGAAAGCCAATATATCTGCATACAAATATGTTGATCCTATTTGAACTGAGTTAAAACTGCAGATATAAAAACCCCTGGATATGCTCTTGTGCCAGGCAACATAAAACATTAACAACTGGTCATGGTGGTGAATTAAGTGACCAAAATGCTGTGTTTGGATGTAGGAAGCCCAGGCTCATACCCACTTTGACCTATGTCGCTCAATGGGCAGTTTTAGGCAAAGTTCTTCCAATCTACTTCACAGGGTGGTTCAGAGACCAGACCACCACTTACTTTCACTGCGAGAAGGAAATAATACATTACTAAATCCGCCCTCAAGTATGCGTTTTATTAAGGGGAACAATGTGTAGAACAGGGCTGTGTGCTTGTGCATTGCCACTGGCTCCACTCCAGCATCCACGCATTACAGGAATGGACATTTGCAAGAAAAAGCCTAGGCTTTTCCTCCCTCTGTGCCTCAATACCACTACATGCAGAGACTTTCCCTGGCAGATATTCACACCTAATAGGTGGACATTGTGGTGGGTCTAGAAACCCTAGTCTTAGTCTAGCAAATTCCCCTTCACATCATTTACATGTAATCAAACGTGCTTAAAATGTGTGCTTTGGGCTTTGTTTTGTTAAAGGCAAGGAGGAGGGGGAAACAAAGAAAATATGTTATTATTCACTTAAAGGTCTGCTTGGGTCAGAGCACAGGTCAAACTAGTGGCTTTGATCATACCCTTACGGCTATCTCTAAATTACTGGAGGAAGTATGAAATGCAACTGCGAAGGAAGAATGAGGAGGTGGTTTTTTTTTTTTTTAAGTTCTCTTTTGAATGAAAAGCAATGATTTCACAAAAACCTCTTGATTAACAAAAGCAGCACTCTAAAACATTTCCAAGCCAAACAGATGAGCATGCCAGCCTGTAGCATCCCAGTGGATTCTTTGCCACATTTATTTAAATCAACTAGTCTTTGCCCCACTAGGAAGCCCTAGTGATTTCCAAGGGGACTTCCAAGTACCGTATTTTTTGCTCTATAAGACTCACTTTTTCTCACCTAAAAGGTAAGGGGAAATGTGTGTGCGTCTTATGGGGCGAATGCAGGCTGCGCGGCTATCACAGAAGCCAGAACAGCAAGAGGGATTGCTGCTTTCACTGCTTTCACTGTGCAGTGATCTCTCTTGCTGTTCTGGCTTCTGAGATTCAGAATATTTTTTTTCTTGTTTTCCTCCTCCAAAAACTAGGTGCGTCTTGTGGTCTGGTGCTTCTTATAGAGCGAAAAATACGGTAAATACCTGTAAGGCCGTGGTGCAACACAGCAATAAACATGTTTTACTTGGAAGAGTCACGGGCCTTGAATTATATACATCCTAGCCTTAGAGGAGGGAAGAAAACCCTTCTGAAGTCAAGGTAGCTTACATAGCTAGGATTGGGTTGTATTCTCAGATTCACCCGTTTTGTTCTCTTGAGGTTTCTGTTTTATTTCCACTGCAATTGGGTATTGCACCAGCAGATTTGCTTGCTCGCGTGTGCACAGTATTTACAAACGCAGTCTACCCAGCCACCCACCCCCATGCGCAGACAGACAGCTGCCGGCAGCCTGCAGTTTGTATCCTTTTGCAAAGCAGCTAATAACCACAAGCCACTTGCATTTAATGCCAAATAAAGACGCCAAATTTAAACGGCTTATATAAAAGACGAAGCTCGAGGAAAGGAAAGTCCGGGGCTCCTTTTGTTACACAACAACACTTGCTGCGAGATTGTCATTTATATTTCACCCCCGCCAAACTTCTGGCAAACAGGGTATCAACCCCAGCGGGTTTATGAAGATGATGGATTTATCAGAGCTAACCGGAAGAGTCCGCGGCCAGAAGGAGGAGGAGTATCAAGAGGAATGGAAGAAATTTAAAAATTATTTTATTAATATGTTAAGATAACTTAAATAGAATGACTTGCGAGTAACAGATTGGCCTAGGATTTAAATATGTGATGTTGTCGAATGATAAAAGTCAAAATGAAAAGAAAGATGTTAATGGATCAAGTAAATTTTATGTGAAACTAAGTTTTGGAAAACTACTACAATGATTTATAGGGGAACTCAGCCAGGGGGATTCGAGCAAGTCACCCAACAATGATAACAAAAGTGGAATTTTTACAGTTAGGGTATATGTATGTTTGTTGATTTTTTTAATATGTTTGTTATAAATTTGGAAAACCAATTAAAAAAAATTTGGGGAAAAAATAAACCTGGGCGGGGCCTGATCCAGGCCACGAGCAGCCGAGGAGTCGCCCTGCTGGCTTGCCCGGCGTCCCGGGTTCCCACGCTGGCCGGGAAACTTCTTTAAAGGGCCAAAAAGTCGAGCCAAAGAAACCCGCCCGCCGCCCGCCCGCCCTCGTTTCCCGAGCCTTGTTTCCCCCTCCTCACCTTTCGCCACCTCCGCGCACAGGCGAAAGTCCTTCCCGGCGTTCATTGTTTACAGGCATGAAGCGAAGGCGGCCGAGGCTGGGGAAGGCGAGGCAGAGCTCGCTGGCAATGGCTGCGGGGAGACAGCCAAGGGCTCCTCCCTCTCCGGAAAGTTTTCCTCAGACACACGCTGCGGAGCCTCCGCCGCCCACCGCTCCCGCTGCAGCGGCCGAGAGCGCGCCCGGTCCTAAGCCCGAGGGGTGGGGGGAAGCGCCGGCGACTTGAGGAGAAAAGCCAGCCCCGTCGGTGAAGCGGCTCTCGAGGCCTCCCCGCCGCTGCCATTGGCTGGCGAACGGGGCAGAGCCGCTCCCGCTAGCAGCCCTTCGCCTTCCGAGCGGGCCACGGCCCTTCTTCCCCCAGCCCAGGAGAGCTGGCCCGGCCCGCGGGGGGATACGCAGTAGCCGGGGTCGCCCTGGGACTTGGCAGGCCGAGCTCCATTCCTTGGTGGGCGGCCGCCCGGTGGCTCGCCTCGCCGCCTGAGGCGACGCGCAGACTTGCCAGAAACCTCTCCCCTCCACGACGACATTTGAGGCGCCTCGCCCGCTTTCCCCCCTTTCCCCTCCGCGACAATGTCTGAGGCAGGCTCTTGCAGCTTTCAAGGGGCCTCGGACGAAGCCACAAAACTCAAAAACAGCCCCTTTGCTTTCCTTGGCCCGTGCTAAACCAACGCGAATTTCAATTAAGTTAGGCAGCCCTTCTGGAAACTTCTGTCTTGCTTTTGTACTGCTGGGATTTGCTGATCTGAATGGAAGCGGTTGTGGAAGTCTGTGACATTTTGATCGCAGCCCCGTAGCCATCTTGAGTCTCCTCAGAGAAATAGGGGGGAGATGGTTTGTTCCAGACTCAAACACGAGAGCAACAGATGGCTAAGGTTTCACAAGAGGAAACGTTGGGTGTGTTTTAACAAAATAATGGGGTTTTTAAATAAATAAAAAAACAGAAGTAAGAGTTCTCATATCCCACCTTTACGCAATATGAGGTGCTCAAGGCGGCTCCCAAATACAGTGGTACCTCGGGTTACATACACGTCAGGTTACATACGCTTCAGGTAACAGACTCCACTAGCCTAGAAATAGTGCTTCAGGTTAAGAACTTTGCTTCAGGATGAGAACAGAAATTGTGCTCCGGTGGCATGATAGCAGCAGGAGGCCCCATTAGCTAAAGTGGTGCTTCAGGTTAAGAACAGTTTCAGGTTAAATACGGACCTCCGAAACGAATTATAGTACTTAACTCGAGGTACCACTGTACCCTCAAAACATTTTAGCTGGAAGGCATTGTTGGAGAATAATGCAACAAAACACCACCACCACAAACTGGCTTATAAGTATGAAACCAAATTTACTAGAATAATAGCTAGAATAGGCTTGTAACCATTCAAGCAACAAACATACTGTACTAAGGTGCCATGTGCAAAACAAAGCCTGGAGATACTGTAAACATGGAGTGGATAAATGTACAACTTGTTTCTCCAGTATCTCCAGGCTTTGTTTTGCACATGGCACCTTAGTATGTTTGTTGCTTGAATGGTTACAAATCTATCTCTATTCTAGCTATTATTCTAGTAGATTTGGTTTTATACTTACAAGCCAGTTTGTGGTGGTGGTGTTTTGTTGCATTATTATTACTGTCACCACATTTGATACTTTGTGTATATTGTTTGAGAACACTCTTTCACATGCTGCAGCATAGCTTTGGCAAAAGTTGCAATGCACAAGTACAGTTTACATTTACTTCTGTGGAACCATGCACACAGGATTGCACAATAAAAGGGGGGGCAGTGCAATTCCTAGTATGGTTCCTTGGAAGCCACACAAGCGTCTCTCTCGCAACCTCAGCCCCTTCTGTAAAATGGGGGCAATAATCCTAATTTAATTTACAGGCATATGGGGTGTCAGGGGAGGGGTAGTACCTTTGGGGTGATGACTCCTTCTGGGGTAGGCACTGAAGCGTTTTTGACTTCACACCCCTCCCAAGCACACTCCATTGTCTCTAGAGACAGTTGTATGCCAACAACAAAGTTACAGGTTTGCTGAAACTGTTACAATATGGTTAACTTCTGAACAATTCATAGCACTGTATAAACACTAAGTATCACCTCTTTGGCACCTCAACACGAGCAAAGTGCTGTGCAAAACCTCAAGAGTTTTATGGTATGGCTTGCTAACGTTTCCATTTTAAGAGAGCAAAAACATAGGGAGTAATTTGCTAAGCGCACCCAGACGTTTGAACTAGTGTCCTAGTCCAATTCTCTGTCTATCAAAGCTTCCACATGTGAGCTGCTTTCCCATAAATCAGACTCCCACCTGTGTATCTCCTTTACATGTAGAAAGGAGGAGAATTGATAACGCATGCTGAGATTTACAGTGCATGGATTCCCCTGGAAAAGAAAATGGCACTCGGGGGTGTGATTCCATAGCTAGGAAATCTAATAAATGAATTGGCTTTTTGTCAGCAACAGGGAAACTGGTTTGTGTGATGCTTTGTGTTTTATCTCAAGGGACTGTCAAGTGTTTATCTCGTGTTTTTACTGTTCTGCTGGGAGCTGCCCAGAGTGGCTGGGGAAACCCAGCCAGAAGGGTGGGGTATAAACAACAACAACAACTGTTGTTATTTCAGATTAAAGAATGATGCACACATGCTGAGAAAACCTATAGAAGTATAATGCCGCATGATGTGGCAAATTGTGACCTCAGAGGGGCACAGGGAAGCTTTCACACTATAGAACTTTGCTGTGAGACTCGCCACGGATGAATGGAGTATTGTCAGGATCTGCCCTTCCCCATAGCTCATGGTGAAGATCCCAGTTTCAATTCTCAGCATTTCCTGGTAGGGTTGGAAAATATTTCTGTCTAAAACCTGGGAAGCTGCTGGTGGCCAGCATTGATAGAAGCTCAACTGATTGGTGGTCTTACTTAGAAACTTGCCTATGTTCCTAAACTTTTTATGGGGAGGGGTATACCATTTGCGGACTAGGGGAGAAATGCATGTGAGATGTCTCAGTTCTGAAAGCACAGCCTTTTTAGAATTACATCTTTTAGTTTTCTTCACTTTTGCATGTTACACACTCTTCCTCATTTTGCTGCTCATCAAAGGGAAAATCCATAGGTTAAAAGAAAACATTGTGTGCTTATTTGTCTGTAAGCTGAGGATTTGCTTCTTCCCAAGCTAGTGGCAGAATATTATGAAAGAAGTATTAGCAATTTTAAGACGTTAATTGCAGGGTGTGGAGATGTTGTTTTAGGGTGCTAACTTTAAAGGAATGCTCATGGCAGAACATTTTTACAATTCCTTACCACACCTATTACTATGAAAGAAACCAAATGTAGAAATAATAACATTTAAACCCTTCCGTAATAGATGTGTCCACAGAGGACAGTTTCAAAGGGCAAGCCAAAAATGGACACTTTTCTTTAGGAGGGGGTCAATGTTTTACAATTTCTTCAGATATCAAATATTTGTTTTAGCATGCTAATTGAAAAGTACTGCAACTCACTTTATATATCACCATACCACAAGCTAAAGGCTTGGCACAATCACAATCTCTTTCATCATTACAACCACTTTCTTATGACTACTCTGAGTAACATCACCATTTCTATTTTAGTTATCCAAGATAACTTGCCCAAGGTCTCTGTTCCCAAGTAATGTGACCCCACTCAGGGATCCAGGGTCCATATTAAAAAAGTAAGTGACTTTAATGCATTTACTGAAGTGTGGATGTAAGCTACAGTGTTTGTGATAACTATCACAACATTGATAAAATGGTATATGACCCTACCTTTACCCATTAAGATACATTCTACTTCCATAGTGCAACACATCTGAAGCCTAAGAGGAACAAATAGTTACATTCCTTATTTCACTAGTCACTCCTTCATTTTGCATCCATCCACAGCTAATTCTGAAAGTTATTTAATTTCGTTACACATTTGGGAAGAGCTCCAGCTCATTTTGTGCCTTTGAGACTTCAGCACTTCTGTAAAGCAGTTATCAATATTTACAGGGTAAGTGCTGCAGTTAAGAGAGTGACTAATGGGTGTCATGAGAAAGCCTTGTAATAATAAGAACAGACACTTAAAGAGCAATATCCTTGAGTTATGGAACACTTTGTACTAAGTAAATATTCACAAATGGGAAATGCACTCTGACCCAAACCTGGGCACACTTAATTCAGCAATAAGCCTCACTCAGTACATTAGATGTACTTCAGAGTAAAGGTGCATAGGATCAGGCTCCATTTTTTGGGGGAAGGGCAAGACTGTCAATATTAAAAGACTTCTTAGCCCTCTTCTTGGGGGAAGGAACCACCAAATATTTTGGTGCACTTGAGGTTTAGTTAGGATCTGCACAGGTCATGTTCCTTTTCTTTCTGTATGTTACCTGTTCCATACATATATTTTCAAACCCTTGTAAAAAGCCCCACCAGCTGCAACATAACTCAGCATTCTACACTGCAATGCCCAGGTTTTTTTGGCAAGCCTCTACAATCTACATCCATTTTTAAAAGGTCAGTGGAAATTTGCCCATTGATTTCAGCAAAATGGTGCTTATTTTGCAACTCGGGTGACTTGCTGTAAGTATATTTGATCAAATCAGGGTCTCCAGCCCCCTTGTCCTCTGTGCCACCAGTTCTGGTTCCTCTGCAAACCAGGTACATTTGCCTCTGTTGATGAAAAGATGCCCTCTAGGCTGCAGCTCCAGCCTGGATACCTGGCACATTCCTAGTCCACCGAAGCAGATTTCAGAGGAGATACCTCTCTGCCTTTCCTGCCAGATGTGCTTGTGCACTTCAGGCAAAGCTCAGAATTGCATGATTTGCTCATGTTGCTGTTACGGAAGTACGAGTCCTTGGCAGACAAAGAATTCTTACAGGGCTAGAAGGTTGGAGCTGTGATTTTTTTTTTGTCACAGGACTCTCTACCATGTACAGTACTTACATAGTAAAGGTAAATTCTGACAGGCCCAGGATGATTCCCCTCATGTGGAGGAGCTTTATGAAGGCATGCTGATATGTGTGTAGAGCCCTTTCTCATGTGTTGAAGAAAAAGATGGTGAGAGGTGGAGCATAGCTGCTGGGTGCATAGGTCAGGGGGGCTAGCCCTTGGAGCCCCACGACCCCCTTACACATCCTTTGAACGCCTGAGGAGGTCACATGAACATTCTCTTATAAACTGATGTTGATCTCCTCTGAACCATGTGGTGTATCCTACAGAAACCAAGTGGAGCAACAGTCTCTTGCTGTGTTACCATTTCAAAAGCCCATCTTAACAGCTTACTTCAACATATCAGGCAAGAGGCCAAGACAGAGGGCAAACTCTGCAGTGAGCAAAATGCATTTGATCCAATATTAAAAGGCCTTTAAGATAGTGCTCAGAGCAGTCTGCAGTCTGTGACACAGGGTGGCTGCCTGCAGTCTTTCGGTAGGTGACACAGGGTGGCTACCAACGGGCAGTGCAAGTCAAGATGCCTCGGGTACAAATCTTGACACTGTTTACATACCTAGGAAGGTCATTCTCAGCCTCCCCCTATCAATAGCATAAGGATAATACTGGTCTTTCATACAAAGCGATGGTAGACGTGAAATAATTTGAGCAAAAGCTGCAAATCTCCCCCTTTAGAAATACTCTGGCTGGTCCCTTTCTAGTCCCAAAATCAAAACAAAAAACACTTAGAGCAGGCTTCCTCAACCTCGGCCCTCCAGATGTTTTGAGGGCCTTCTCGGTAGTGGCGCCCGCCCTGTGGAACACCCTTCCAGCAGATGTCAAGGCGATAAACAACTACCTGACATTCAGGAGACATCTTAAGGCAGCCCTGTTCAGGAAAGTTTTTAACGTGTGATATTTTATTGTATTTTTGGTTTTTATGGAAGCCGCCCAGAGTGGCTGGGGAGGCCCAGCCAGATGGGCGGGGTATAAATAATAAATTATTATTATTATTATTATTGAGACTACAATTCCCAGCATCCCTGGCCGCTGGTCCTGCTAGCTAGGGATCATGGGAGTTGTAGGCCAAAAACATCTGGAGGGCCGAGGCTGAGGAAGCCTGACTTAGAGGAACAGGGGAGAATAGATGCAAGGGAGGGCATCTAGCTAAAGCTTACAGGAGAATATAGAAGCCAGCTTTCATTGTCTGCAGCAAAAGTAGCATGTTTTGATGCCAAGTGACGCAGATTAGCCTCTTAGAAGCATCCGCTTGAAAAGCTAAAAAACTGGGGTTGCTTTGTGCACCCTGTTATAGGAAAAGTGATTGATTGATTGTCAGAGGGATCTCTTCAGAGAATGTCTGGGTTGCACACGACTGACATTGCATCACCAAGTTATAGGTGAAGCAGCTCATGAACCTTCCTTGGAGGTTTTTTAACAGAGGTTGGGTGGCCATCTGTCCTGGATACTTTAGCTGATATTCCTGCATTGCAGGGGGCTGGAATAGATGGGCCTCGGGTCTCTTACAACTCAAAGATTTTATGATTCTATGACTTTGTGACTTCATTGAATAAACTCAGATGCCACAGGCAAAAACCCAGTCTTAGGGGTACAGCTGAACTTGGGTTTGAACTTAGAAGTTCTAAAATAAATGTGAAAAGGGAACCTTCATGCCCTGATTATTTATAGTCTATTAGCAAGATGCCCTTTGCCCCCCCAGCTGAAAGGGAAAAGGCTTGACTTTCCAAAAATAGCAAAATAAGTATTGATAAATTTAGGCAGTTGGGTACCGTTTCATTTACAGAGCAAGATTCCTAGCCAAATTTTAAAGTTCTTCTTTTGCATCAGATTTGTTATTGGATTCTGGAATAACTTATGTCAGGGAACATGCTGCTAAGCGACATGTATTGAGATTATCACGGAGACACACTTTAGGGCTTTCCCTGTCCATCATTGCAATCTTCTATTACCAGCTCAACACCAAGAAAAATCAGAGACATATTCTCAGGACATGTGCAACGTCCCAGCTATACTGAGCTTTTTTGTAACATTTATTCTGACACAGCAACAATCAGAGTGAATTTACACACATAAGAGAGTCATGCATTGCTTAGGCCAGGGGTCAGCAACCTAAAGCCCATGGGGATATTTAAACTGGCCCATGGACCCCCGCTGCCTGTTCAGTTGGCTCCCGTGCACTGCGCTAAACCGGCGCAGAGCAGAGCAGGGACCACCTTCCGCGACGCTGACCAAGCTGCGCATGCCTCCTCCGCGCTGGAAAGAAAATAGCGCATGCATGTGCGCTTCTGCGCGCACTCCGGCCCACCGTGGCATCTGCCAGACTGTGAACGGGCCCAAGCCACAAAAACTTTGCTGACCCCTGACTTAGGCTCTCCCAAGCTGAACAAAAACCACTAGCTATGTATTGTGGCCTGCCAAAGGATTTGACACACAGATATACAATCTTTTTTTTATTTTTTGTGTGATGTGAAATAAGCAGCAAAATGGGCATACCTAGTCCATGGCTGCTGTGCGGCACCTTGATCACAACTTATCTAGGCTGTCACAGGATCAGACTGACATAACAAATGACCTTTTTATTTGGACAGGACAAAGTCACTTTTAAGTGTCAGTATGCCCATTTGAGGATGCGGGTGGCGCTGTGGTCTAAACCACAAAGCCTAGGACTTGCTGATCAGAAGGTCGTGCTTTGAATCCCCGCAACGGGGTGAGCTCCCGTCGCTCGGTCTCTGCTCCTGCCAACCTAGCAGTTCGAAAGCACATCAAAGTACAAATAGATAAACAGGTACCACTCCGGCGGGAAGGTAAACGGCGTTTCCGTGCGCTGCTCTGGTTCGCCAGAAGCGGCTTAGTCATGCTGGCCACATGACGTGGAAGCTGTACGCCAGCTCCCACGGTCAATAAGCGAGATGAGTGCCGCAACCCCAGAGTCGATCACTACTGGACCTAATGGTCAGGGGTCCCTTTACCTTTACCTATGCCCATTTGAAGGAGTGCTGTAAATATCCAATGCAGAAAATATCCACAGTAAACACTGTACTACCATGAACGAGCAATGCAAAGCCCTGTAAATGAAAACATAACTTTCCAGCCAAGCAATGCAAAGAGAGAAAGAGAGAGAGAGAGAGAGAGAGAGAGAGAGAGAGAGAGAGAGCTGTGAGTAAATAATGCCTGGGCTTTTTCAAAAATTGTTTTGGGAATTTAATTCACAGACTCTTACTTATTGTTGTTACTAACCATTTATGCAGCATCACTTTTAAGAGGTAATGTGCTTTACAATTATCTCCCATATGCCTTGCATCCCTTTTCAGAAAGTAACATTCCTGTTCTATGGATGGACAACTGGAGAGACCTGACCAAGGCGGAGTTTACAACCAGGCTATAATTTTCTGAAAAGGTTCCAATATATGTAACATATATCAGGGATCTGAAACCAGCTGCATTTTCTAAGCCCTGTGTTTATTAGCGTGCATAATACAAGAGCATGTTGAGAACATAATAGATGAAACAGCCTTCAGATGTTCCTCCATCATGCCATCCCGCAAAGTGGGGGCTTACAAAGAATTGGGGAAATGAAGGGAGATAAATGTTAAAAACCAATACTATTAGACTGGGCACTAGGAACACTAGGACTAGAATGAGAATTGCTTATCTAGCCCTGAGCCTCAGGAGCCCAGCACTATGGTGCAATTGCCCTACAACCTAAGTATTGCTACAAACATTTTGCCTTAGGCAAACCTAGCCAGACATGCAGTTGTTGACATACATTGATCTCTTTTAAAGCTAATCTTAATTGTTTTAAATTTTCTAATTGTTTTAAGTGTTTTTCATTGATAGTTTTAATATCTCTTGCAAACCACCAAGAGGTTCTATTACAATCAAGTAGTATAAACATTTTGTTAAATAAAAAATAAAGCACCAAGGAGCTTGGGGCTTCAAAAGCCCTACATGACTTAAAATATCTAGCTCTAAGCAATATGCTAGAGTCTGCTGTTCATAACTCTTGCAATATTTATATGGGCATTTACATGTACCATTGATTACATGCTGTTCATAAAAATCAAAACATTATTTATACCCTCTTTCAAAGAATAAAAGTGAAAGGATAAGAAAACACAAAGCTAGCTGTCAACAGCAAATTCGATTCAGCAGCTATAAGCAGTCCAAAGTTTAGATAGAAAAAGGCTTTTAAGACTTTGGGTGGAAATAAAAGCTACAACAGCAGTTTAAGAGATCTTTTAATGCCACATCCTTAGTTATGTTGTATTCCTAATATTTTGTATTTCCCCCTCATGTTTGATTTCCACACCCACAATGCAATATTATATTGAATTCAATCCTTCACTGCTTTCTTGCAAGAAGATAAAACAAATAGGTGCATGGTGCTGATAAAGCACATTTCCTGGACTCAAAAAGATTTTCAGTTTAACTGTAGTGAAAACTTGTGCAATTATTCATCATCCAGATGAAGCCTTCTCAATATAAGTGTTCCATTTTATACCCAGGACTCGGCTATACAGCTGCAAATAAAACGTTTTGGATGTGTGCGTTATACAAATGTGACACTAGATGGCAATGGTGAGCTAAGGCAAATTCAATATATTTTTCAAATCATTTCCCTCCAAAAAAGCATTTTCACAACATTTTTTACATGTGTGTAGATTCCACCCAAGATGCAGAGACATGCTGAATTTAAATGCTTTGTATGTTAGATGGGTTAAATTGAGTCAACTGAACTCATGATTGCAACATTGATTTAAAACTGCCAAGGAAAATGTTTACATCAAATCACTGGTTTCAGCCTAATTTTCCAACTTATATTTTTCTTCAACAAGCCCACACAATAATTGGTTGAAATGATAATCAAAGCAGTATCCATTTATAACTAAGCAGAGCCTTTTAATTACTAAGGAGTATAATCTGAAATCTCTAGGTACATTAGTCTTCTAGGCTTTTGCACTGCAGAATTTATATTTGCTTAGAGACAGAGGAACAATGGTGAAATTGGCTCTCTTTGCACCCATATAGGTGCAAGGAAGATCACTACTTGAAGAATAAGACCCAAACTACATTGCTATTTAAAGTGCTTTTCTGATCACTTGGGAATCTTGCCACATAGGTCGTGGCTTCAGTTTTCAGGTATCATGGGCTGGATCCAGATGATTCTGCACACAGAACAGGGCTTTCCCACCTCTTTCTTACTTTAGCTCCCTGCTGCTCCTAAGGGTTGGGGGAACCTATTCAGAATGGCACAGGATCAGGTTCTAGAAGGGAAATCTGCAGAAATCAAGGCAATCCACTGTGTGTGGGGAAACTGCCATTGATTCATGCAAGCAGACCTTTGGGTCTGTTCTCATGAGTCTAAACTTTCACACATGTTTCTGGCTTTCAGAGTTTCACTGAAATGACTGTACTTGAAGGCTCAATACAGCTGAATGTGTGTTAACATCCAATTTAAACTAAAATTAGCTTCTTTATTTTGATTTTTTAAAAATCCACTCCATTTTGTGCAGATAAATTATGTATGCATCAGATCAGGACAATACACAGCGTTTCCAGGAAAAAGCTGGAGGAAAAAGAAAGCAGATCAATCAAATAAGGCAGAGATGCTGTTTAGTAGTAGTTTGCTGGCGGCCTTTGATGATTCCCCATCTATCCAGCATGACAGGCTGAGACAGAAGAGCAGCCATGTGAGTGGAAAGAACCTTGAGTGTTATTCAACTCCAGAACCCTGCCCAAGCCTTTGTTTGCCTCCTTAAAATATGCTTTGTAACAATGATCAGAATCTAGATTCAAATTTATTTCTTATCATGAGCTTTCTATACTACCCTTCAGCAAAAATGGCTGTATGGTGGTTTACAGAAACAAGGTAGTATGAAAACAATACAGCCTAAGAAATAGAAACAAAAAAAATAGTCCTCATCAGTTACATAATTTACAGCATTATGAAAAGGGGACTTCCAATCTATCAGCCTCTAAAAGCCCAGCAAAAAGGTGTTTGTTTACCTGGCTTCTAAAAGAACATAAGGGAGGGCATTCTACAGATTATAATTTTTGTAGATGTATTATATTATCATACTGTAGGTATAATTTTATGTACAAACATATATACGCGCAGTAAATTGTTGAAATCTAAAACATGCAGATGGAGAATCATGTTGTGATTCATAAGGTTAAGGCATCTCTTAACTAGAAAAGAGGAATTGCAACCTAGCATTGTTTTAGAATGTTCACGCTGATGTGATAGCCTGTGTAATGCCATATTGTAATATAGCTATAATATATGTACAAGTGGAAATGTTTACCTGGATACTGCCCCAACCAACAAGTAGTGCAGGGACATTTAGCTATGCAATGCAACTTCCTGATCCTTTTCTCTCCTCTCTCCATGCAACCCCTAAATCTATTCTGGGTCCCCCTCCCCACCCCCACTTTCAACCCACCAGACTTAGGGGTCACTCAAAAGTCTTTGTGCTAGCGCAGGGGTCTGCAACCCGCGGCTCCGGAGCCACGTGGCTCTTTTACACCTTTGCCGCGGCTCCGGGGCAGATACTAGCGAGGGGAGGAGGCGCATTGTGTGCCCCGGCACTCCCCACTGTGGCGGACACTGTACTGGCTGTGACGTCGCATGGGGGCGGTGCATGCGTTAGTCATGCACCGTCCCGACGTCACCTTCCCGCCCGCTGTCAGATCGTGGCTCCGGAGATATATTTGTTTTAAATGTCGCAATGGTTTTGCGGCTCCCAGGTTTTTTTTCCTTCGAAAACGGGTCCAAGTGGCTCTTTTTGTCTTAAAGGTTGCAGACCCCTGTGCTAGCGGAACTGTTTAGCTGGATACTGTCCCTGGGTTTGCATCCCTCTGCTCAGCCATGAAACTCCCTGGGTGATGTTCAGCAAGTCAATTGTTTCAGACTAACTTATCTGACAGGGTTGTTGAGTAGATGAAATGGGGAGTAGGGAGGACTATGTATGCCACTTTGAGCTTCTTGGAGGATAGATGAGCCTTACATGTAATAATGAATGAATGAATAAATAAATAAATAATACACTATTGGAGGGATGCTGGGGGCGCTGTGGTCTAAACCACTGAGCCTCTTGGGTTTGCCGATCAGAAGGTTGGCGGTTCGAATCCCTGTGACGGGGTGAGCTCCTGTTGCTCAGTCCCAGCTCCTGCCAACCTAGCAGTTTGAAAGCATGCCAAAAAGTGCAAGCAGATAAATAGGTACCACTCCAGTGGGAAGGTAAACAGCGTTTCCGTGCGCTGCTCTGGTTCGCCAGAAGCGGTTTAGTCATGTTGGCCACATGACCCAGAAAAACTGTCTGCGGACAAACGCCGGCTCCCTCAGCCTGTAAAGTGAGATGAGCACCGCAACCCCAGAGTCATCTGCGACTGGGCTTAACTGTCAGGGATCCTTTACCTTTTAAAAAATATACCGTACTGAGAAGCTTAGAACTACTGCATTACTCGGAAGAGTGCTACAGAGTGCTTCCCACCGTAATGACCACCAAGGTGAACAAGGGTCTGGAAAGCAAGCCTTATGAGGAATGGTTGAAGGAGCTGGCTATGGTAAGTCTGGAAAAGAGGAGACTGAGTGGAGATATAATAGCCATATTCAGATATCTAAAGGGCTGCCACATGGAATATGGAGCAAGCTTGTTTTATCCTGCTCTGGAGGGTAGGACTTGAACCAAATTACAAGAAAGGAGATTCTGACTAAATGTGGCCAGCTGTCATGGATGCTTTCGCTGAGATTCTTGCATTGCAGTTGATGGACTCGATGACCCCAGAGGTCTCTTCCAGCTCTACACTTCTATAAAGTAGGGAGCTAGTGGCAAAGCAACCTGGAGGTCCTTTTGCCCAGGATTTGCATCATCAGGACAGTTTTGAGTCATGTTAAGCTTCCTGTACAAAAGGTGGGGAGGAAAACAAGCACCCATTGAACAGGCAACAATAAAGAAGTCTTGTTTATCCCACACAGGCACACTGACTCTGCGGAGGCAGCAATTTCCCCCAAGGGCTCATAACTAGCTGCAGGAGGGGAAAAGACATTCCCCCCCTATCTCTATACAAAAGGCAATGCACAGAATTCTAAGATTTGATCAGAAATCAGGATAACACCCACTCTTCCCGATACTCCTCCTCCAGGAAGAGTGGATTAAATTGAATGATTACTTAGTTAAATATGTTAAGTTAAATTAACTGAAAACAGCTTGCAGATACTTACTTGGTTTAGGATTTTATTTATGTTAAGTGATGAATTAATATGTTTGATTTCATAATGTGAAGATTTAAGGATGTTAATGTTTAAGTTAAATTTTATAAGAACTGTGATTTGGAAAACCGTTAAAAGGGCATGCAATGAAATTCAACCAAGGGGAAGCGAGGAAGTTGCTTAACAATGTTAATAAGTGTAATTTTCAATAAGGCTGTGATTTATGTTTGTCTTGTGTGTGTGTTTGTTTATACTGTTGTGAAAACCAATATAATTTTTTGGGGGAAAAAAAAGAAGAAATCAGGATAACACCAGGGGTGGTGGGGTGGAGGAGAACGTCTGACCTATTTGCATTCGGAGGCAAAAATAACAACAACATTAGGAGTAGGTAACAAAAGTTTCAAAAGATAAGGGTGATATAAAATTAGATTACATTGTGTCAAATGTAAACAAAAGGATATAAAAGGAAGAATTGGAGACACATTGGGTTGAAATTTACAATATAGATCAAGATTTGAAAGAGGGTAAGATATTTGCTGAATATGGTTGTGTAAAAAGGAACACAAAAAAAGGGAGATGTGAGGAAGTCAGGAAGAAGGGTTATGAAAATAATAAGTAAAAAATTTGATCTTTATGTCTTTTTTATTTTCTTTTTTATTTTCTTTTTTCTTTTCTTATATATTTTAGGTTTTTCCTTTTTCCTTCTTTAATGTATCTTAATGTATTCTTTGGTATTAATTTCTGTGTGAAGGTATCTTTTATTGTTTAAAATCTCAATAAATATCTTTAAAAAACAAAAACAACAACATTGAGAGGGGATCAGGCGCACCAGATTTTCAATCCCAAGGGATCGCGGGTAGCGCGCAACGTTTGGAGACGCGAAGGAAGCCCCGGGCATTGTTTACCCCGCGCCTCGGCGGCGCGCGCGGACGCAAAGGAGAGCATCTGGGCGAGGAATTCCGCGCCGCCAAGTAACTCGGGAGGCTGATTCCCAAGCGAGGGAGGCGGATCTGCGAGTCCCCACCCCGGGTTGCACCCATCCCAACACGCCCCCCCCAAAACAGGCGCCCGATCCATCCCAACCCGCCCACCCGCCTCCCCGATCCGCGCCCGCTCACCTGTGATCTGCAGGTAGAGCTCTCTCCGGAGGGGCCGCGGCGCCGGCTCGTCCGCCTCCAGGACGGCGGGCAGCGTGGCCGAGCTGCGCGTCTTCTTGACGGCCGGCGGCGGCGGCGAGTCGGGCAGGCTGGCCGGGGCCGAGTTTCGCCTCCCGCCCGCCGCCGAGGTCTTCCGCTTCATGGCGGCGGCGGCAGCGGCGGAGGAGGAGGAGGCGGCAGCGCACCGGCGCTCATCCCCGCCGCTTACCCCCCTGGCGGGGCTCGCGCAGCCCAGCGGGAGCAGGAGGCGGCGGGCAGCGGGCGGCGGCGGCCAGAAGCGCCGCCCCGCTCGGCTCCCAACCGGCCGCGGGCCGCTGCTGCTGCCGCTCCCGCGCTCGGGCGCCGCTCCCGCCTCATTCGGGCGCTCCCCCGCCAGCCCGGCGCTCATTGGGCCGGGCGGAGTGACGCCATAATCCCCCAGGCTCGGCCCCGGTGATGTCATAGTGAGAGATGCCTGAGCACCTGCGTCAGGTGGGGTGGGGATAAAGGCGACAAAGGCCTCGACATTCCTCTTTTTCTGTCCACGCATTCGTATAGAATAGGGATCAGCAAACTTTCTTTTTTTCCAATTTTTTTATTGGTTTTCACAACATCATAAACAAACACATAAGACAAACAAACATAAATCATAGCCTCATTGAAAATCACACTTATTAACATTATTAAGCGACTTCCTCGCTTCCCCTTGGTTGAATTTCATTGCATATCCTTTTAACAGTTTTCCAAATCACAGTTTGGAAATTATATTTCCAAGTTAAATTATAAAATTTAACTTGAACATTAACATCCCTAGATCTTCACATTATGAAATTAAACATATTAATTCATCATTTAACATAAATAAAAATCCTAAGCCAGTTAAGTATCTGCAAGCTCTTTTCAATTAATTTAACTTAACATATTTAACTAAGTAATCATTAAATTTAATCCACTCTTCCTGATATTCCTCCTCCTTCTGGTCACAGACTCTTCCGGTTAGATAGGCTAGCTCCGAAAAATCCATCATCTTTATCTGCCATTCTTCTATCGTTGGTAATTCTTGGGTTTCCCACTTTTTAGCTAACAGAATACGAGCAGCAGTTGTGGCATACAAAAATAATTTAACATCTTTCTTGGGCAATTCCAAACCTGTTATTCCAAGAAGAAAGGCCTCCAGTTTCTTTATATATTTCAACATTTTTTTCCAATTCATTATAAATCGTTTCCCCCTTTTTCAGCAGGGGGCCGGTCCAATGTCCCTCAGACTTTGTGGGGGGCAGGACTGTATTTTGAAAAAAGAAGAACGAATTCCTATGCCCCACAAATAACCCAGAGATGCGTTTTAAATAAAAGCACACATTCTACTCATATAAAAATAAGCTGATTCCCGGACCATCCGCCAGCCAGATTTAGAAGGCAATTGGGCCCGATCTGGCCCCCGGGCCTTAGTTTGCCTACCCATGGTTTAGAAAGCTATTGGCTGGTGTCCTGGCAGCCAAAGAAATCATATATAATTGTAGAGTTGGAAGGGTTCTCCACCCCACAAGGGTCATCCAATGGAATGCAGGAATCTCTAGGAATTAACATGTGAGGAGTGTGCTGTTGCCCTCAGGTGCCTGGAAGTGTGCCTCATAATTTCCATGGCGTTCATGTCACAAACAAGGCATCAGTCTGAATTGTCCGTAGCTCGCCCTCCATTCCTCCTATTCATAAGCACATCAACATATAATGCTTACTCTCTCTGCTCCCTTTTAGGATATGTCTGCCATCTGCTGGATATTAAAATGCTATGTTTTCATCTCATTTTCAAGCATCAGAGTTTAAAAATTCAAGCATAAATGCTGCAAGGATAACTATGCTTGTTATAGCAAAAATAAAAATGAAAAGCAGTCTTGTGGCAGCTTTAAGGAACAGAGCAAACTTCATCAGATGCATAAAAGGCCCTCATGGGTACACAGAAAGCAACGAAGACATAAAAAATGGGGCCAACCAGTCTTAATGTGGAGTCACTAATTTTCTGGAATTTCTATGCAAAATTCAAGCAGTGTGTTTTTGTGCCCATCCACAACAGCTGCATCTGGTGATTCCACAATCACCCTAGCTTAGCCAGGAAGAAAGTATTATACCAATTACAGTGGTGCCTCGCAAGACGAAAT
The DNA here is from genome assembly GCF_965113315.1 of Podarcis vaucheri. Taxonomy (NCBI): domain Eukaryota; kingdom Metazoa; phylum Chordata; class Lepidosauria; order Squamata; family Lacertidae; genus Podarcis; species Podarcis vaucheri. Next base: position 57,454,701 of record NC_138749.1, on the reverse strand, counting down.
TAATTCGTTCCGCAAGTTTTTTCTTCTTGCGAGTTGTTCGTCTTGCGAAGCACGGTTTCCCATAGGAATGCATTGAAAATCAATCGTCTTGCGGGGTACCACTGTATGTTGCTTTAGGCACCGTTATTGGTGCCAGATTACCCTGTGGCTTTTGCTGCAATGGACTTAACAAAGCAGCACCTCTGGAACAGAGGAAGCCGCCTTAGACCAAGTGAAGCTGTTGGTCCATATAGCTCTGCTGCGTTGGGTGACCAGCTGCAGATCTCTGGGAGTTCAGATAGGAGTCTTTCTTTCCAGCCGTACCTGATGCATGGATTGGGCCTGGGGGCTTTATCATACAAACATGTGCTCTGCCACTGTGCTATATCCTGTGCATAACTGCAAACATTTGAGTTTGCAGAGAAATGTCAGACATTTAACCCTATTGTTTACTTTTTTTAGGGCCCATGTACCGACAGGACTGCCTCTCCTGGTATGCCCCGCAGAGGACCTTAAGGTCCACAAATGACAACATTTTGGAGGTCCCAGGTCGCAAGGTGCTTAGATTGGTCTCAACTAGGGCCAGGGCCTTTTCAGTACTGGCCCCGACTTGGTGGAACGCTCTGTCACAAGAGACTAGGGCCCTGCAGGACTTGACATCTTTCCGCAGGGCCTGCAAGACAGAGCTGTTCCACCTGGTCTTTGGTTTGGATTCAGTCTGACCCTTATGTTTCCCTCCCCTTAAGGTTTTGGTTTTGATTTATGGGCTACTCTTAAAATGAGGCTGCATTTTAAATTGCATTTTAACTTGTATTTCCTATTATGTTTTTAGTGTAATTTTACTGGTGTTAGCTGCCCTGAGCCCGGCTCTGGCCGGGGAGGGCGGGGTATAAATAAAATTTATTATTATTATCTGCAGCGAGGTATGTGGTGTTTGTGATACACATCAATAGATGTGCGTACGTGTGCGCACACAGTACACTCATGGTGGCATTTCTCTCTCTCTCTCTCTCTCTCTCTCTCTCACACACACACACTCATCTGGCATCTACAAGTTTGTCGCACTGTTAGATGACCAACTCCAGGAAGAAACATAACCCTGACAATTATCCTGGACCTGTCAGTGGCTTTTGATGTCATTGACCATGGCCTATTTCTGGATCAGAAATATATGTCTGCAGACATTTTGCTCCAGTGGATCCATTCCTCTTAGGCTGGATCTGAGAGATGGTGCCATTGGGTTAATTAGCCAGATAAACCGCTATCTGACTTTTAGAAGACATATGAAGGCAGCCCTGTTCAGGGAAGTTTTTAATGTTTGATGTTGTTTTGCAACCTAAGGCCTGGGGGGGCCAGATGCGCCCCAATCGCCTTCTAAATCTGGCCCATGGACGGTCTGGGAATCAGCGTGTTTTTACATGAGTAGAATGTGTCCTTTTATTTAAAACGCATGTCTGGGTTATTTGTGGGGCATAGGAATTTGTTCATTTTTCCTCCAAAATATGGTCCGGCCCCCCACAAGGTCTGAGGGACAGTGGACCGGCCCCCTGCTTAAAACGTTTGCTGACCCCTGTGTGTATTGTATTTTAATTTGTTGGAAGCCTCCCAGTGTGGCTGGGGGAACCCAGTCAGATGGGTGGTATATAAATCATAAATCATATTCTTATTATTATCCTTTTCTACAAGCAGCAACATTCACTTTACTGTATTGCTGTATGGGTGCCCAATTTTCACTTCATGTAAAGTAGTGAGAGAGGGCGCTGCCTTATTGTTGCACGTTACCGATAGCAATGTAAATAGAAGGGGAATGCTATTTAATATGTAGTGAAAAATCAGGCCTCAGGTCTCAATGACCACCCCTCTCAAATAAAAACTGAATAACAAGATTTATTCCACACATGGCATGCATATTTTGTGCTATCCTTCCTTGTATTTTCCATGGTGAATCCACACATTATTTTGTATTGAACCCTCTGGGGAACAAATTGGGCAAAAGGTATGAAAGTTCATAGCCCTAAATGCTTACATGGAGTACAATGTTTGATGTTACAGGTTTTCCTATCCAACCCCCCAAATGCAGAAGTTTTAACTCAAGGTCTGGAAGTAATTCCCTACATAGTTCTGGGGGACAGGACACAAAATTACTTTTCTTTGCACGTTTCAGTTCCTCACAGCCTATCAGGTGGTATTCAATTAAGTTTTATTCAGAGCAGACAAATTAATTCATTTCTTAGAATTTACTCTGAATAAAACTTAGTTGTCTACTACCCATTGAGTCCATGTCAATATTCTTGAAGAGGACTGCACAGTCTCCACCACTGGGTGCAAATCATAACCATTTTGTTTTGACTCATCGAAGAAGCTGTTCTACAGACAGTAGAAATTTACATTTTTATTTAATCTGTAGAAAAATATATCCTTTTATTAAGTCATTGTGAGACAGGGGTTCAGAAGACAGAACTCACTAATAACAATAAAGGCTGTGATGGAATAAAACCTATACACTGTATGCCAAGTATATATTTATGCAAGTTTAAACATCACTTTTTTGTTGTTAAACACATCACAACTTAACTTTGTGTTCAATGAAACAATAAAGTGTGACGTCCATTTTTACCCACCGGAAACCGAACTATTCAGTAGCCTGGAATCTTCCAATGTTACAGTAACCTCACCCAAAATTATTTGCTGAACACACTGTTGCCATGTTATCGTTAAACTTGCCCCCCGGATTTTTTCTTCTTTTGACAAAGTCACACATCAATAATTGGAGATCTGTTGGCAAAGTTTACTGCTTGAACTCCAGCAAGTTGCAAAACAGTGTTAATGGGAACATGGTCCAATCTGTTCTGGTCAAGGTGCACATGGTGGATTTCATTCCCTGGGGGGGGGGGGGTGAAAAAAAATAAGCCTGTTACTGCCTATCTACAAAATATTGCTACCAATATTCACAATCACCTATCTTTCAGCCAATGCGGTCTGGTGCCTTGGGTGTCGGATATGGGAGCTGGTAGTTCATATTCTCAGAGCCGTCTTGCCCATATAGCTTAGTGCAGTGTTTCCCAACCTTTTTTGGGCAAAGGCACACTTGTTTCATGAAAAAAAATGTCGAGGCACACCACCATGCCAGATGGGGAAAGGTCACTTTTTACTTATGTAAAAAAAAAAAAATAGTAACAGCATAGAAGGTAATGGTTAGGCTAGCATCCCTCTTCCAAATATGCTAGGTTTTTATTTGCAGGGACTGTTCTACATGGGAAAGCATTCAGCACTGTCATTCTCCCATCTGCCATCTGAATTGGTACTATTCTGGGTCAACTTACTCTGCTGCATGTGTAGATGAAAATGGCACCAAGTGTGGGGGAGGGGGCAGAACAGGTTTCAGATACAGGATATTAAGCATACACGTACTTCAGATTGAACTGGTTGCTTGCTTTGCAAGTTTTCATTTCCCAAATGACTGCCTTGGCAAGCGCAATACCTACCAGGCTCAACGCCGGTCTCGCGCTGCCGCTTCCCGCGCTCTCAAGGACCCGGGAGGAGGAAGGCGTGAAGGGAATCCCGAAGGCGCGAAAACCTCGTGCATGCGCAGGCCTTCCGCCTGCGACAGCCCAGTAGGCCGGCCGAAGCGAGCGGCGATGGGATGTGGGAGGGAGCTCGTTCGCCGCCCCGCGTGTGCCTATGTGGGGCACGTTACAGCCCCGTGACGTCAGCGCCACGCAGGCAGCCAGGCAGGCAGACGGCGAGAGCCCTGCGCTGGGCGGCCTCTCCTCGCCGCCACCGCCCCGCCTCTCGCCGCCCGCCTCGCCCGCCTCCCTCCCACGGCACACCAGGCAACGTCTCGCGGCACACTAGTGTGCCGCGGAACACCGGTTGGGAAACACTGGCTTAGTGGTTGGTTGCACCAGGGCGGTGGTCTCTCAGGGGCGCCCCAGCGAGTGGGGGAGCTGTGCGGCTTTGCCGGCGGCCTCCCCTTTCCCTGCATGCCTGCCAGCTGCACCCCGTCAAACATATGGCTGGCAGGCGTGCAGCTTGGCTCCCAAGCCTCTGTGGGGATTGCTCTCTCGCAGCGGCATGGGGGAGAGTTGCGCACCCCCCCATGACTGGCAGTGCGCAGCTTCACCCCCCCATCCATGTTAATTTGGGGGCGCTGACTGGATATTTGCACCCCAGCACTGCATCTGCGAAAGATGGACCTGCATATTCTATATCAGCTATGGATATTTTTATTTTGGGGGGGGAATACTTTGCAGATGACAAAACACCCCATTTACTGATTACTATACTCCGATTATGCTGCAGGGGAAGAGAAATTGAGATTAAGTGTTGCTACATCAGCACAATGACCGTCATATACAGTGGTACCTCGGGTTAAGAACTTAATTCGTCTGGAGGTCTGTTCTTAACCTGAAACTGTTCTTAACCTGAAGCACCACTTTAGCTAATGGGGCCTCCCGCTGCTGCCGGAGCACAATTTCTGTTCTCATCCTGAAGCAAAGTTCTTAACCCGAGGTAATATTTCTGGGTTAGCGGAGTCTGTAACATGAAGCGTCTGTAACCCGAGGTACCACTGTATGTGCTCAAACTAGGAGCGGAGCGGAGAAACCAGAAAATTTCCAAACAGCACAAAACACCCCCCCCCAATAACCACAGAAAACGCCACCAAAGCCCACCAGCCAGGGACTGTGCTGTTGATGACACCCACATGCAACCCACTCACAACAAGGAACCTGCAGCAATGTAGGCATGTTTCCCCCCACTGCCGCAAGTTCAAATCTCCCCTAGCTGGAGAGCTCAGTTGGTCCGAGCATAGTGCGGATTAATTCCAAGCTTGCAGGTCTGATCCATGCAAGGGACAGCTGTATATTCCTGCACTGTGGGGGGTTTGGACTTCCAACTATCTAGCATCATTTCTTGATTAATTAAGGGAAGGAAGGAGAGATCACACAACAAAATTACCACACAGCACCAGGGCCAAGTCAGAAAGAAGACCCATTAACGTCATTGATAGTTGTGAAGTGGGGAAGAAGAAGAGTTTGGATTTGATATCCTGCCTTTCACTCCCTTTAAGGAGTCTCAAAGCGGCTAACATTCTCCTTTCCCTTCCTCCCCCACAACAAACACTCTGTGAGGTGAGTGGGGCTGAGAGACTTCAGAGAAGTGCGACTGGCCCAAGGTCACCCAGCAGCTGCATGTGGAGGAGCGGGGAAGTGAACCCGGTTCACCAGATTACGAGACTACCGCTCTGAACCACTACATCACACTGGAGGGCACAGATTGGCTGCTCTCCCTCCACCCATTAAATCCATGCTATCTGGTGGTAGCATGTTTATCTGCTAAGTTCCTTGAGTGTGTGCATGTGTGAAATCTCAATGGTATGAAGAAAAGGAGACGAGTGCTCGGACACTTTTCATCAGTATATCCAGGAGCACAAATGTATCATGTAAGCATAACCAAGGCAAAGGTTAATTTTAACAAACAGCTTTACCTGGACCTAAAATCAAAGTGCCCCCCTGCTGAGCTGGATCTCCTTGAAAATCAAATGCAGGGCTCGTCATTGCTCTCCACATGCTCTTGATGCTTCCTGACAGCAGGTTGGATTTTACATGAGGACTTTGCACTGAAATGGCATGATATAGAAGAGAAAGCGTACTTTGCATGAGAAATTAAGTTTGCTCTGCAGATCTTGCAAGCATATCTGGCTACAATCTATGCACAGTTTTGTGCAAGTCAGTCAGCTGGAATTAATAATGATGATGATGATGATGATGATGATGATGATGATAATAATAATAATTTATTTATACCCCGCCCATTCTGGGTGGCTTCCAACAAAATATTAAAATACAGTAATCCATCAAACATTAAAAGCTTCCCTAAATAGGGCTGCCTTCAGATGTCTTCTAAAAGTCTGGTAGTTGTTGTTCTCTAAATGTGCTTAGGAGAGAGCAAGACATTTGACTATCCAATAAGAAAACGGAAGTGATCAGACTGAGGAGGAAAAGCAGAAATTTCTCTACTCATAAACCAACAACAACAATGGACTTTTCCTTCTAAGGCCAGCTACCTTCCCACCCAAGCCTAACAATGCAAACCTGTCTTTGTGCTTACTCCGAAGTCCCAATGGGACTTAAAGGTAAAGGGGCCCCTGACCATTAGGTCCAGTCATGACCGACTCTGGGGTTGCGGCGCTCATCTCGCTTTATTGGCCGAGGGAGCCGGCGTACAGCTTCCGGGTCATGTGGCCAGCATGACTAAGCCGCTTCTGGCGAACCAGAGCAGTGCACGGAAACGTCGTTTACCTTTCCGCCTTACCTATTTATCTACTTGCACTTTGACATGCTTTCGAACTGCTAGGTTGGCAGGAGCAACCAGGAGCTCCTTGGCAGCAAATTCCACTGTCAAACAGCTCTTACTGTCAGGAAGTTCTTCCTAATGTTTAGGTGGAATCTTCTTTCTTGTAGTTTGGATCCATTGCTCCGTGTCCGCTTCTCTGGAGCAGCAGAAAACAACCTTTCTCCCTCCTCTATGTGACATCCTTTTATATATTTGAACATGGCTATCATATCACCCCTTAACCTCCTCTTCTCCAGGCTAAACATGCCCAGCTCCCTTAGCCGTTCCTCATAAGGCATCGTTTCCAGGCCTTTGACCATTTTGGTTGCCCTCCTCTGGACACGTTCCAGTTTGTCAGTGTCCTTCTTGAACTGTGGTGCCCAGAACTGGACACAGTACTCCAGGTGAGGTCTGACTCGGAAACTACAACTAATCCAGAATGCGGCAGCTAGACTGGTGACTGGGATCTAGCACTGGGTATAATCCTTAGTTATTCATTGCCATAAGTGATAAACCAGTTGTATGTTTTTCTGTGAGTATGGAGGGGAAATTGCTTGTGATCTATAGTTCCTTACGTGACTACATTTTGTGCTGTGGCCTCTGCATTTACAGTTGGTACCACAGCTTACCTGTTGTAGCGGATGCTTCACCCCTTTTCATCCCAAGCGTCCTGTAGATTTCCCTTTCAGGATCCACATACATTTCATGAGGATAACCTGTCAAAGTGCAAAATGGCTGCAAGAAACATTTGTAAATATCAAAATAATGCTTTGGAAAGCTGCCGAGAGTGGCTGGGCAACCCAGGCAGATGGGCAGGGCAGAATAATAAAAATTATTATTACAGTGGTACCTCAGGTTACATACGCTTCAGGTTACAGACTCCATCCATTAACCCAGAAATAGTAACACCCGGGGTAAGAACTTTGCTTCAGGATGAGAACAGAAATCGCATAGTGGCGGCGCGGCAGCAGCAGGAGGCCCCATTAGCTAAAGTGGTGCTTCAGGTTAAGAACAGTTTCAGGTTAAGAACAGACCTCCGGAACGAATTAAGTACTTAACCCAAGGTACCACTGTACTAACTACTTGGAAAACGAAGGCTGCACATGTGTGTGTGGGGGTCCAGTCTCATTACATTCAGTGGGACTCATTTCCGGGTCAGTGTATTTAGGACCAGAGAGTAATTCTGATTTTGAAAACCTTCAAGTTCCACACTTAAAATGCCTGTGGGCTTAGATGTGTGCATTCAAGGACAAGTTCCTCTTTGGTGGGACTCTACAGTTTCCCCTCAAGAACACTTACAAATAAGTCCACTGGAAACCAATTGTCCTTATTCACGTATATTTTAGTAATGATATATTAGACAAACAGAAGTGGTAGCATCCATGCTATACATTTAAAGCACACTTGTGCCAACAGTCTTGGTTTCCTCCCAAAGGATACTGGGAACTGTAGTTTGTTAAGGGTACTGGGGGTTGTTAGAACACCCCAAAAAACTATTATTCCCAGCACCCGTAACAAACTACAGTTTCCATGATTCTTTGGAGGAAGTTGTGACTGTTCAAGTGACATAGAGTGCTTTTAAATGTATCATGCAGATATGAACATGGCTCATATAACTTTTCTCTTTATTTATTTAAGCGCAAACCTATACAGTGGTACTTTGGGTTAAGTACTTAATTTGTTCCGGAGGTCCGTTCTTAACCTGAAACTGTTCTTAACCTGAAGCACCACTTTAGCTAATGAGGCCTCCCGCTGCTGCTGTGCCGCCAGAGCATGATTTCTGTTCTCATCCTGAAGCAAAGTTCTTAACCCAAGGTACTATTTCTGGGTTAGCAGAGTCTGTAACCTGAAGCGTACGTAACCCGAGGTACCACTGTAAAGCCACCAAGACTTACTTCTTAGTAGATATGCACAGGATGGCACTATTATTTATAAACTTTAAATCCCACCTCATTGCCCAATACTTGAAGGCAGTTTTCAATAACAAAATTTAAAAAATAAAATAATAATAACGTAATATTGCAAAAGCAGTAAAAAAAAAAAATTCCACAGCTTTGGTGCCACCTGAAAACAACAAGACTTCTCTGTGGTGCCCTCCAAAGATGTGGGCACCTGGAGAACGGCTCCTGATGCAGACCTTATTTCAATCTGCTCCCAGGTATAGATGATGCCAGTTACATCAGCACCTGCTTCACACTGGTTGTGAAGAGAGAGGGAAATGCACAAAACTCCATTTACCAGTTTGCTTCCCTGTGCCTGCTCAGAGGTGAAATGAGCTGAGTTCAGAATATGCCAGTAGAATAACTCCGACTTACATGGACCTACCTTAATGTGATGGTGCGATGATTGTCCAATAACCACAAGTCTGACATTTGCATCCTACATGGGGAAGGTGTCGGGGGAAACACACAAAAGTATATATAAATCTTTAAACTACAGCTAGTACTTACAACATGTTCATTGTGGCAAGATAATAAACGCTTAAGGTGGACCTCACAACAGCTGTGCCATCAGAGAGTCTCAAAATGGGATTATACGATAGCAATTTATAGTGATGATACAACGGTGAAAGAATCAGATAGGACGGCAGAAATGTTTTTGGATTGTGCAGCCAATTCTGGAATGTTATTAATTACAGTAGTGATTAGTTTTCTAAACTGATTATTTGAACATAACCTTTTTAGTGCTGATTGGCACCACTTCTATGTAATCCTGTACAGTGGAGCCCCGCGCAGGATTCCTGAAGCATAGGCCTTTTCAGCTTTTTAAGGAATTGCCTCTTAAGAGAGGAGGTTGGGGGCTGGTGGTGGTCTACATATTTATCACAAGAGTTTCCTCTGAAACCTCACCTCTGTCTGTCTGTCTTTTTTGTTCTGTTATTATTAATATAACAAATTAGTGCATACGTATTCTTGCAAACCAAGAAGGCACTACTGTTTGCGATACTGATTCTTTGGCTTCCAGGGTTCTCAGCTGATACTGAATATTTAAACAGAATGACAGAAAGCAAATTATTCACTGCATGCATTATAAAGTAATTGAAGATATTTGTAAATACAGTAAAAATGCCCTATATTGGAATTCACAATATAATACTTTTTTTTTTTTTAAAAAAAAAACTTGCTTACTTGTAAAAATGTCTTGGGAATTTTGCCCAGATCTTCCACATATTCCTTACAGGTGTAACACAAGAAATGCTGAAAAGAGACAATGAGGAGTGTCAGAACAACTGTAATAAAAGTGTTGAGGTCTCAAAATTGGGGGGTGGGGGAGGCATAGGTAAGTACGCTGAGGCTTAAATAGCGTTGATCAGAAAGCCATCTATAGTAGAGTTGGAGGCTGGAGGTCTGGATCCATCACACTGCTTTTAATGATTTCATACCCGTTCACTCAAAGGTCAGAGCATCAAAAAACTAAAAGGAAGAAAAATCTTCTTTTTGGGGGGAGGGCTAAGAGATAAAGATAATCGCGTGCTTTCTGGGAGTTTTGTACACAGCCCATTATATTTTTTCTTTTCTTTTCCAGAACAAAACCAGCAAGTCCTTTATTTACTAGGTGGAACGGCAGAAAATCTCCGGTGAGCGAATTAAAATTCCTTTAATTTGGCTACAGCCCTGTTTTAAAGTCCCTTCTTTCGAATTATTGCTTCAGTCATGCACAAACGTGTTGCGATTGGATCCATTACAACTCGGGAAGCGTGATCAAGATAAGATTCCTTTCCACTCCACTGAAGTGGTAAGAGCGCAGCGCTACTGAAGCGCGATCCTTGCCACGTGTCTACGAAGAAAGCAAAAGCCCTACTGAATTCAACAAGGACAAGTCCCAGGTAAATGGGGTGAGGAATGCCTGCCTAAAACGAATGTGCATCGGACGGCCCGGTTTCCTCCAAGGCCTCGGCTGCAATCGGGACCGCGATCGCAGCTTCCGATTTCCTGTTTGCAAGACGAAACGAAAGTCTTGCAAAAAAAGCGCAAGGCTTTTTAAAGTTCCCTTTAAAAACGAAGCACTTTTTGGGGGCGGATCTCCCACCTCGGCTTACCCGCACAAACACCACGATCGCCTTCCGCTCCCGGTACAGGGATCCGAAGGGAACCGCTTTCCCGGCCGCGTCCACCACCAGGCGCCGGGCGGCGTCTCGCAGCTCCACGGGCGCATCGGCGAGGGGGCGAACCCGGGCGCCCACTTGGCGCGTGACGGGCAGCGGGGCTCCCGGGGCACCCTGGCCTGCCATGCTGGGACCCAGGGCAGGGAGGCGGAGGTGGGAGGCCGGCCGGGGCGGAGAGCCTGAACTCCTTCCCTTGTTTTGGGCTAGGGAACTCCGCCCAGAGGAGGGAAGGGAAGGCGAGGCCAGCCATCGGGGCGCTTCGCCATGTTCCCATTTGCGCCAAAACGCGCGCGCTGGCTAAGTTCTCCTGGCAGAAGAATTGGCTAGACGTCACTTTAGGAGGTCCTGTGTCCGTGTCTGGAGGTGGTTGGAGGGTGGATGGCATCTAACGGATTGAGATTAAATCCTGGCAAGACAGAAGTACTGTTTTTGGTGGACAGGGGGCAGACTGGTGTGAAGGACTCCCTGGTCCTGAATGGGGTAACTGTGCCCCTGAAGGACCAGGTGCACAGCCTGGGAGTCATTTTGAACTCACAGCTGTCCATGGAGGCGCAGGTCAATTTTGTGTTCAGGGCAGCTGTTTACCATCTCCGTTTGGTACGCAGGCTGAGACCCTATCTGCCCGTGGACTGTCTCGCCAGAGTGATGCATGCTCTAGTTATCTCCCGATTGGACTACTGCAATGCACTCTACGTGGGGCTACCTTTGAAGGTGACTCGGAAACTGCAATTAATCCAGAACGCGGCAGCTAGACTGGTGACTTGGAGTGGCCACCAAGACCATATAACACCGGTCTTGAAAGACCTACGCTGGCTCCCAGTACGTTTCCGAGCACAATTCAAAGTGTTGGTGCTGACCTTTAAAGCCCTAAACGGCCTTGGCCCAGTATACCTGAAGGAGCGTCTCCACCCCCATCGTTCTGCCAGATCCAGCGCCAAGGGCCTTCTGGCGGTTCCCTCACTGTGAGAAGTGAGGTTACAGGGAACCAGGCAGAGGGCCTTCTCAGTAGTGGCACCCGCCCTGTGGAACGCCCTCCCAGCAGATGTCAAGGCAATAAACAACTATTTTACTTTTAAAAGACACCTGAAGGCGGCCCTGTTTAGGGAAGTTTTTAATGTCTGATGCTGTATTGTTTTTGATATTTGGTTGGAAGCTGCCCAGAGTGGCTGGGGAGACCCAGTCAGATGGGTGGGGTATAAATAATAAATATTATATTATATTATATTATATTATATTATATTATATTATATTATATTATATTATATTATATTATATTATATTATATTATATTATATTATATTATATTATATCATATCATATCATATCATATCATATCATATCATATCATATTATATTATATTATATTATATTGGAGCCCTTCAGCGTTCCCCTCCTCGGTCTTCTCTGCGTGGAGAATGTGTGGCTTTTGTCCTGTAATAAAAAAATTTAAGGTCTTCTATATATAATAAGTGTTCATCAATGTACCAACCACCCGCACTCACCTTTCCCCCCCTCCACCTCTTTCCCCCTTCCTAATGTCTCAACAAATGAAACTGATCTGTAAAAAATGTTACTTGGAGAAAAGAGAGAGAGAGACATTGCACATACTTTTGTAAACCAAGGAAATCTTTAATAAAAATACATTTTTAAAAAACCCAAGCGCATAAAGAAATGTGTGTTGATGGGGAAAGTCTGAATAGAATACGATATATATTTTTTAAAATAGAAAAATGTATGGTACAGTGTTAGTGGAAATTACTTGCAATATTGTGTCTATTTTAGGAAGAATTGCATTTTTTAAAAAATTTACCAACCAAGCACGTACATGGATATGTGGACCACATGTCTGGAGCAGCACAGGAAGACCGCCCTGAAACCATTTTGACTCCCAAACTGACCAAATGTTTTCTCTGCAAGGAGGGAGGAGGTGAGGGAACCTTCCCATTGTCTCAGGAATTGGGTAATCACCATCTCAAAGGAATGGGCAGACTACCAGGAAAGGCAATCAGATAAGGCATTATCAGATAACCTAGCAGACAGGAAAAATGACAACATTCAAATTTCTGTTGTAGACCACCTTTTCTGTGATGTAGGTATGATTTATGGATGGGTGGTCTTGAGCTCCAGGGCAGGGAAATTTAAAAGGGCAGGCACACTTCCCCACCTTTCACAGCTCAGGTGGAATCTAGACACATATAAAAAACGCTGTGAAAATGATTTTTTAAAAAATGTTTTGAAAAATATATTTAATTTGCCATAAGCTCACCATCGCCATCTAGTGTCATGTTTTTATAATGCACTTAAAACACACTTGTATAACCAGTTAAAAAGGCAGTGGTGAGGTGACGACAACAACTAGGGGTGAGGGGAGACTTGCCTGAGCTGCCCATCTGCTATGCACACTCAGCCACCAGTGTGGTGATGAATGAACGGAAATATAGTGTAGAGAAAAATCCTCTTGCCAGTGATGAATTAAGATTCAATGCTCATTCCGGCCAGTTTCTTTAGGGAGGGAGAAATAACATTTTTGCTTCTTCACCCCAGAAGCAAAATTTCTCTGTTTGGGCCTTGCTGGATCTGCAATCTGATGTACGGTAACTCTGATAAGAGTTATTCTGAAACATGACCTCCATGACCAGAAGAATATTATCTAGAAATGGGCATTCCCACCCCGAAATTGCTGCATTTTATTATCCTGCTTTCCTCCCCTGTTGTCAAGGAGACTTGGAGTCCTGCTTGCTATGGGCGGCATAAACATTCCTGAATCTATTTAGTAAGACCTGGATTGGCCCTCTGGAGATCTTATCCAATACTCCTGTTTAAAAAAGTGCTGCGGAACGATGATGTCAAAAAGAGATGGGGCAATTCAGTGTAAACTTTATCAGTGAAAGGGACTCTTTGATCTTTGCAGTGAACACGAAAGAGAACAACTACAGCAAAATGAAGGCGAAATATTGTGCTTTAAAAATAGTGCTACTCCGGACCATGTGAATAAAATTGACTTAAATAAAACAAAAGAGTAAAATAATTAAGCTCAGCTGACTCGGATGAATGTTTGGCGGTATTCAGATGCCTCAAACAAATTGCATTAGAGATAAGATTATTTGCTTAGAGGGAAATCCATTTAAATGATCCATATTTGAAGCATCCACTTGGAATGCACAAAATCCCACTATATCTTGCCCTTTCTAATTGGCTTCAGGAACTAAACCTACACACTCACACACACATCAGCAAACATGGCTCAGTCACTTCTTACAAGGGGCTTGCACAGTGTTGGAACGATTTCCTAACCCCTCTAGTTTAAAGTATTGTTAACTATTCTGTGATATCTTAACATGTGTGAAGCTAGGAAACTTTCTTCTCAACTGGTAATGAGTATTTGAACTGATAAAGATTCCTGTCATGGTCAGAACATAAATTAACTGTCTACTTTGGGGCAAAAGATATGAGATCTATGATAAGATGTGAAGGTGTAGTTCACAAACTATATACACAGACTAAATAATAATAATAATAATAATAATAATAATAATAAATTTTATTTATACCCCGCCCTCCCTGGCCAGAGCCAGGCTCAGGGAGGCTAACAGCAATAAAATTTCAGTAAAAACATAATAAGAAAAAACAAGAAAAAACAAGTTAAAATACAAGTTAAAATACAATTTAAAATGCAGCCTCATTTTAAAAGTTAAAACCATAAGGGGAGGGAAACATAAGAGTCAATGTACACAAACTATATACACAAACTCTTTGTGTGTGTGTGTGTGTGTGTGGTGATGAGCTGTAGATACAAATCTACGTGTGAATTTCTAAGAATCGGGAATTCTAACAGCTTCATCTAGAAGTTTGAGCATGTGGAGTCTTTTTTTGGTTTTGCTATTAAAAAAACCATTGAGAGTCAAAAATCTTTGCAATTGCACATCAAGCCCCATTGTACTATGCAAGTGAAATTCTCTTAATCTGGCCCATCTAGTCTGCTGAATGCACATAACCCACAACTTTGTAGCATGCATAGTGACATAGATGAATGTGCATGCTTAACACATGTTGAACTATGAACAATTTTCACAGTTCTTCCTACACATACAGGTTTTGTGTGTGCAGCAAACTGATTATTTATTTTTTCATTATAATGTTTCCTACCTGCACTTCACCATAAAATCCCTGGGCAGGCTGCAATGATATAATATACAATTATGAAATGGATAATACAGTGGAAGACTGGATATTCGAAACTTGGAAGTTGTAAATATAAACTTAATGGATCTTGCCAGAGTAAGAGAAGGGAGGCAGCCTTAAAATTGCTTTGTGGGAAAGTGGAGTATGTATTAGTGCAACATACAGAAAATGCAAAATTATACATACTTTTAGAGATGTTATGAGTCACTTCAGTAGCTATGTATTCTGTTCAGGTAAACAGTATTGTTGGAATTTTTTTGTTATTCTCAGAATCACTTTTGTTTACTGTACGCATTTTTGTATCATTCATGTGTCTCTTCTTTGTTATTGTAATTACGTTTCCACTGGTTTGTACTTTGATTGATAAGAACAACAACAAAAACCTATGATAATAAAACAAGTTACAATTTTATATTTATGTGTGTGTAAACTGATTAAGCCAGAACAGAAAAGTATAAATTCAGCAAACAGGTGGATCCCGCAGAACAAAGTGCCTTAACTGTTACTGGCTAGGCTAAAGAGGTGCATTTTTGGTATATGACAAAAGCTAGTGGGACGCGGGTGGCGCTATGGGTTAAACCACAGAGCCTAGGACTTGCTGATCAGAAGGTCGGCGGTTCGAATCCCCGCAATGAGGTGAGCTCCCGTTGCTCAGTCCCAGTTCCTGCCAACCTAGCAGTTCAAAAGCATGTCAAAGTGCAAGTAGATAAATAGGTACCGCTCCGACGGGAAAGTAAACGGCGTTTCCATGTGCTGCTCTGGTTCGCCAGAAGCGGCTTAGTCATGCTGGCCACATGACCTGGAAGCTGTACGCCGGCTCCCTCGGCCAATAAAGTAAGATGAGCGCCGCAACCCCAGAGTCTGTCACGACTGGACCTAATGTTCAGGGGTCCTTTTTAAACTGGGGTCACAATTTCAGCAAAAATCTGACTTTCGGCAATTCACTCAAAAATGGTGCCAGAAGCTTGCAAATGCTCTCCGGTTAAGTTTTCGAGGCCTGATTTCTTGTCCTGTGATAAAAAGCCTTCTGTTTCGAGTGCCAAACCTTTCAGGAGAGCATTTGTAAGCTTCTGGCACCATTTTTGAGTGAATTGCCAAAAGTCAGATTTTTGCTGAAATTGTGACCCCGGGGCTTAGGGATTTTTTCAAAAAAAAATTTCCGGCGGTTAATTTTTGGAGGGCTGATTTCTTGTCCTGTGATAAAAAGCCTTCTGTTTCGACTGCCAAAGCTTTCAGGGGAGCATTTGCAAGCTTCTGGCACCATTTTTGAGTGAATTGCCAAAAGTCAGATTTTTGCTGAAATTGTGACTCCGGGGCTTAGGGATTTTTTTAAAAAAATTCCTTTCCGCCGGTTAAGTTTTTAAGGGCTGATTTCTTGTCCTGTGATAAAAAGCCTTCTGTTTCGACTGCCAAAGCTTTCAGGGGAGCATTTGCGTGCTTCTGGCACCATTTTTGAGTGAATTGCCAAAAGTCAGATTTTTGCTGAAATTGTGACCCCGGGGCTTAGGGATTTTTTCAAAAAATTCCTTTCCGCCGGTTAAGTTTTTAAGGGCTGATTTCTTGTCCTGTGATAAAAAGCCTTCTGTTTCGACTGCCAAAGCTTTCAGGGGAGCATTTGCAACCGTTTGGCACCATTTTTGAGTGAATTGCCAAAGTCAGATTTTTGCTGAAATTGTGACCCCCCCCGGGGCTTAGGGATTTTTTCAAAAAAATCTTTTCTGCCGGTTAAGTTTTGGAGGGCTGATTTCTTGTCCTGTGATAAAAAGCCTTCTGTTTCGACTGCCAAAGCTTTCAGGGGAGCATTTGCAAGCTTCTGGCACCATTTTTGAGTGAATTGCCAAAAGTCAGATTTTTGCTGAAATTGTGACCCCGGGGCTTAGGGATTTTTTCAAAAAAATCTGTTCCGCCGGTTAAGTTTTTGAGGGCTGATTTCTTGTCCTGTGATAAAAAGCCTTCTGTTTCGACTGCCAAAGCTTTCGGCGGAGCATTTGCAAGCTTCTGGCACCATTTTTGAATGAATTGCCAAAAGTCAGATTTTTGCTGAAATTGTGACCCCGGGGCTTAAGGATTTTTTCAAAAAAATATTTTCCGCCGGTTAAGTTTTGGAGGGCTGATTTCTTATCCTGTGATAAACAGCCTTCTGTTTTGACTGCCAAAGCTTTCAGGAGAGCAGTTGCAACCATTTGGCACCATTTTTGAGTGAATTGCCAAAAGTCAGATTTTTGCTGAAATTGTGACTACGGGGCTTAGGGATTTTTTCAAAAAAATCTTTTCCGCCGGTTAAGTTTTGGAGGGCTGATTTCTTATCCTGTGATAAACAGCCATCTGTTTTGACTGCCAAAGCTTTCAGGAGAGCATTTGCAACCGTTTGGCACCATTTTTGAGTGAATTGCCAAAAGTCAGATTTTTGCTGAAATTGTGACCCCGGGGCTTAGGGATTTTTTCAAAAAAATCTTTTCTGCCGGTTAAGTTTTGGAGGGCTGATTTCTTATCCTGTGATAAACAGCCTTCTGTTTTGACTGCCAAAGCTTTCAGGAGAGCATTTGCAAGCTTCTGGCACCATTTTTGAGTGAATTGCCAAAAGTCAGATTTTTGCTGAAATTGTGACCCCGGGGCTTAGGGATTTTTTCAAAAAAATATTTTCCGCCGGTTAAGTTTTGGAGGTCTGATTTCTTGTCCTGTGATAAAAAGCCTTCTGTTTCGACTGCCAAAGCTTTCGGGGAGCATTTGCAAGCTTCTGGCACCATTTTTGAATGAATTGCCAAAAGTCAGATTTTTGCTGAAATTGTGACCCCGGGGCTTAAGGATTTTTTCAAAAAAATATTTTCCGCCGGTTAAGTTTTCGAGGGCTGATTTCTTGTCCTGTGATAAAAAGCCTTCTGTTTCGACTGCCAAAGCTTTCAGAAGAGCATTTGCAACCGTTTGGCATCATTTTTGAGTGAATTGCCAAAAGTCAGATTTCTCCTGAAATTGTGACCCCAGGGCTTAGGGATTTTTTCAAAAAAATCTTGTCCGCCGGTTAAGTTTTGGAGGCCTGATTTCTTGTCCTGTGATAAAATGCCTTCTGTTTCGACTGCCAAAGCTTTCAGGGGAGCATTTGCAAGCTTCTGGCACCATTTTTGAGTGAATTGCCAAAAGTCAGATTTTTGCTGAAATTGTGACCCCGGGGCTTAGGGATTTTTTCAAAAAAATCTTTTCCGCCGGTTAAGTTTTCAAGGGCTGATTTCTTGTCCAGTGATAAAAAGCCTTCTGTTTCGACTGCCAAAGCTTTCAGGAGAGCATTTGCAACCGTTTGGCATCTTTTTGAATGAATTGCCAAAAGTCAGATTTTTGCTGAAATTATGACCCCGGGGCTTAGAGATTTTTTCAAAAAAATCTTTTCCGCCGGTTAAGTTTTGGAGGCCTGATTTCTTGTCCTGTGATAAAAAGCCTTCTGTTTCGACTGCCAAAGCTTTCAGGGGAGCATTTGCAAGCTTCTGGCACCCTTTTTGAGTGAATTGCCCAAAGTCAGATTTTTGCTGAAATTGTGACCCCGGGGCTTAGGGATTTTTTCAAAAAAATCTCTTCCACCGATTAAGTTTTCGAGGGCTGATTTCTTGTCCTGTGATAAAAAGCCTTCTGTTTCAACTGCCAAAGCTTTCAGGGGAGCACTTGCAAGCTTCAGGCACCATTTTTGAGTGAATTGCCAAAAGTCAGATTTTTGCTGAAATTGTGACCCCGGGGCTTAGGGATTTTTTCAAAAAAAAATTTCCGCCGGTTAATTTTTGGAGGGCTGATTTCTTGTCCTGTGATAAAAAGCCTTCTGTTTCGACTGCCAAAGCTTTCAGGGGAGCATTTGCAAGCTTCTGGCACCATTTTTGAGTGAATTGCCAAAAGTCAGATTTTTGCTGAAATTGTGACTCCGGGGCTTAGGGATTTTTTTAAAAAAATTCCTTTCCGCCGGTTAAGTTTTTAAGGGCTGATTTCTTGTCCTGTGATAAAAAGCCTTCTGTTTCGACTGCCAAAGCTTTCAGGGGAGCATTTGCGTGCTTCTGGCACCATTTTTGAGTGAATTGCCAAAAGTCAGATTTTTGCTGAAATTGTGACCCCGGGGCTTAGGGATTTTTTCAAAAAATTCCTTTCCGCCGGTTAAGTTTTTAAGGGCTGATTTCTTGTCCTGTGATAAAAAGCCTTCTGTTTCGACTGCCAAAGCTTTCAGGGGAGCATTTGCAACCGTTTGGCACCATTTTTGAGTGAATTGCCAAAGTCAGATTTTTGCTGAAATTGTGACCCCCCCGGGGCTTAGGGATTTTTTCAAAAAAATCTTTTCCGCCGGTTAAGTTTTGGAGGGCTGATTTCTTGTCCTGTGATAAAAAGCCTTCTGTTTCGACTGCCAAAGCTTTCAGGGGAGCATTTGCAAGCTTCTGGCACCATTTTTGAGTGAATTGCCAAAAGTCAGATTTTTGCTGAAATTGTGACCCCGGGGCTTAGGGATTTTTTCAAAAAAATCTGTTCCGCCGGTTAAGTTTTTGAGGGCTGATTTCTTGTCCTGTGATAAAAAGCCTTCTGTTTCGACTGCCAAAGCTTTCGGCGGAGCATTTGCAAGCTTCTGGCACCATTTTTGAATGAATTGCCAAAAGTCAGATTTTTGCTGAAATTGTGACCCCGGGGCTTAAGGATTTTTTCAAAAAAATATTTTCCGCCGGTTAAGTTTTGGAGGGCTGATTTCTTATCCTGTGATAAACAGCCTTCTGTTTTGACTGCCAAAGCTTTCAGGAGAGCAGTTGCAACCATTTGGCACCATTTTTGAGTGAATTGCCAAAAGTCAGATTTTTGCTGAAATTGTGACTACGGGGCTTAGGGATTTTTTCAAAAAAATCTTTTCCGCCGGTTAAGTTTTGGAGGGCTGATTTCTTATCCTGTGATAAACAGCCATCTGTTTTGACTGCCAAAGCTTTCAGGAGAGCATTTGCAACCGTTTGGCACCATTTTTGAGTGAATTGCCAAAAGTCAGATTTTTGCTGAAATTGTGACCCCGGGGCTTAGGGATTTTTTCAAAAAAATCTTTTCCGCCGGTTAAGTTTTGGAGGCCTGATTTCTTGTCCTGTGATAAAAAGCCTTCTGTTTCGACTGCCAAAGCTTTCAGGGGAGCATTTGCAAGCTTCTGGCACCCTTTTTGAGTGAATTGCCCAAAGTCAGATTTTTGCTGAAATTGTGACCCCGGGGCTTAGGGATTTTTTCAAAAAAATCTCTTCCACCGATTAAGTTTTCGAGGGCTGATTTCTTGTCCTGTGATAAAAAGCCTTCTGTTTCAACTGCCAAAGCTTTCAGGGGAGCATTTGCAAGCTTCTGGCACCCTTTTTGAGTGAATTGCCCAAAGTCAGATTTTTGCTGAAATTGTGACCCCGGGGCTTAGGGATTTTTTCAAAAAAAAATTTCCGCCGGTTAATTTTTGGAGGGCTGATTTCTTGTCCTGTGATAAAAAGCCTTCTGTTTCGACTGCCAAAGCTTTCAGGGGAGCATTTGCATGCTTCTGGCACCATTTTTGAGTGAATTGCCAAAAGTCAGATTTTTGCTGAAATTGTGACCCAGGCGCTTAGGGATTTTTTCAAAAAAATCTTTTCCGCCGGTTAAGTTTTGGAGGGCTGATTTCTTGTCCTGTGATAAAAAGCCTTCTGTTTTGACTGCCAAAGCTTTCAGGGGAGCATTTGCAAGCTTCTGGCACCATTTTTGAGTGAATTGCCAAAAGTCAGATTTTTGCTGAAATTGTGACCCCGGGGCTTAGGGATTTTTTCAAAAAAATCTTTTCCGCCGGTTAAGTTTTCGAGGGCTGATTTCTTGTCCTGTGATAAAAAGCCTTCTGTTTCGTCTGCCAAAGCTTTCAGGGGAGCATTTGCAAGCTTCTGGCACCATTTTTGAGTGAATTGCCAAAAGTCAGATTTTTGCTGAAATTGTTACTTAGGGATTTTTTCAAAAAAATCTTTTCCGCCGGTTACGTTTTGGAGGCCTGATTTCTTGTCCTGTGATAAAAAGCCTTCTGTTTCGACTGCCAAAGCTTTCAGGGGAGCATTTGCAAGCTTCTGGCACCATTTTTGAGTGAATTGCCAAAAGTCAGATTTTTGCTGAAATTGTGACCCCGGGGCTTAGGGATTTTTTCAAAAAAATCTTTTCCGCCGGTTAAGTTTTGGAGGCCTGATTTCTTGTCCTGTGATAAAAAGCCTTCTGTTTCGACTGCCAAAGCTTTCAGGAGAGCAGTTGCAACCGTTTGGCACCATTTTTGAGTGAATTGCCAAAAGTCAGATTTCTGCTGAAATTGTGACCCCGGGGCTTAGGGATTTTTTCAAAAAAATCTTTTCCGCCGGTTAAGTTTTGGAGGCCTGAATTCTTGTCCTGTGATAAAAAGCCTTCTGTTTCTACTGCCAAAGCTTTCAGGGGAGCATTTGCGTGCTTCTGGCAACATCTTTGAGTGAATTGCCAAAAGTCAGATTTTTGCTGAAATTGTGACCCCGGGGCTTAGGGATTTTTTCAAAAAAATCTTTTCCGCCGGTTAAGTTTTCAAGGGCTGATTTCTTGTCCAGTGATAAAAAGCCTTCTGTTTCGACTGCCAAAGCTTTCAGGGGAGCATTTGCAAGCTTCTGGCACCATTTTTGAGTGAATTGCCAAAAGTCAGATTTTTGCTGAAATTATGACCCCGGGGCTTAGGGATTTTTTCAAAAAAATCTTTTCCGCCGGTTAAGTTTTGGAGGCCTGATTTCTTGTCCTGTGATAAAAAGCCTTCTGTTTCGACTGCCAAAGCTTTCAGGGGAGCATTTGCAAGCTTCTGGCACCATTTTTGAGTGAATTGCCAAAAGTCAGATTTTTGCTGAAATTGTGACCCCGGGGCTTAGGGATTTTTTCAAAAAAATCTTTTCCGCCGGTTAAGTTTTGGAGGCCTGATTTCTTGTCCTGTGATAAAATGCCTTCTGTTTCGACTGCCAAAGCTTTCAGGGGAGCATTTGCAAGCTTCTGGCACCATTTTTGAGTGAATTGCCAAAAGTCAGATTTTTGCTGAAATTGTTACCCCGGGGCTTAGGGATTTTTTCAAAAAAATCTTTTCCGCCGGTTAAGTTTTGGAGGCCTGATTTCTTGTCCAGTGATAAAAAGCCTTCTGTTTCGACTGCCAAAGCTTTCAGGAGAGCATTTGCAACCGTTTGGCATCTTTTTGAATGAATTGCCAAAAGTCAGATTTTTGCTGAAATTATGACCCCGGGGCTTAGGGATTTTTTCAAAAAAATCTTTTCCTCCGGTTAAGTTTTGGAGGCCTGATTTCTTGTCCTGTGATAAAAAGCCTTCTGTTTCGACTGCCAAAGCTTTCAGGGGAGCATTTGCAAGCTTCTGGCACCATTTTTGAGTGAAT
Organism: Podarcis vaucheri; assembly: GCF_965113315.1. NCBI lineage: Eukaryota > Metazoa > Chordata > Lepidosauria > Squamata > Lacertidae > Podarcis > Podarcis vaucheri. Next base: position 57,432,724 of record NC_138749.1, on the reverse strand, counting down.
TGCCAAAAGTCAGATTTTTGCTGAAATTGTGACCCTGGGGCTTAGGGATTTTTTCAAAAAAATCTTTTCCGCCGGTTAAGTTTTTGAGGGCTGATTTCTTGTCCTGTGATAAAAAGCCTTCTGTTTCGACTGCCAAAGCGTTCAGGGGAGCATTTGCGTGCTTCTGGCAACATCTTTGAGTGAATTGCCAAAAGTCAGATTTTTGCTGAAATTGTGACCCCGGGGCTTAGGGATTTTTTCAAAAAAATCTTTTCCGCCGGTTAAGTTTTCAAGGGCTGATTTCTTGTCCAGTGATAAAAAGCCTTCTGTTTCGACTGCCAAAGCTTTCAGGGGAGCATTTGCAAGCTTCTGGCACCATTTTTGAGTGAATTGCCAAAAGTCAGATTTTTGCTGAAATTGTGACCCCGGGGCTTAGGGATTTTTTCAAAAAAATCTTTTCCTCCGGTTAAGTTTTGGAGGCCTGATTTCTTATCCTGTGATAAAAAGCCTTCTGTTTCGACTGCCAAAGCTTTCAGGGGAGCATTTGCAAGTTTCTGGCACCATTTTTGAGTGAATTGCCAAAAGTCAGATTTTTGCTGAAATTGTGGCCCCGGGGCTTAGGGATTTTTTCAAAAAAATCTTTTCCGCCGGTTAAGTTCTGGAGGCCTGATTTCTTGTCCTGTGATAAAATGCCTTCTGTTTCGACTGCCAAAGCTTTCAGGGGAGCATTTGCAAGCTTCTGGCACCATTTTTGAGTGAATTGCCCAAAGTCAGATTTTTGCTGAAATTGTTACCCCGGGGCTTAGGGATTTTTTGAAAAAAATCTTTTCCGCCGGTTAAGTTTTGGAGGCCTGATTTCTTGTCCTGTGATAAAAAGCCTTCTGTTTCGACTGCCAAAGCTTTCGGGGGAGCATTTGCAAGCTTCTGGCACCATTTTTGAGTGAATTGCCAAAAGTCAGATTTTTGCTGAAATTGTGACCCTGGGGCTTAGGGATTTTTTCAAAAAAATCTTTTCCGCCGGTTAAGTTTTTGAGGGCTGATTTCTTCTCCTGTGATAAAAAGCCTTCTGTTTCGACTGCCAAAGCTTTCAGAGGAGCATTAGCGTGCTTCTGGCAACATCTTTGAGTGAATTGCCAAAAGTCAGATTTTTGCTGAAATTGTGACCCCGGGGCTTAGGGATTTTTTCAAAAAAGTCTTTTCCGCCGGTTAAGTTTTCAAGGGCTGATTTCTTGTCCAGTGATAAAAAGCCTTCTGTTTCGACTGCCAAAGCTTTCAGGGGAGCATTTGCAAGCTTCTGGCACCATTTTTGAGTGAATTGCCAAAAGTCAGATTTTTGCTGAAATTGTGACCCCGGGGCTTAGGGATTTTTTCAAAAAAATCTTTTCTGCCGATTAAGTTTTCGAGGGCTGATTTCTTGTCCTGTGATAAAAAGCCTTCTGTTTCGACTGCCAAAGCTTTCAGGAGAGCATTTGCAACCGTTTGTCACCATTTTTGAGTGAATTGCCAAAAGTCAGATTTTTGCTGAAATTGTGACCCCGGGGCTTAGGGATTTTTTCAAAAAAATCTTTTCCGCTGGTTAAGTTTTCAAGGGCTGATTTCTTGTCCAGTGATAAAAAGCCTTCTGTTTCGACTGCGAAAGCTTTCAGGAGAGCATTTGCAACCGTTTGGCATCTTTTTGAATGAATTGCCAAAAGTCAGATTTTTGCTGAAATTATGACCCCGGGGCTTAGGGATTTTTTCAAAAAAATCTTTTCCGCCGGTTACGTTTTGGAGGCCTGATTTCTTGTCCTGTGATAAAAAGCCTTCTGTTTCGACTGCCAAAGCTTTCAGGGGAGCATCTGCAAGCTTCTGGCACCATTTTTGAGTGAATTGCCGAAAGTCAGATTTTTGCTGAAATTGTGACCCCGGGGCTTAGGGATTTTTTCAAAAAAATCTTTTCCGCCGATTAAGTTTTCTTGGGCTGATTTCTTGTCCTGTGATAAAAAGCCTTCTGTTTCGACTGCCAAAGCTTTCAGGAGAGCATTTGCAACCGTTTGGCATCTTTTTGAATGAATTGCCAAAAGTCAGATTTTTGCTGAAATTATGACCCCGGGGCTTAAGGATTTTTTCAAAAAAATCTTTTCCTCCGGTTAAGTTTTGGAGGCCTGATTTCTTGTCCTGTGACAAAAAGCCTTCTGTTTCGACTGCCAAAGCTTTCAGGGGAGCATTTGCAAGCTTCTGGCACCATTTTTGAGTGAATTGCCAAAAGTCAGATTTTTGCTGAAATTGTGACCCCGGGGCTTAGGGATTTTTTCAAAAAAATCTTTTCCGCCGATTAAGTTTTCGAGGGCTGATTTCTTGTCCTGTGATAAAAAGCCTTCTGTTTCGACTGCCAAAGCTTTTAGGAGAGCATTTGCAACCGTTTGTCACCATTTTTGAGTGAATTGCCAAAAGTCAGATTTTTGCTGAAATTGTTACCCCGGGGCTTAGGGATTTTTTCAAAAAAATCTTTTCCGCCGGTTAAGTTTTCAAGGACTGATTTCTTGTCCAGTGATAAAAAGCCTTCTGTTTCGACTGCCAAAGCTTTCAGGGGAGCATTTGCAAGCTTCTGGCACCATTTTTGAGTGAATTGCCAAAAGTCAGATTTTTGCTGAAATTGTGACCCCGGGGCTTAGGGATTTTTTCAAAAAAATCTTTTCCGCCGGTTAAGTTTTCGAGGGCTGATTTCTTGTCCTGTGATAAAAAGCCTTCTGTTTCGACTGCCAAAGCTTTCGGGGGAGCATTTGCAAGCTTCTGGCACCATTTTTGAGTGAATTGCCAAAAGTCAGATTTTTGCTGAAACTGTGACCCCGGGGCTTAGGGATTTTTTCAAAAAAATCTTTTCCGCCGGTTAAGTTTTGGAGGCCTAAATTCTTGTCCTGTGATAAAAAGCCTTCTGTTTCGAATGCCAAAGCTTTCAGGGGAGCATTTGCATGCTTCTGGCACCATTTTTGAGTGAATTGCCAAAAGTCAGATTTTTGCTGAAATTGTGACCCCGGGGCTTAGGGATTTTTTCAAAAAAATCTTTTCCGCCGGTTAAGTTTTGGAGGCCTGATTTCTTGTCCTGTGATAAAAAGCCTTCTGTTTTGACTGCCAAAGCTTTCAGGGGAGCCTTTGCAATCTCCTGGCACCATTTTTGAGTGAATTGCCAAAAGTCAGATTTTTGCTGAAATTGTGACCCCGGGGCTTAGGGATTTTTTCAAAAAAGTCTTTTCCGCCGGTTAAGTTTTCAAGGGCTGATTTCTTGTCCAGTGATAAAAAGCCTTCTGTTTCGACTGCCAAAGCTTTCAGGGGAGCATTTGCAAGCTTCTGGCACCATTTTTGAGTGAATTGCCAAAAGTCAGATTTTTGCTGAAATTGTGGCTTCGGGGCTTAGGGATTTTTTCAAAAAAATCTTTTCCGCCGGTTAAGTTTTGGAGGCCTGATTTCTTGTCCTGTGATAAAATGCCTTCTGTTTCGACTGCCAAAGCTTTCAGGGGAGCATTTGCAAGCTTCTGGCACCATTTTTGAGTGAATTGCCAAAAGTCAGATTTTTGCTGAAATTGTTACCCCGGGGCTTAGGGATTTTTTGAAAAAAAACCTTTTCCGCCGATTAAGTTTTCGAGGGCTGATTTCTTATCCTGTGATAAAAAGCTTTCTGTTTCGACTGCCAAAGCTTTCAGGAGAGCATTTGCAACCGTTTGTCACCATTTTTGAGTGAATTGCCCAAAGTCAGATTTTAGCTGAAATTGTTACCCCGGGGCTTAGGGATTTTTTCAAAAAAATCTTTTCCGCCGGTTAAGTTTTGGAGGCCTGATTTCTTGTCCTGTGATAAAAAGCCTTCTGTTTCGACTGCCAAAGCTTTCAGGGGAGCATTTGCAAGCTTCTGGCACCATTTTTGAGTGAATTGCCAAAAGTCAGATTTTTGCTGAAATTGTGACCCTGGGGCTTAGGGATTTTTTCAAAAAAATCTTTTCCGCCGGTTAAGTTTTCGAGGGCTGATTTCTTGTCCTGTGATAAAAAGCCTTCTGTTTCGACTGCCAAAGCTTTCGGGGGAGCATTGCAAGCTTCTGGCACCATTTTTGAGTGAATTGCCAAAAGTCAGATTTTTGCTGAAACTGTGACCCCGGGGCTTAGGGATTTTTTCAAAAAAATCTTTTCCGCCGGTTAAGTTTTGGAGGCCTAAATTCTTGTCCTGTGATAAAAAGCCTTCTGTTTCGAATGCCAAAGCTTTCAGGGGAGCATTTGCATGCTTCTGGCACCATTTTTGAGTGAATTGCCAAAAGTCAGATTTTTGCTGAAATTGTGACCCCGGGGCTTAGGGATTTTTTCAAAAAAATCTTTTCCGCCGGTTAAGTTTTGGAGGCCTGATTTCTTGTCCTGTGATAAAAAGCCTTCTGTTTTGACTGCCAAAGCTTTCAGGGGAGCATTTGCAAGCTCCTGGCACCATTTTTGAGTGAATTGCCAAAAGTCAGATTTTTGCTGAAATTGTGACCCCGGGGCTTAGGGATTTTTTCAAAAAAATCTTTTCCGCCGATTAAGTTTTCGAGGGCTGATTTCTTGTCCTGTGGTAAAATGCCTTCTGTTTCGACTGCCAAAGCTTTCAGGGGAGCATTTGCAAGCTTCTGGCACCATTTTTGAGTGAATTGCCAAAAGTCAGATTTTTGCTGAAATTGTTACCCCGGGGCTTAGGGATTTTTTCAAAAAAATCTTTTCCGCCGGTTAAGTTTTCAAGGGCTGATTTCTTGTCCAGTGATAAAAAGCCTTCTGTTTCGACTGCCAAAGCTTTCAGGAGAGCATTTGCAACCGTTTGGCATCTTTTTGAATGAATTGCCAAAAGTCAGATTTTTGCTGAAATTGTGACCCCGGGGCTTAGGGATTTTTTCAAAAAAATCTTTTCTGCCGATTAAGTTTTCGAGGGCTGATTTCTTGTCCTGTGATAAAAAGCCTTCTGTTTCGACTGCCAAAGCTTTCAGGAGAGCATTTGCAACCGTTTGTCACCATTTTTGAGTGAATTGCGAAAAGTCAGATTTTTGCTGAAATTGTGACCCCGGGGCTTAGGGATTTTTTCAAAAAAATCTTTTCCGCTGGTTAAGTTTTCAAGGGCTGATTTCTTGTCCAGTGATAAAAAGCCTTCTGTTTCGACTGCGAAAGCTTTCAGGAGAGCATTTGCAACCGTTTGGCATCTTTTTGAATGAATTGCCAAAAGTCAGATTTTTGCTGAAATTATGACCCCGGGGCTTAGGGATTTTTTCAAAAAAATCTTTTCCGCCGGTTACGTTTTGGAGGCCTGATTTCTTGTCCTGTGATAAAAAGCCTTCTGTTTCGACTGCCAAAGCTTTCAGGGGAGCATCTGCAAGCTTCTGGCACCATTTTTGAGTGAATTGCCGAAAGTCAGATTTTTGCTGAAATTGTGACCCCGGGGCTTAGGGATTTTTTCAAAAAAATCTTTTCCGCCGATTAAGTTTTCTTGGGCTGATTTCTTGTCCTGTGATAAAAAGCCTTCTGTTTCGACTGCCAAAGCTTTCAGGAGAGCATTTGCAACCGTTTGGCATCTTTTTGAATGAATTGCCAAAAGTCAGATTTTTGCTGAAATTATGACCCCGGGGCTTAAGGATTTTTTCAAAAAAATCTTTTCCTCCGGTTAAGTTTTGGAGGCCTGATTTCTTGTCCTGTGACAAAAAGCCTTCTGTTTCGACTGCCAAAGCTTTCAGGGGAGCATTTGCAAGCTTCTGGCACCATTTTTGAGTGAATTGCCAAAAGTCAGATTTTTGCTGAAATTGTTACCCCGGGGCTTAGGGATTTTTTCAAAAAAATCTTTTCCGCCGGTTAAGTTTTCGAGGGCTGATTTCTTGTCCTGTGATAAAAAGCCTTCTGTTTCGACTGCCAAAGCTTTCGGGGGAGCATTTGCAAGCTTCTGGCACCATTTTTGAGTGAATTGCCAAAAGTCAGATTTTTGCTGAAACTGTGACCCCGGGGCTTAGGGATTTTTTCAAAAAAATCTTTTCCGCCGGTTAAGTTTTGGAGGCCTAAATTCTTGTCCTGTGATAAAAAGCCTTCTGTTTCGAATGCCAAAGCTTTCAGGGGAGCATTTGCATGCTTCTGGCACCATTTTTGAGTGAATTGCCAAAAGTCAGATTTTTGCTGAAATTGTGACCCCGGGGCTTAGGGATTTTTTCAAAAAAATCTTTTCCGCCGGTTAAGTTTTGGAGGCCTAAATTCTTGTCCTGTGATAAAAAGCCTTCTGTTTCGAATGCCAAAGCTTTCAGGGGAGCATTTGCATGCTTCTGGCACCATTTTTGAGTGAATTGCCAAAAGTCAGATTTTTGCTGAAATTGTGACCCCGGGGCTTAGGGATTTTTTCAAAAAAATCTTTTCCGCCGGTTAAGTTTTGGAGGCCTGATTTCTTGTCCTGTGATAAAAAGCCTTCTGTTTTGACTGCCAAAGCTTTCAGGGGAGCCTTTGCAATCTCCTGGCACCATTTTTGAGTGAATTGCCAAAAGTCAGATTTTTGCTGAAATTGTGACCCCGGGGCTTAGGGATTTTTTCAAAAAAAACCTTTTCCGCCGATTAAGTTTTCGAGGGCTGATTTCTTATCCTGTGATAAAAAGCTTTCTGTTTCGACTGCCAAAGCTTTCAGGAGAGCATTTGCAACCGTTTGTCACCATTTTTGAGTGAATTGCCAAAAGTCAGATTTTTGCTGAAATTGTTACCCCGGGGCTTAGGGATTTTTTCAAAAAAATCTTTTCCGCCGGTTAAGTTTTGGAGGCCTGATTTCTTGTCCTGTGATAAAAAGCCTTCTGTTTCGACTGCCAAAGCTTTCAGGGGAGCATTTGCAAGCTTCTGGCACCATTTTTGAGTGAATTGCCAAAAGTCAGATTTTTGCTGAAATTGTGACCCTGGGGCTTAGGGATTTTTTCAAAAAAATCTTTTCCGCCGGTTAAGTTTTCGAGGGCTGATTTCTTGTCCTGTGATAAAAAGCCTTCTGTTTCGACTGCCAAAGCTTTCGGGGGAGCATTTGCAAGCTTCTGGCACCATTTTTGAGTGAATTGCCAAAAGTCAGATTTTTGCTGAAACTGTGACCCCGGGGCTTAGGGATTTTTTCAAAAAAATCTTTTCCGCCGGTTAAGTTTTGGAGGCCTAAATTCTTGTCCTGTGATAAAAAGCCTTCTGTTTCGAATGCCAAAGCTTTCAGGGGAGCATTTGCATGCTTCTGGCACCATTTTTGAGTGAATTGCCAAAAGTCAGATTTTTGCTGAAATTGTGACCCCGGGGCTTAGGGATTTTTTCAAAAAAATCTTTTCCGCCGGTTAAGTTTTGGAGGCCTGATTTCTTGTCCTGTGATAAAAAGCCTTCTGTTTTGACTGCCAAAGCTTTCAGGGGAGCATTTGCAAGCTCCTGGCACCATTTTTGAGTGAATTGCCAAAAGTCAGATTTTTGCTGAAATTGTGACCCCGGGGCTTAGGGATTTTTTCAAAAAAATCTTTTCCGCCGATTAAGTTTTCGAGGGCTGATTTCTTGTCCTGTGGTAAAATGCCTTCTGTTTCGACTGCCAAAGCTTTCAGGGGAGCATTTGCAAGCTTCTGGCACCATTTTTGAGTGAATTGCCAAAAGTCAGATTTTTGCTGAAATTGTTACCCCGGGGCTTAGGGATTTTTTCAAAAAAATCTTTTCCGCCGGTTAAGTTTTCAAGGGCTGATTTCTTGTCCAGTGATAAAAAGCCTTCTGTTTCGACTGCCAAAGCTTTCAGGAGAGCATTTGCAACCGTTTGGCATCTTTTTGAATGAATTGCCAAAAGTCAGATTTTTGCTGAAATTATGACCCCGGGGCTTAGGGATTTTTTCAAAAAAATCTTTTCCTCCGGTTAAGTTTTGGAGGCCTGATTTCTTGTCCTGTGATAAAAAGCCTTCTGTTTCGACTGCCAAAGCTTTCAGGGGAGCATTTGCAAGCTTCTGGCACCATTTTTGAGTGAATTGCCAAAAGTCAGATTTTTGCTGAAATTGTTACCCCGGGGCTTAGGGATTTTTTCAAAAAAATCTTTTCCGCCGGTTAAGTTTTCAAGGGCTGATTTCTTGTCCAGTGATAAAAAGCCTTCTGTTTCGACTGCCAAAGCTTTCAGGAGAGCATTTGCAACCGTTTGGCATCTTTTTGAATGAATTGCCAAAAGTCAGATTTTTGCTGAAATTATGACCCCGGGGCTTAGGGTTTTTTTCAAAAAAATCTTTTCCTCCGGTTAGGTTTTGGAGGCCTGATTTCTTGTCCTGTGATAAAAAGCCTTCTGTTTCGACTGCCAAAGCTTTCAGGAGAGCATTTGCAACCGTTTGTCACCATTTTTGAGTGAATTGCCAAAAGTCAGATTTTTGCTGAAATTGTTACCCCGGGGCTTAGGGATTTTTTCAAAAAAATCTTTTCCGCCGGTTAAGTTTTGGAGGCCTGATTTCTTGTCCTGTGATAAAAAGCCTTCTGTTTCGACTGCCAAAGCTTTCAGGGGAGCATTTGCAAGCTTCTGGCACCATTTTTGAGTGAATTGCCAAAAGTCAGATTTTTGCTGAAATTATGACCCCGGGGCTTAGGGATTTTTTCAAAAAAATCTTTTCCGCCGGTTAAGTTTTGGAGGCCTGATTTCTTGTCCTGTGATAAAAAGCCTTCTGTTTTGACTGCCAAAGCTTTCAGGGGAGCATTTGCAAGCTTCTGGCACCATTTTTGAGTGAATTGCCAAAAGTCAGATTTTTGCTGAAATTGTGACCCCGGGGCTTAGGGATTTTTTCAAAAAAATCTTTTCCGCCGATTAAGTTTTCGAGGGCTGATTTCTTGTCCTGTGATAAAATGCCTTCTGTTTCGACTGCCAAAGCTTTCAGGGGAGCATTTGCAAGCTTCTGGCACCATTTTTGAGTGAATTGCCAAAAGTCAGATTTTTGCTGAAATTGTTACCCCGGGGCTTAGGGATTTTTTCAAAAAAATCTTTTCCGCCGGTTAAGTTTTCAAGGGCTGATTTCTTGTCCAGTGATAAAAAGCCTTCTGTTTCGACTGCCAAAGCTTTCAGGAGAGCATTTGCAACCGTTTGGCATCTTTTTGAATGAATTGCCAAAAGTCAGATTTTTGCTGAAATTATGACCCCGGGGCTTAAGGATTTTTTCAAAAAAATCTTTTCCTCCGGTTAAGTTTTGTAGGCCTGATTTCTTGTCCTGTGATAAAAAGCCTTCTGTTTCGACTGCCAAAGCTTTCAGGGGAGCATTTGCAAGCTTCTGGCACCATTTTTGAGTGAATTGCCAAAAGTCAGATTTTTGCTGAAATTGTGACCCCGGGGCTTAGGGATTTTTTCAAAAAAATCTTTTCCGCCGGTTAAGTTTTCAAGGGCTGATTTCTTGTCCAGTGATAAAAAGCCTTCTGTTTCGACTGCCAAAGCTTTCAGGAGAGCATTTGCAACCGTTTGGCATCTTTTTGAATGAATTGCCAAAAGTCAGATTTTTGCTGAAATTATGACCCCGGGGCTTAGGGATTTTTTCAAAAAAATCTTTTCCTCCGGTTAAGTTTTGGAGGCCTGATTTCTTGTCCTGTGATAAAAAGCCTTCTGTTTCGACTGCCAAAGCTTTCAGGGGAGCATGTGCAAGCTTCTGGCACCATTTTTGAGTGAATTGCCAAAAGTCAGATTTTTGCTGAAATTGTGACCCCGGGGCTTAGGGATTTTTTCAAAAAAATCTTTTCCGCCGGTTAAGTTTTGGAGGCCTGAATTCTTGTCCTGTGATAAAAAGCCTTCTGTTTCGACTGCCAAAGCTTTCAGGAGAGCATTTGCAACCGTTTGTCACCATTTTTGAGTGAATTGCCAAAAGTCAGATTTTTGCTGAAATTGTTACCCCGGGGCTTAGGGATTTTTTCAAAAAAATCTTTTCCGCCGGTTAAGTTTTGGAGGCCTGATTTCTTGTCCTGTGATAAAAAGCCTTCTGTTTCGACTGCCAAAGCTTTCAGGGGAGCATTTGCAAGCTTCTGGCACCATTTTTGAGTGAATTGCCAAAAGTCAGATTTTTGCTGAAATTATGACCCCGGAGCTTAGGGATTTTTTCAAAAAAATCTTTTCCGCCGGTTAAGTTTTGGAGGCCTGATTTCTTGTCCTGTGATAAAAAGCCTTCTGTTTTGACTGCCAAAGCTTTCAGGGGAGCATTTGCAAGCTTCTGGCACCATTTTTGAGTGAATTGCCAAAAGTCAGATTTTTGCTGAAATTGTGACCCCGGGGCTTAGGGATTTTTTCAAAAAAATCTTTTCCGCCGATTAAGTTTTCGAGGGCTGATTTCTTGTCCTGTGATAAAATGCCTTCTGTTTCGACTGCCAAAGCTTTCAGGGGAGCATTTGCAACCGTTTGTCACCATTTTTGAGTGAATTGCCAAAAGTCAGATTTTTGCTGAAATTGTTACCCCGGGGCTTAGGGATTTTTTCAAAAAAATCTTTTCCGCCGGTTAAGTTTTCAAGGGCTGATTTCTTGTCCAGTGATAAAAAGCCTTCTGTTTCGACAGCCAAAGCTTTCAGGAGAGCATTTGCAACCGTTTGGCATCTTTTTGAATGAATTGCCAAAAGTCAGATTTTTGCTGAAATTATGACCCCGGGGCTTAGGGATTTTTTCAAAAAAATCTTTTCCTCCGGTTAAGTTTTGTAGGCCTGATTTCTTGTCCTGTGATAAAAAGCCTTCTGTTTCGACTGCCAAAGCTTTCAGGGGAGCATTTGCAAGCTTCTGGCACCATTTTTGAGTGAATTGCCAAAAGTCAGATTTTTGCTGAAATTGTGACCCCGGGGCTTAGGGATTTTTTCAAAAAAATCTTTTCCGCCGGTTAAGTTTTCAGGGGCTGATTTCTTGTCCAGTGATAAAAAGCCTTCTGTTTCGACTGCCAAAGCTTTCAGGGGAGCATTTGCAAGCTTCTGGCACCATTTTTGAGTGAATTGCCAAAAGTCAGATTTTTGCTGAAATTGTGACCCCGGGGCTTAGGGATTTTTTCAAAAAAATCTTTTCCGCCGATTAAGTTTTCGAGGGCTGATTTCTTGTCCTGTGATAAAAAGCCTTCTGTTTTGACTGCCAAAGCTTTCAGGGGAGCATTTGCAAGCTTCTGGCACCATTTTTGAGTGAATTGCCAAAAGTCAGATTTTTGCTGAAAGTGTGACCCCGGGGCTTAGGGATTTTTTCAAAAAAATCTTTTCCGCCGATTAAGTTTTCGAGGGCTGATTTCTTGTCCTGTGATGAAATGCCTTCTGTTTCGACTGCCAAAGCTTTCAGGGGAGCATTTGCAAGCTTCTGGCACCATTTTTGAGTGAATTGCCAAAAGTCAGATTTTTGCTGAAATTGTTACCCCGGGGCTTAGGGATTTTTTCAAAAAAATCTTTTCCGCCGGTTAAGTTTTCAAGGGCTGATTTCTTGTCCAGTGATAAAAAGCCTTCTGTTTCGAGTGCCAAACCTTTCAGGGGAACATTTTTAAGCTCTTGGAACCATTTTTGAGTGAATTGCCAAAAGTCAGATTTTTGCTGAAATTATGACCCCGGGGCTTAGGGATTTTTTCAAAAAAATCTTTTCCTCCGGTTAAGTTTTGGAGGCCTGATTTCTTGTCCTGTGATAAAAAGCCTTCTGTTTCGACTGCCAAAGCTTTCAGGGGAGCATTTGCAAGCTTCTGGCACCATTTTTGAGTGAATTGCCAAAAGTCAGATTTTTGCTGAAATTGTGACCCCGGGGCTTAGGGATTTTTTCAAAAAAATCTTTTCCGCCGATTAAGTTTTCGAGGGCTGATTTCTTGTCCTGTGATAAAAAGCCTTCTGTTTCTACTGCCAAAGCTTTCAGGAGAGCATTTGCAACCGTTTGTCACCATTTTTGAGTGAATTGCCAAAAGTCAGATTTTTGCTGAAATTGTGACCCCGGGGCTTAGGGATTTTTTCAAAAAAATCTTTTCCGCCGGTTAAGTTTTGGAGGCCTGATTTCTTGTCCTGTGATAAAAAGCCTTCTGTTTTGACTGCCAAAGCTTTCAGGGGAGCATTTGCAAGCTTCTGGCACCATTTTTGAGTGAATTGCCAAAAGTCAGATTTTTGCTGAAAGTGTGACCCCGGGGCTTAGGGATTTTTTCAAAAAAATCTTTTCCGCCGATTAAGTTTTCGAGGGCTGATTTCTTGTCCTGTGATAAAATGCCTTCTGTTTCGACTGCCAAAGCTTTCAGGGGAGCATTTGCAAGCTTCTGGCACCATTTTTGAGTGAATTGCCAAAAGTCAGATTTTTGCTGAAATTGTTACCCCGGGGCTTAGGGATTTTTTTCAAAAAAATCTTTTCCGCCGGTTAAGTTTTCAAGGGCTGATTTCTTGTCCAGTGATAAAAAGCCTTCTGTTTCGAGTGCCAAACCTTTCAGGGGAACATTTTTAAGCTCTTGGAACCATTTTTGAGTGAATTGCCAAAAGTCAGATTTTTGCTGAAATTATGACCCCGGGGCTTAGGGATTTTTTCAAAAAAATCTTTTCCTCCGGTTAAGTTTTGGAGGCCTGATTTCTTGTCCTGTGATAAAAAGCCTTCTGTTTCGACTGCCAAAGCTTTCAGGGGAGCATTTGCAAGCTTCTGGCACCATTTTTGAGTGAATTGCCAAAAGTCAGATTTTTGCTGAAATTGTGACCCCGGGGCTTAGGGATTTTTTCAAAAAAATCTTTTCCGCCGATTAAGTTTTCGAGGGCTGATTTCTTGTCCTGTGATAAAAAGCCTTCTGTTTCTACTGCCAAAGCTTTCAGGAGAGCATTTGCAACCGTTTGTCACCATTTTTGAGTGAATTGCCAAAAGTCAGATTTTTGCTGAAATTGTTACCCCGGGGCTTAGGGATTTTTTCAAAAAAATCTTTTCCGCCGGTTAAGTTTTCAAGGACTGATTTCTTGTCCAGTGATAAAAAGCCTTCTGTTTCGACTGCCAAAGCTTTCAGAGGAGCATTTGCAAGCTTCTGGCACCATTTTTGAGTGAATTGCCAAAAGTCAGATTTTTGCTGAAATTGTGACCCCGGGGCTTAGGGATTTTTTCAAAAAAATCTTTTCCGCCGGTTAAGTTTTTGAGGGCTGATTTCTTGTCCTGTGATAAAAAGCCTTCTGTTTCGACTGCCAAAGCTTTCGGGGGAGCATTTGCATGCTTCTGGCACCATTTTTGAGTGAATTGCCAAAAGTCAGATTTTTGCTGAAACTGTGACCCCGGGGAGTGGGGATTTTTTCAAAAAAATCTTTTCCGCCGGTTAAGTTTTGGAGGCCTAAATTCTTGTCCTGTGATAAAAAGCCTTCTGTTTCGACTGCCAAAGCTTTCAGGGGAGCATTTGCATGCTTCTGGCACCATTTTTGAGTGAATTGCCAAAAGTGAGATTTTTGCTGAAATTGTGACCCCGGGGCTTAGCGATTTTTTCAAAAAAATCTTTTCCGCCGGTTAAGTTTTGGAGGCCTGATTTCTTGTCCTGTGATAAAAAGCCTTCTGTTTTGACTGCCAAAGCTTTCAGGGGAGCATTTGCAAGCTTCTGGCACCATTTTTGAGTGAATTGCCAAAAGTCAGATTTTTGCTGAAATTGTGACCCCGGGGCTTAGGGATTTTTTCAAAAAAATCTTTTCCGCCGATTAAGTTTTCGAGGGCTGATTTCTTGTCCTGTGATAAAATGCCTTCTGTTTCGACTGCCAAAGCTTTCAGGGAGCATTTGCAAGCTTCTGGCACCATTTTTGAGTGAATTGCCAAAAGTCAGATTTTTGCTGAAATTGTTACCCCGGGGCTTAGGGATTTTTTCAAAAAAATCTTTTCCGCCGGTTAAGTTTTCAAGGGCTGATTTCTTGTCCAGTGATAAAAAGCCTTCTGTTTCGACTGACAAAGCTTTCAGGAGAGCATTTGCAACCGTTTGTCACCATTTTTGAGTGAATTGCCAAAAGTCAGATTTTTGCTGAAATTGTTACCCCGGGGCTTAGGGATTTTTTCAAAAAAATCTTTTCCGCCGGTTAAGTTTTAAAGGGCTGATTTCTTGTCCAGTGATAAAAAGCCTTCTGTTTCGACTGCCAAAGCTTTCAGGAGAGCATTTGCAACCGTTTGGCATCTTTTTGAATGAATTGCCAAAAGTCAGATTTTTGCTGAAATTATGACCCCGGGGCTTAGGGATTTTTTCAAAAAAATCTTTTCCTCCGGTTAAGTTTTGGAGGGCTGATTTCTTGTCCTGTGATAAAAAGCCTTCTGTTTCGACTGCCAAAGCTTTCAGGGGAGCATTTGCAAGCTTCTGGCACCATTTTTGAGTGAATTGCCAAAAGTCAGATTTTTGCTGAAATTGTGACCCCGGGGCTTAGGGATTTTTTCAAAAAAATCTTTTCCGCCGATTAAGTTTTCGAGGGCTGATTTCTTGTCCTGTGATAAAAAGCCTTCTGTTTCGACTGCCAAAGCTTTCAGGAGAGCATTTGCAACCGTTTGTCACCATTTTTGAGTGAATTGCCAAAAGTCAGATTTTTGCTGAAATTATGACCCCGGGGCTTAGGGATTTTTTCAAAAAAATCTTTTCCTCCGGTTAAGTTTTGGAGGCCTGATTTCTTGTCCTGTGATAAAAAGCCTTCTGTTTCGACTGCCAAAGCTTTCAGGGGAGCATTTGCAAGCTTCTGGCACCATTTTTGAGTGAATTGCCAAAAGTCAGATTTTTGCTGAAATTGTGACCCCGGGGCTTAGGGATTTTTTCAAAAAAATCTTTTCCGCCGATTAAGTTTTCGAGGGCTGATTTCTTGTCCTGTGATAAAAAGCCTTCTGTTTCTACTGCCAAAGCTTTCAGGAGAGCATTTGCAACCGTTTGTCACCATTTTTGAGTGAATTGCCAAAAGTCAGATTTTTGCTGAAATTGTTACCCCGGGGCTTAGGGATTTTTTCAAAAAAATCTTTTCCGCCGGTTAAGTTTTCAAGGACTGATTTCTTGTCCAGTGATAAAAAGCCTTCTGTTTCGACTGCCAAAGCTTTCAGAGGAGCATTTGCAAGCTTCTGGCACCATTTTTGAGTGAATTGCCAAAAGTCAGATTTTTGCTGAAATTGTGACCCCGGGGCTTAGGGATTTTTTCAAAAAAATCTTTTCCGCCGGTTAAGTTTTCGAGGGCTGATTTCTTGTCCTGTGATAAAAAGCCTTCTGTTTCGACTGCCAAAGCTTTCGGGGGAGCATTTGCATGCTTCTGGCACCATTTTTGAGTGAATTGCCAAAAGTCAGATTTTTGCTGAAACTGTGACCCCGGGGAGTGGGGATTTTTTCAAAAAAATCTTTTCCGCCGGTTAAGTTTTGGAGGCCTAAATTCTTGTCCTGTGATAAAAAGCCTTCTGTTTCGACTGCCAAAGCTTTCAGGGGAGCATTTGCATGCTTCTGGCACCATTTTTGAGTGAATTGCCAAAAGTGAGATTTTTGCTGAAATTGTGACCCCGGGGCTTAGCGATTTTTTCAAAAAAATCTTTTCCGCCGGTTAAGTTTTGGAGGCCTGATTTCTTGTCCTGTGATAAAAAGCCTTCTGTTTTGACTGCCAAAGCTTTCAGGGGAGCATTTGCAAGCTTCTGGCACCATTTTTGAGTGAATTGCCAAAAGTCAGATTTTTGCTGAAATTGTGACCCCGGGGCTTAGGGATTTTTTCAAAAAAATCTTTTCCGCCGATTAAGTTTTCGAGGGCTGATTTCTTGTCCTGTGATAAAATGCCTTCTGTTTCGACTGCCAAAGCTTTCAGGGAGCATTTGCAAGCTTCTGGCACCATTTTTGAGTGAATTGCCAAAAGTCAGATTTTTGCTGAAATTGTTACCCCGGGGCTTAGGGATTTTTTCAAAAAAATCTTTTCCGCCGGTTAAGTTTTCAAGGGCTGATTTCTTGTCCAGTGATAAAAAGCCTTCTGTTTCGACTGACAAAGCTTTCAGGAGAGCATTTGCAACCGTTTGTCACCATTTTTGAGTGAATTGCCAAAAGTCAGATTTTTGCTGAAATTGTTACCCCGGGGCTTAGGGATTTTTTCAAAAAAATCTTTTCCGCCGGTTAAGTTTTAAAGGGCTGATTTCTTGTCCAGTGATAAAAAGCCTTCTGTTTCGACTGCCAAAGCTTTCAGGAGAGCATTTGCAACCGTTTGGCATCTTTTTGAATGAATTGCCAAAAGTCAGATTTTTGCTGAAATTATGACCCCGGGGCTTAGGGATTTTTTCAAAAAAATCTTTTCCTCCGGTTAAGTTTTGGAGGGCTGATTTCTTGTCCTGTGATAAAAAGCCTTCTGTTTCGACTGCCAAAGCTTTCAGGGGAGCATTTGCAAGCTTCTGGCACCATTTTTGAGTGAATTGCCAAAAGTCAGATTTTTGCTGAAATTGTGACCCCGGGGCTTAGGGATTTTTTCAAAAAAATCTTTTCCGCCGATTAAGTTTTCGAGGGCTGATTTCTTGTCCTGTGATAAAAAGCCTTCTGTTTCGACTGCCAAAGCTTTCAGGAGAGCATTTGCAACCGTTTGTCACCATTTTTGAGTGAATTGCCAAAAGTCAGATTTTTGCTGAAACTGTGACCCCGGGGAGTGGGGATTTTTTCAAAAAAATCTTTTCCGCCGGTTAAGTTTTGGAGGCCTAAATTCTTGTCCTGTGATAAAAAGCCTTCTGTTTCGACTGCCAAAGCTTTCAGGGGAGCATTTGCATGCTTCTGGCACCATTTTTGAGTGAATTGCCAAAAGTGAGATTTTTGCTGAAATTGTGACCCCGGGGCTTAGCGATTTTTTCAAAAAAATCTTTTCCGCCGGTTAAGTTTTGGAGGCCTGATTTCTTGTCCTGTGATAAAAAGCCTTCTGTTTTGACTGCCAAAGCTTTCAGGGGAGCATTTGCAAGCTTCTGGCACCATTTTTGAGTGAATTGCCAAAAGTCAGATTTTTGCTGAAATTGTGACCCCGGGGCTTAGGGATTTTTTCAAAAAAATCTTTTCCGCCGATTAAGTTTTCGAGGGCTGATTTCTTGTCCTGTGATAAAATGCCTTCTGTTTCGACTGCCAAAGCTTTCAGGGAGCATTTGCAAGCTTCTGGCACCATTTTTGAGTGAATTGCCAAAAGTCAGATTTTTGCTGAAATTGTTACCCCGGGGCTTAGGGATTTTTTCAAAAAAATCTTTTCCGCCGGTTAAGTTTTCAAGGGCTGATTTCTTGTCCAGTGATAAAAAGCCTTCTGTTTCGACTGACAAAGCTTTCAGGAGAGCATTTGCAACCGTTTGTCACCATTTTTGAGTGAATTGCCAAAAGTCAGATTTTTGCTGAAATTGTTACCCCGGGGCTTAGGGATTTTTTCAAAAAAATCTTTTCCGCCGGTTAAGTTTTAAAGGGCTGATTTCTTGTCCAGTGATAAAAAGCCTTCTGTTTCGACTGCCAAAGCTTTCAGGAGAGCATTTGCAACCGTTTGGCATCTTTTTGAATGAATTGCCAAAAGTCAGATTTTTGCTGAAATTATGACCCCGGGGCTTAGGGATTTTTTCAAAAAAATCTTTTCCTCCGGTTAAGTTTTGGAGGGCTGATTTCTTGTCCTGTGATAAAAAGCCTTCTGTTTCGACTGCCAAAGCTTTCAGGGGAGCATTTGCAAGCTTCTGGCACCATTTTTGAGTGAATTGCCAAAAGTCAGATTTTTGCTGAAATTGTGACCCCGGGGCTTAGGGATTTTTTCAAAAAAATCTTTTCCGCCGATTAAGTTTTCGAGGGCTGATTTCTTGTCCTGTGATAAAAAGCCTTCTGTTTCGACTGCCAAAGCTTTCAGGAGAGCATTTGCAACCGTTTGTCACCATTTTTGAGTGAATTGCCAAAAGTCAGATTTTTGCTGAAATTATGACCCCGGGGCTTAGGGATTTTTTCAAAAAAATCTTTTCCTCCGGTTAAGTTTTGGAGGCCTGATTTCTTGTCCTGTGATAAAAAGCCTTCTGTTTCGACTGCCAAAGCTTTCAGGGGAGCATTTGCAAGCTTCTGGCACCATTTTTGAGTGAATTGCCAAAAGTCAGATTTTTGCTGAAATTGTGACCCCGGGGCTTAGGGATTTTTTCAAAAAAATCTTTTCCGCCGATTAAGTTTTCGAGGGCTGATTTCTTGTCCTGTGATAAAAAGCCTTCTGTTTCTACTGCCAAAGCTTTCAGGAGAGCATTTGCAACCGTTTGTCACCATTTTTGAGTGAATTGCCAAAAGTCAGATTTTTGCTGAAATTGTTACCCCGGGGCTTAGGGATTTTTTCAAAAAAATCTTTTCCGCCGGTTAAGTTTTCAAGGACTGATTTCTTGTCCAGTGATAAAAAGCCTTCTGTTTCGACTGCCAAAGCTTTCAGAGGAGCATTTGCAAGCTTCTGGCACCATTTTTGAGTGAATTGCCAAAAGTCAGATTTTTGCTGAAATTGTGACCCCGGGGCTTAGGGATTTTTTCAAAAAAATCTTTTCCGCCGGTTAAGTTTTCGAGGGCTGATTTCTTGTCCTGTGATAAAAAGCCTTCTGTTTCGACTGCCAAAGCTTTCGGGGGAGCATTTGCATGCTTCTGGCACCATTTTTGAGTGAATTGCCAAAAGTCAGATTTTTGCTGAAACTGTGACCCCGGGGAGTGGGGATTTTTTCAAAAAAATCTTTTCCGCCGGTTAAGTTTTGGAGGCCTAAATTCTTGTCCTGTGATAAAAAGCCTTCTGTTTCGACTGCCAAAGCTTTCAGGGGAGCATTTGCATGCTTCTGGCACCATTTTTGAGTGAATTGCCAAAAGTGAGATTTTTGCTGAAATTGTGACCCCGGGGCTTAGCGATTTTTTCAAAAAAATCTTTTCCGCCGGTTAAGTTTTGGAGGCCTGATTTCTTGTCCTGTGATAAAAAGCCTTCTGTTTTGACTGCCAAAGCTTTCAGGGGAGCATTTGCAAGCTTCTGGCACCATTTTTGAGTGAATTGCCAAAAGTCAGATTTTTGCTGAAATTGTGACCCCGGGGCTTAGGGATTTTTTCAAAAAAATCTTTTCCGCCGATTAAGTTTTCGAGGGCTGATTTCTTGTCCTGTGATAAAATGCCTTCTGTTTCGACTGCCAAAGCTTTCAGGGAGCATTTGCAAGCTTCTGGCACCATTTTTGAGTGAATTGCCAAAAGTCAGATTTTTGCTGAAATTGTTACCCCGGGGCTTAGGGATTTTTTCAAAAAAATCTTTTCCGCCGGTTAAGTTTTCAAGGGCTGATTTCTTGTCCAGTGATAAAAAGCCTTCTGTTTCGACTGACAAAGCTTTCAGGAGAGCATTTGCAACCGTTTGTCACCATTTTTGAGTGAATTGCCAAAAGTCAGATTTTTGCTGAAATTGTTACCCCGGGGCTTAGGGATTTTTTCAAAAAAATCTTTTCCGCCGGTTAAGTTTTAAAGGGCTGATTTCTTGTCCAGTGATAAAAAGCCTTCTGTTTCGACTGCCAAAGCTTTCAGGAGAGCATTTGCAACCGTTTGGCATCTTTTTGAATGAATTGCCAAAAGTCAGATTTTTGCTGAAATTATGACCCCGGGGCTTAGGGATTTTTTCAAAAAAATCTTTTCCTCCGGTTAAGTTTTGGAGGGCTGATTTCTTGTCCTGTGATAAAAAGCCTTCTGTTTCGACTGCCAAAGCTTTCAGGGGAGCATTTGCAAGCTTCTGGCACCATTTTTGAGTGAATTGCCAAAAGTCAGATTTTTGCTGAAATTGTGACCCCGGGGCTTAGGGATTTTTTCAAAAAAATCTTTTCCGCCGATTAAGTTTTCGAGGGCTGATTTCTTGTCCTGTGATAAAAAGCCTTCTGTTTCGACTGCCAAAGCTTTCAGGAGAGCATTTGCAACCGTTTGTCACCATTTTTGAGTGAATTGCCAAAAGTCAGATTTTTGCTGAAATTGTTACCCCGGGGCTTAGGGATTTTTTCAAAAAAATCTTTTCCGCCGGTTAAGTTTTCGAGGGCTGATTTCTTGTCCAGTGATAAAAAGCCTTCTGTTTCGACTGCCAAAGCTTTCAGGGGAGCATTTGCAAGCTTCTGGCACCATTTTTGAGTGAATTGCCAAAAGTCAGATTTTTGCTGAAATTGTGACCCCGGGGCTTAGGGATTTTTTCAAAAAAATCTTTTCCGCTGGTTAAGTTTTCGAGGGCTGATTTCTTGTCCTGTGATAAAAAGCCTTCTGTTTCGACTGCCAAAGCTTTCGGGGGAGCATTTGCATGCTTCTGGCACCATTTTTGAGTGAATTGCCAAAAGTCAGATTTTTGCTGAAACTGTGACCCCGGGGCTTAGGGATTTTTTCAAAAAAATCTTTTCCGCCGGTTAAGTTTTGGAGGCCTAAATTCTTGTCCTGTGATAAAAAGCCTTCTGTTTCGACTGCCAAAGCTTTCAGGGAAGCATTTGCATGCTTCTGGCACCATTTTTGAGTGAATTGTCAAAAGTCAGATTTTTGCTGAAATTGTGACCCCGGGGCTTAGGGATTTTTTCAAAAAAATCTTTTCCGCCGGTTAAGTTTTGGAGGCCTGATTTCTTGTCCTGTGATAAAAAGCCTTCTGTTTTGACTGCCAAAGCTTTCAGGGGAGCATTTGCAAGCTTCTGGCACCATTTTTGAGTGAATTGCCAAAAGTCAGATTTTTGCTGAAATTGTGACCCCGGGGTTTAGGGATTTTTTCAAAAAAATCTTTTCCGCCGATTAAGTTTTCGAGGGCTGATTTCTTGTCCTGTGATAAAATGCCTTCTGTTTCGACTGCCAAAGCTTTCAGGGGAGCATTTGCAAGCTTCTGGCACCATTTTTGAGTGAATTGCCAAAAGTCAGATTTTTGCTGAAATTGTTACCCCGGGGCTTAGGGATTTTTTTCAAAAAAATCTTTTCCGCCGGTTAAGTTTTCAAGGGCTGATTTCTTGTCCAGTGATAAAAAGCCTTCTGTTTCGACTGCCAAAGCTTTCAGGAGAGCATTTGCAACCGTTTGGCATCTTTTTGAATGAATTGCCAAAAGTCAGATTTTTGCTGAAATTATGACCCCGGGGCTTAGGGATTTTTTCAAAAAAATCTTTTCCTCCGGTTAAGTTTTGGAGGCCTGATTTCTTGTCCTGTGATAAAAAGCCTTCTGTTTCGACTGCCAAAGCTTTCAGGGGAGCATTTGCAAGCTTCTGGCAGCATTTTTGAGTGAATTGCCAAAAGTCAGATTTTTGCTGAAATTGTGATCCCGGGGCTTAGGGATTTTTTCAAAAAAACCTTTTCTGCCGGTTAAGTTTTGGAGGGCTGATTTCTTGTCCTGTGATAAAAAGCCTTCTATTTCGACTGCCAAAGCTTTCGGGGGAGCATTTGCATGCTTCTGGCACCATTTTTGAGTGAATTGCCAAAAGTCAGATTTTTGCTGAAACTGTGACCCCGGGGCTTAGGGATTTTTTCAAAAAAATCTTTTCCGCCGGTTAAGTTTTGGAGGCCTAAATTCTTGTCCTGTGATAAAAAGCCTTCTGTTTCGACTGCCAAAGCTTTCAGGGGAGCATTTGCATGCTTCTGGCACCATTTTTGAGTGAATTGCCAAAAGTCAGATTTTTGCTGAAATTGTGACCCCGGGGCTTAGGGATTTTTTCAAAAAAATCTTTTCCGCCGATTAAGTTTTGGAGGCCTGATTTCTTGTCCTGTGATAAAAAGCCTTCTGTTTCGACTGCCAAAGCTTTCAGGAGAGCATTTGCAACCGTTCGCCACAATTTTTGAGTGAATTGCCAAAAGTCAGATTTTTGCTGAAATTGTGACCCCGGGGCTTAGGGATTTTTTCAAAAAAATCTTTTCCGCCGATTAAGTTTTCGAGGGCTGATTTCTTGTCCTGTGATAAAAAGCCTTCTGTTTCGACTGCCAAAGCTTTCAGGAGAGCATTTGCAACCGTTTGTCACCATTTTTGAGTGAATTGCCAAAAGTCAGATTTTTGCTGAAATTGTTACCCCGGGGCTTAGGGATTTTTTCAAAAAAATCTTTTCCGCCGGTTAAGTTTTCAACGGCTGATTTCTTGTCCAGTGATAAAAAGCCTTCTGTTTCTACTGCCAAAGCTTTCAGGAGAGCATTTGCAACCGTTTGTCACCATTTTTGAGTGAATTGCCAAAAGTCAGATTTTTGCTGAAATTGTTACCCCGGGGCTTAGGGATTTTTTCAAAAAAATCTTTTCCGCCGGTTAAGTTTTCAAGGACTGATTTCTTGTCCAGTGATAAAAAGCCTTCTGTTTCGACTGCCAAAGCTTTCAGAGGAGCATTTGCAAGCTTCTGGCACCATTTTTGAGTGAATTGCCAAAAGTCAGATTTTTGCTGAAATTGTGACCCCGGGGCTTAGGGATTTTTTCAAAAAAATCTTTTCCGCCGGTTAAGTTTTCGAGGGCTGATTTCTTGTCCTGTGATAAAAAGCCTTCTGTTTCGACTGCCAAAGCTTTCGGGGGAGCATTTGCATGCTTCTGGCACCATTTTTGAGTGAATTGCCAAAAGTCAGATTTTTGCTGAAACTGTGACCCCGGGGAGTGGGGATTTTTTCAAAAAAATCTTTTCCGCCGGTTAAGTTTTGGAGGCCTAAATTCTTGTCCTGTGATAAAAAGCCTTCTGTTTCGACTGCCAAAGCTTTCAGGGGAGCATTTGCATGCTTCTGGCACCATTTTTGAGTGAATTGCCAAAAGTGAGATTTTTGCTGAAATTGTGACCCCGGGGCTTAGCGATTTTTTCAAAAAAATCTTTTCCGCCGGTTAAGTTTTGGAGGCCTGATTTCTTGTCCTGTGATAAAAAGCCTTCTGTTTTGACTGCCAAAGCTTTCAGGGGAGCATTTGCAAGCTTCTGGCACCATTTTTGAGTGAATTGCCAAAAGTCAGATTTTTGCTGAAATTGTGACCCCGGGGCTTAGGGATTTTTTCAAAAAAATCTTTTCCGCCGATTAAGTTTTCGAGGGCTGATTTCTTGTCCTGTGATAAAATGCCTTCTGTTTCGACTGCCAAAGCTTTCAGGGAGCATTTGCAAGCTTCTGGCACCATTTTTGAGTGAATTGCCAAAAGTCAGATTTTTGCTGAAATTGTTACCCCGGGGCTTAGGGATTTTTTCAAAAAAATCTTTTCCGCCGGTTAAGTTTTCAAGGGCTGATTTCTTGTCCAGTGATAAAAAGCCTTCTGTTTCGACTGCCAAAGCTTTCAGGAGAGCATTTGCAACCGTTTGGCATCTTTTTGAATGAATTGCCAAAAGGCAGATTTTTGCTGAAATTATGACCCCGGGGCTTAGGGATTTTTTCAAAAAAATCTTTTCCTCCGATTAAGTTTTGGAGGCCTGATTTCTTGTCCTGTGATAAAAAGCCTTCTGTTTCGACTGCCAAAGCTTTCAGGGGAGCATTTGCAAGCTTCTGGCACCATTTTTGAGTGAATTGCCAAAAGTCAGATTTTTGCTGAAATTGTGACCCCGGGGCTTAGGGATTTTTTCAAAAAAATCTTTTCCGCCGATTAAGTTTTCGAGGGCTGATTTCTTGTCCTGTGATAAAAAGCCTTCTGTTTCGACTGACAAAGCTTTCAGGAGAGCATTTGCAACCGTTTGTCACCATTTTTGAGTGAATTGCCAAAAGTCAGATTTTTGCTGAAATTGTTACCCCGGGGCTTAGGGATTTTTTCAAAAAAATCTTTTCCGCCGGTTAAGTTTTAAAGGGCTGATTTCTTGTCCAGTGATAAAAAGCCTTCTGTTTCGACTGCCAAAGCTTTCAGGAGAGCATTTGCAACCGTTTGGCATCTTTTTGAATGAATTGCCAAAAGTCAGATTTTTGCTGAAATTATGACCCCGGGGCTTAGGGATTTTTTCAAAAAAATCTTTTCCTCCGGTTAAGTTTTGGAGGCCTGATTTCTTGTCCTGTGATAAAAAGCCTTCTGTTTCGACTGCCAAAGCTTTCAGGGGAGCATTTGCAAGCTTCTGGCACCATTTTTGAGTGAATTGCCAAAAGTCAGATTTTTGCTGAAATTGTGACCCCGGGGCTTAGGGATTTTTTCAAAAAAATCTTTTCCGCCGATTAAGTTTTCGAGGGCTGATTTCTTGTCCTGTGATAAAAAGCCTTCTGTTTCGACTGCCAAAGCTTTCAGGAGAGCATTTGCAACCGTTTGTCACCATTTTTGAGTGAATTGCCAAAAGTCAGATTTTTGCTGAAATTGTTACCCCGGGGCTTAGGGATTTTTTCAAAAAAATCTTTTCCGCCGGTTAAGTTTTCGAGGGCTGATTTCTTGTCCAGTGATAAAAAGCCTTCTGTTTCGACTGCCAAAGCTTTCAGGGGAGCATTTGCAAGCTTCTGGCACCATTTTTGAGTGAATTGCCAAAAGTCAGATTTTTGCTGAAATTGTGACCCCGGGGCTTAGGGATTTTTTCAAAAAAATCTTTTCCGCTGGTTAAGTTTTCGAGGGCTGATTTCTTGTCCTGTGATAAAAAGCCTTCTGTTTCGACTGCCAAAGCTTTCGGGGGAGCATTTGCATGCTTCTGGCACCATTTTTGAGTGAATTGCCAAAAGTCAGATTTTTGCTGAAACTGTGACCCCGGGGCTTAGGGATTTTTTCAAAAAAATCTTTTCCGCCGGTTAAGTTTTGGAGGCCTAAATTCTTGTCCTGTGATAAAAAGCCTTCTGTTTCGACTGCCAAAGCTTTCAGGGAAGCATTTGCATGCTTCTGGCACCATTTTTGAGTGAATTGTCAAAAGTCAGATTTTTGCTGAAATTGTGACCCCGGGGCTTAGGGATTTTTTCAAAAAAATCTTTTCCGCCGGTTAAGTTTTGGAGGCCTGATTTCTTGTCCTGTGATAAAAAGCCTTCTGTTTTGACTGCCAAAGCTTTCAGGGGAGCATTTGCAAGCTTCTGGCACCATTTTTGAGTGAATTGCCAAAAGTCAGATTTTTGCTGAAATTGTGACCCCGGGGTTTAGGGATTTTTTCAAAAAAATCTTTTCCGCCGATTAAGTTTTCGAGGGCTGATTTCTTGTCCTGTGATAAAATGCCTTCTGTTTCGACTGCCAAAGCTTTCAGGGGAGCATTTGCAAGCTTCTGGCACCATTTTTGAGTGAATTGCCAAAAGTCAGATTTTTGCTGAAATTGTTACCCCGGGGCTTAGGGATTTTTTTCAAAAAAATCTTTTCCGCCGGTTAAGTTTTCAAGGGCTGATTTCTTGTCCAGTGATAAAAAGCCTTCTGTTTCGACTGCCAAAGCTTTCAGGAGAGCATTTGCAACCGTTTGGCATCTTTTTGAATGAATTGCCAAAAGTCAGATTTTTGCTGAAATTATGACCCCGGGGCTTAGGGATTTTTTCAAAAAAATCTTTTCCTCCGGTTAAGTTTTGGAGGCCTGATTTCTTGTCCTGTGATAAAAAGCCTTCTGTTTCGACTGCCAAAGCTTTCAGGGGAGCATTTGCAAGCTTCTGGCAGCATTTTTGAGTGAATTGCCAAAAGTCAGATTTTTGCTGAAATTGTGATCCCGGGGCTTAGGGATTTTTTCAAAAAAACCTTTTCTGCCGGTTAAGTTTTGGAGGGCTGATTTCTTGTCCTGTGATAAAAAGCCTTCTATTTCGACTGCCAAAGCTTTCGGGGGAGCATTTGCATGCTTCTGGCACCATTTTTGAGTGAATTGCCAAAAGTCAGATTTTTGCTGAAACTGTGACCCCGGGGCTTAGGGATTTTTTCAAAAAAATCTTTTCCGCCGGTTAAGTTTTCAAGGGCTGATTTCTTGTCCAGTGATAAAAAGCCTTCTGTTTCGACTGCCAAAGCTTTCAGGAGAGCATTTGCAACCGTTTGGCATCTTTTTGAATGAATTGCCAAAAGGCAGATTTTTGCTGAAATTATGACCCCGGGGCTTAGGGATTTTTTCAAAAAAATCTTTTCCTCCGATTAAGTTTTGGAGGCCTGATTTCTTGTCCTGTGATAAAAAGCCTTCTGTTTCGACTGCCAAAGCTTTCAGGGAAGCATTTGCATGCTTCTGGCACCATTTTTGAGTGAATTGTCAAAAGTCAGATTTTTGCTGAAATTGTGACCCCGGGGCTTAGGGATTTTTTCAAAAAAATCTTTTCCGCCGGTTAAGTTTTGGAGGCCTAAATTCTTGTCCTGTGATAAAAAGCCTTCTGTTTCGACTGCCAAAGCTTTCAGGGAAGCATTTGCATGCTTCTGGCACCATTTTTGAGTGAATTGTCAAAAGTCAGATTTTTGCTGAAATTGTGACCCCGGGGCTTAGGGATTTTTTCAAAAAAATCTTTTCCGCCGGTTAAGTTTTGGAGGCCTGATTTCTTGTCCTGTGATAAAAAGCCTTCTGTTTTGACTGCCAAAGCTTTCAGGGGAGCATTTGCAAGCTTCTGGCACCATTTTTGAGTGAATTGCCAAAAGTCAGATTTTTGCTGAAATTGTGACCCCGGGGTTTAGGGATTTTTTCAAAAAAATCTTTTCCGCCGATTAAGTTTTCGAGGGCTGATTTCTTGTCCTGTGATAAAATGCCTTCTGTTTCGACTGCCAAAGCTTTCAGGGGAGCATTTGCAAGCTTCTGGCACCATTTTTGAGTGAATTGCCAAAAGTCAGACTTTTGCTGAAATTGTTACCCCGGGGCTTAGGGATTTTTTTCAAAAAAATCTTTTCCGCCGGTTAAGTTTTCAAGGGCTGATTTCTTGTCCAGTGATAAAAAGCCTTCTGTTTCGACTGCCAAAGCTTTCAGGAGAGCATTTGCAACCGTTTGGCATCTTTTTGAATGAATTGCCAAAAGTCAGATTTTTGCTGAAATTATGACCCCGGGGCTTAGGGATTTTTTCAAAAAAATCTTTTCCTCCGGTTAAGTTTTGGAGGCCTGATTTCTTGTCCTGTGATAAAAAGCCTTCTGTTTTGACTGCCAAAGCTTTCAGGGGAGCATTTGCAAGCTTCTGGCAGCATTTTTGAGTGAATTGCCAAAAGTCAGATTTTTGCTGAAATTGTGATCCCGGGGCTTAGGGATTTTTTCAAAAAAACCTTTTCTGCCGGTTAAGTTTTGGAGGGCTGATTTCTTGTCCTGTGATAAAAAGCCTTCTATTTCGACTGCCAAAGCTTTCGGGGGAGCATTTGCATTCTTCTGGCACCATTTTTGAGTGAATTGCCAAAAGTCAGATTTTTGCTGAAACTGTGACCCCGGGGCTTAGGGATTTTTTCAAAAAAATCTTTTCCTCCGATTAAGTTTTGGAGGCCTGATTTCTTGTCCTGTGATAAAAAGCCTTCTGTTTCGACTGCCAAAGCTTTCAGGGGAGCATTTGCAAGCTTCTGGCACCATTTTTGAGTGAATTGCCAAAAGTCAGATTTTTGCTGAAATTGTGACCCCGGGGTTTAGGGATTTTTTCAAAAAAATCTTTTCCGCCGATTAAGTTTTCGAGGGCTGATTTCTTGTCCTGTGATAAAATGCCTTCTGTTTCGACTGCCAAAGCTTTCAGGGAGCATTTGCAAGCTTCTGGCACCATTTTTGAGTGAATTGCCAAAAGTCAGATTTTTGCTGAAATTGTTACCCCGGGGCTTAGGGATTTTTTCAAAAAAATCTTTTCCGCCGGTTAAGTTTTCAAGGGCTGATTTCTTGTCCAGTGATAAAAAGCCTTCTGTTTCGACTGCCAAAGCTTTCAGGAGAGCATTTGCAACCGTTTGGCATCTTTTTGAATGAATTGCCAAAAGGCAGATTTTTGCTGAAATTATGACCCCGGGGCTTAGGGATTTTTTCAAAAAAATCTTTTCCTCCGATTAAGTTTTGGAGGCCTGATTTCTTGTCCTGTGATAAAAAGCCTTCTGTTTCGACTGCCAAAGCTTTCAGGGGAGCATTTGCAAGCTTCTGGCACCATTTTTGAGTGAATTGCCAAAAGTCAGATTTTTGCTGAAATTGTGACCCCGGGGCTTAGGGATTTTTTCAAAAAAATCTTTTCCGCCGATTAAGTTTTCGAGGGCTGATTTCTTGTCCTGTGATAAAAAGCCTTCTGTTTCGACTGACAAAGCTTTCAGGAGAGCATTTGCAACCGTTTGTCACCATTTTTGAGTGAATTGCCAAAAGTCAGATTTTTGCTGAAATTGTTACCCCGGGGCTTAGGGATTTTTTCAAAAAAATCTTTTCCGCCGGTTAAGTTTTAAAGGGCTGATTTCTTGTCCAGTGATAAAAAGCCTTCTGTTTCGACTGCCAAAGCTTTCAGGAGAGCATTTGCAACCGTTTGGCATCTTTTTGAATGAATTGCCAAAAGTCAGATTTTTGCTGAAATTATGACCCCGGGGCTTAGGGATTTTTTCAAAAAAATCTTTTCCTCCGGTTAAGTTTTGGAGGCCTGATTTCTTGTCCTGTGATAAAAAGCCTTCTGTTTCGACTGCCAAAGCTTTCAGGGGAGCATTTGCAAGCTTCTGGCACCATTTTTGAGTGAATTGCCAAAAGTCAGATTTTTGCTGAAATTGTGACCCCGGGGCTTAGGGATTTTTTCAAAAAAATCTTTTCCGCCGATTAAGTTTTCGAGGGCTGATTTCTTGTCCTGTGATAAAAAGCCTTCTGTTTCGACTGCCAAAGCTTTCAGGAGAGCATTTGCAACCGTTTGTCACCATTTTTGAGTGAATTGCCAAAAGTCAGATTTTTGCTGAAATTGTTACCCCGGGGCTTAGGGATTTTTTCAAAAAAATCTTTTCCGCCGGTTAAGTTTTCGAGGGCTGATTTCTTGTCCAGTGATAAAAAGCCTTCTGTTTCGACTGCCAAAGCTTTCAGGGGAGCATTTGCAAGCTTCTGGCACCATTTTTGAGTGAATTGCCAAAAGTCAGATTTTTGCTGAAATTGTGACCCCGGGGCTTAGGGATTTTTTCAAAAAAATCTTTTCCGCTGGTTAAGTTTTCGAGGGCTGATTTCTTGTCCTGTGATAAAAAGCCTTCTGTTTCGACTGCCAAAGCTTTCGGGGGAGCATTTGCATGCTTCTGGCACCATTTTTGAGTGAATTGCCAAAAGTCAGATTTTTGCTGAAACTGTGACCCCGGGGCTTAGGGATTTTTTCAAAAAAATCTTTTCCGCCGGTTAAGTTTTGGAGGCCTAAATTCTTGTCCTGTGATAAAAAGCCTTCTGTTTCGACTGCCAAAGCTTTCAGGGAAGCATTTGCATGCTTCTGGCACCATTTTTGAGTGAATTGTCAAAAGTCAGATTTTTGCTGAAATTGTGACCCCGGGGCTTAGGGATTTTTTCAAAAAAATCTTTTCCGCCGGTTAAGTTTTGGAGGCCTGATTTCTTGTCCTGTGATAAAAAGCCTTCTGTTTTGACTGCCAAAGCTTTCAGGGGAGCATTTGCAAGCTTCTGGCACCATTTTTGAGTGAATTGCCAAAAGTCAGATTTTTGCTGAAATTGTGACCCCGGGGTTTAGGGATTTTTTCAAAAAAATCTTTTCCGCCGATTAAGTTTTCGAGGGCTGATTTCTTGTCCTGTGATAAAATGCCTTCTGTTTCGACTGCCAAAGCTTTCAGGGGAGCATTTGCAAGCTTCTGGCACCATTTTTGAGTGAATTGCCAAAAGTCAGATTTTTGCTGAAATTGTTACCCCGGGGCTTAGGGATTTTTTTCAAAAAAATCTTTTCCGCCGGTTAAGTTTTCAAGGGCTGATTTCTTGTCCAGTGATAAAAAGCCTTCTGTTTCGACTGCCAAAGCTTTCAGGAGAGCATTTGCAACCGTTTGGCATCTTTTTGAATGAATTGCCAAAAGTCAGATTTTTGCTGAAATTATGACCCCGGGGCTTAGGGATTTTTTCAAAAAAATCTTTTCCTCCGGTTAAGTTTTGGAGGCCTGATTTCTTGTCCTGTGATAAAAAGCCTTCTGTTTCGACTGCCAAAGCTTTCAGGGGAGCATTTGCAAGCTTCTGGCAGCATTTTTGAGTGAATTGCCAAAAGTCAGATTTTTGCTGAAATTGTGATCCCGGGGCTTAGGGATTTTTTCAAAAAAACCTTTTCTGCCGGTTAAGTTTTGGAGGGCTGATTTCTTGTCCTGTGATAAAAAGCCTTCTATTTCGACTGCCAAAGCTTTCGGGGGAGCATTTGCATGCTTCTGGCACCATTTTTGAGTGAATTGCCAAAAGTCAGATTTTTGCTGAAACTGTGACCCCGGGGCTTAGGGATTTTTTCAAAAAAATCTTTTCCGCCGGTTAAGTTTTGGAGGCCTAAATTCTTGTCCTGTGATAAAAAGCCTTCTGTTTCGACTGCCAAAGCTTTCAGGGGAGCATTTGCATGCTTCTGGCACCATTTTTGAGTGAATTGCCAAAAGTCAGATTTTTGCTGAAATTGTGACCCCGGGGCTTAGGGATTTTTTCAAAAAAATCTTTTCCGCCGATTAAGTTTTGGAGGCCTGATTTCTTGTCCTGTGATAAAAAGCCTTCTGTTTCGACTGCCAAAGCTTTCAGGAGAGCATTTGCAACCGTTTGCCACAATTTTTGAGTGAATTGCCAAAAGTCAGATTTTTGCTGAAATTGTGACCCCGGGGCTTAGGGATTTTTTCAAAAAAATCTTTTCCGCCGATTAAGTTTTCGAGGGCTGATTTCTTGTCCTGTGATAAAAAGCCTTCTGTTTCGACTGCCAAAGCTTTCAGGAGAGCATTTGCAACCGTTTGTCACCATTTTTGAGTGAATTGCCAAAAGTCAGATTTTTGCTGAAATTGTTACCCCGGGGCTTAGGGATTTTTTCAAAAAAATCTTTTCCGCCGGTTAAGTTTTCAACGGCTGATTTCTTGTCCAGTGATAAAAAGCCTTCTGTTTCGACTGCCAAAGCTTTCAGGAGAGCATTTGCAACCGTTTGGCATCTTTTTGAGTGAATTGCCAAAAGTCAGATTTTTGCTGAAATTATGACCCCGGGGCTTAGGGATTTTTTCAAAAAAATCTTTTCCGCCGGTTAAGTTTTCGAGGCCTGATTTCTTGTCCTGTGATAAAAAGCCTTCTGTTTCGACTGCCAAAGCTTTCGGGGGAGCATTTGCATGCTTCTGGCACCATTTTTGAGTGAATTGCCAAAAGTCAGATTTTTGCTGAAACTGTGACCCCGGGGCTTAGGGATTTTTTCAAAAAAATCTTTTCCGCCGGTTAAGTTTTGGAGGCCTAAATTCTTGTCCTGTGATAAAAAGCCTTCTGTTTCGACTGCCAAAGCTTTCAGGGGAGCATTTGCATGCTTCTGGCACCATTTTTGAGTGAATTGCCAAAAGTCAGATTTTTGCTGAAATTGTGACCCCGGGGCTTAGGGATTTTTTCAAAAAAATCTTTTCCGCCGATTAAGTTTTGGAGGCCTGATTTCTTGTCCTGTGATAAAAAGCCTTCTGTTTCAACTGCCAAAGCTTTCAGGAGAGCATTTGCAACCGTTTGCCACCATTTTTGAGTGAATTGCCAAAAGTCAGATTTTTGCTGAAATTGTTACCCCGGGGCTTAGGGATTTTTTCAAAAAAATCTTTTCCGCCGGTTAAGTTTTCAATGGCTGATTTCTTGTCCAGTGATAAAAAGCCTTCTGTTTCGACTGCCAAAGCTTTCAGGAGAGCATTTGCAACCGTTTGGCATCTTTTTGAGTGAATTGCCAAAAGTCAGATTTTTGCTGAAATTATGACCCCGGGGCTTAGGGATTTTTTCTAAAAAATCTTTTCCGCCGGTTAAGTTTTTGAGGGCTGATTTCTTGTCCTGTGATAAAAAGCCTTCTGTTTCGACTGCCAAAGCTTTCAGGGGAGCATTTGCAAGCTTCTGGCACCATTTTTGAGTGAATTGCCAAAAGTCAGATTTTTGCTGAAATTGTTACCCCGGGGCTTAGGGATTTTTTCAAAAAAATCTTTTCCGCCGATTAAGTTTTCGAGGGCTGATTTCTTGTCCTGTGATAAAAAGCCTTCTGTTTCGACTGCCAAAGCTTTCAGGAGAGCATTTGCAAGCTTCTGGCACCATTTTTGAGTGAATTGCCAAAAGTCAGATTTTTGCTGAAATTGTTACCCCGGGGCTTAGGGATTTTTTCAAAAAAATCTTTTCCGCCGGTTAAGTTTTCGAGGGCTGATTTCTTGTCCAGTGATAAAAAGCCTTCTGTTTCGACTGCCAAAGCTTTCAGGGGAGCATGTGCAAGCTTCTGGCACCATTTTTGAGTGAATTGCCAAAAGTCAGATTTTTGCTGAAATTGTGACCCCGGGGCTTAGGGATTTTTTCAAAAAAATCTGTTCCTCCGGTTAGGTTTTGGAGGCCAGATTTCTAGTCCTGTGATAAAAAGCCTTCTGTTTCGACTGCCAAAGCTTTCAGGGGGGCATTTGCAAGCTTCTGGCACCATTTTTGAGTGAATTGCCAAAAGTCAGATTTTTGCTGAAATTGTGACCCCGGGGCTTAGGGATTTTTTCAAAAAAATCTTTTCCGCCGATTAAGTTTTCGAGTGCTGATTTCTTGTCCTGTGATAAAATGCCTTCTGTTTCGACTGCCAAAGCTTTCAGGGGAGCATTTGCAAGCTTCTGGCACCATTTTTGAGTGAATTGCCAAAAGTCAGATTTTTGCTGAAATTGTTACCCCGGGGCTTAGGGATTTTTTCAAAAAAATCTTTTCCGCCGGTTAAGTTTTCAAGGGCTGATTTCTTGTCCAGTGATAAAAAGCCTTCTGTTTCGACTGCCAAAGCTTTCAGGAGAGCATTTGCAACCGTTTGGCATCTTTATGAATGAATTGCCAAAAGTCAGATTTTTGCTGAAATTATGACCCCGGGGTTTAGGGATTTTTTCAAAAAAATCTTTTCCTCCGGTTAAGTTTTGGAGGCCTGATTTCTTGTCCTGTGATAAAAAGCCTTCTGTTTCGACTGCCAAAGCTTTCAGGGGAGCATTTGCAAGCTTCTGGCACCATTTTTGAGTGAATTGCCAAAAGTCAGATTTTTGCTGAAATTGTGACCCCGGGGCTTAGGGATTTTTTCAAAAAAATCTTTTCCGCCGATTAAGTTTTCGAGGGCTGATTTCTTGTCCTGTGATAAAAAGCCTTCTGTTTCGACTGCCAAAGCTTTCAGGAGAGCATTTGCAACCATTTGTCACCATTTTTGAGTGAATTGCCAAAAGTCAGATTTTTGCTGAAACTGTGACCCCGGGGCTTAGGGATTTTTTCAAAAAAATCTTTTCCGCCGGTTAAGTTTTGGAGGCCTAAATTCTTGTCCTGTGATAAAAAGCCTTCTTTTTCGACTGCCAAAGCTTTCAGGGGAGCATTTGCATGCTTCTGGCACCATTTTTGAGTGAAATGCCAAAAGTCAGATTTTTGCTGAAATTGTGACCCCGGGGCTTAGGGATTTTTTCAAAAAAATCTTTTCCGCCGGTTAAGTTTTGGAGGCCTGATTTCTTGTCCTGTGATAAAAAGCCTTCTGTTTTGACTGCCAAAGCTTTCAGGGGAGCATTTGCAAGCTTCTGGCACCATTTTTGAGTGAATTGCCAAAAGTCAGATTTTTGCTGAAATTGTGACCCCGGGGCTTAGGGATTTTTTCAAAAAAATCTTTTCCGCCGATTAAGTTTTCGTGGGCTGATTTCTTGTCCTGTGATAAAATGCCTTCTGTTTCGACTGCCAAAGCTTTCAGGGGAGCATTTGCAAGCTTCTGGCACCATTTTTGAGTGAATTGCCAAAAGTCAGATTTTTGCTGAAATTGTTACCCCGGGGCTTAGGGATTTTTTCAAAAAAATCTTTTCCGCCGATTAAGTTTTCGAGGGCTGATTTCTTGTCCTGTGATAAAAAGCCTTCTGTTTCGACTGCCAAAGCTTTCAGGAGAGCATTTGCAACCGTTTGGCACCATTTTTGAGTGAATTGCCAAAAGTCAGATTTTTGCTGAAATTGTGATCCCGGGGCTTAGGGATTTTTTCAAAAAAATCTGTTCCTCCGGTTAAGTTTTGGAGGCCTGATTTCTAGTCCTGTCATAAAAAGCCTTCTGTTTCGACTGCCAAAGCTTTCAGGGGGGCATTTGCAAGCTTCTGGCACCATTTTTGAGTGAATTGCCAAAAGTCAGATTTTTGCTGAAATTGTGACCCCGGGGCTTAGGGATTTTTTCAAAAAAATCTTTTCCGCCGATTAAGTTTTCGAGTGCTGATTTCTTGTCCTGTGATAAAATGCCTTCTGTTTCGACTGCCAAAGCTTTCAGGGGAGCATTTGCAAGCTTCTGGCACAATTTTTGAGTGAATTGCCAAAAGTCAGATTTTTGCTGAAATTGTTACCCCGGGGCTTAGGGATTTTTTCAAAAAAATCTTTTCCGCCGGTTAAGTTTTCAAGGACTGATTTCTTGTCCAGTGATAAAAAGCCTTCTGTTTCGACTGCCAAAGCTTTCAGGGGAGCATTTGCAAGCTTCTGGCACCATTTTTGAGTGAATTGCCAAAAGTCAGATTTTTGCTGAAATTGTGACCCCGGGGCTTAGGGATTTTTTCAAAAAAATCTTTTCCGCCGGTTAAGTTTTGGAGGCCTGATTTCTTGTCCTGTGATAAAAAGCCTTCTGTTTTGACTGCCAAAGCTTTCAGGGGAGCATTTGCATGCTTCTGGCACCATTTTTGAGTGAATTGCCAAAAGTCAGATTTTTGCTGAAATTGTGATCCCGGGGCTTAGGGATTTTTTCAAAAAAATCTGTTCCTCCGGTTAAGTTTTGGAGGCCTGATTTCTAGTCCTGTCATAAAAAGCCTTCTGTTTCGACTGCCAAAGCTTTCAGGGGGGCATTTGCAAGCTTCTGGCACCATTTTTGAGTGAATTGCCAAAAGTCAGATTTTTGCTGAAATTGTGACCCCGGGGCTTAGGGATTTTTTCAAAAAAATCTTTTCCGCCGATTAAGTTTTCGAGTGCTGATTTCTTGTCCTGTGATAAAATGCCTTCTGTTTCGACTGCCAAAGCTTTCAGGGGAGCATTTGCAAGCTTCTGGCACAATTTTTGAGTGAATTGCCAAAAGTCAGATTTTTGCTGAAATTGTTACCCCGGGGCTTAGGGATTTTTTCAAAAAAATCTTTTCCGCCGGTTAAGTTTTGGAGGCCTGATTTCTTGTCCTGTGATAAAAAGCCTTCTGTTTCGACTGCCAAAGCTTTCAGGGGAGCATTTGCAGGCTTCTGGCACCATTTTTGAGTGAATTGCCAAAAGTCAGATTTTTGCTGAAATTGTGACCCCGGGGCTTAGGGATTTTTTCAAAAAAATCTTTTCCGCCGATTAAGTTTTCGAGGGCTGATTTCTTGTCCTGTGATAAAAAGCCTTCTGTTTCGACTGCCAAAGCTTTCAGGAGAGCATTTGCAACCGTTTGTCACCATTTTTGAGTGAATTGCCAAAAGTCAGATTTTTGCTGAAATTGTTACCCCGGGGCTTAGGGATTTTTTCAAAAAAATCTTTTCCGCCGGTTAAGTTTTCAATGGCTGATTTCTTGTCCAGTGATAAAAAGCCTTCTGTTTCGACTGCCAAAGCTTTCAGGAGAGCATTTGCAACCGTTTGGCATCTTTTTGAGTGAATTGCCAAAAGTCAGATTTTTGCTGAAATTATGACCCCGGGGCTTAGGGATTTTTTCTAAAAAATCTTTTCCGCCGGTTAAGTTTTTGAGGGCTGATTTCTTGTCCTGTGATAAAAAGCCTTCTGTTTCGACTGCCAAAGCTTTCAGGGGAGCATTTGCAAGCTTCTGGCACCATTTTTGAGTGAATTGCCAAAAGTCAGATTTTTGCTGAAATTGTTACCCCGGGGCTTAGGGATTTTTTCAAAAAAATCTTTTCCGCCGATTATGTTTTCGAGGGCTGATTTCTTGTCCTGTGATAAAAAGCCTTCTGTTTCGACTGCCAAAGCTTTCAGGAGAGCATTTGCAAGCTTCTGGCACCATTTTTGAGTGAATTGCCAAAAGTCAGATTTTTGCTGAAATTGTTACCCCGGGGCTTAGGGATTTTTTCAAAAAAATCTTTTCCGCCGGTTAAGTTTTCGAGGGCTGATTTCTTGTCCAGTGATAAAAAGCCTTCTGTTTCGACTGCCAAAGCTTTCAGGGGAGCATGTGCAAGCTTCTGGCACCATTTTTGAGTGAATTGCCAAAAGTCAGATTTTTGCTGAAATTGTGACCCCGGGGCTTAGGGATTTTTTCAAAAAAATCTGTTCCTCCGGTTAGGTTTTGGAGGCCAGATTTCTAGTCCTGTGATAAAAAGCCTTCTGTTTCGACTGCCAAAGCTTTCAGGGGGGCATTTGCAAGCTTCTGGCACCATTTTTGAGTGAATTGCCAAAAGTCAGATTTTTGCTGAAATTGTGACCCCGGGGCTTAGGGATTTTTTCAAAAAAATCTTTTCCGCCGATTAAGTTTTCGAGTGCTGATTTCTTGTCCTGTGATAAAATGCCTTCTGTTTCGACTGCCAAAGCTTTCAGGGGAGCATTTGCAAGCTTCTGGCACCATTTTTGAGTGAATTGCCAAAAGTCAGATTTTTGCTGAAATTGTTACCCCGGGGCTTAGGGATTTTTTCAAAAAAATCTTTTCCGCCGGTTAAGTTTTCAAGGGCTGATTTCTTGTCCAGTGATAAAAAGCCTTCTGTTTCGACTGCCAAAGCTTTCAGGAGAGCATTTGCAACCGTTTGGCATCTTTATGAATGAATTGCCAAAAGTCAGATTTTTGCTGAAATTATGACCCCGGGGTTTAGGGATTTTTTCAAAAAAATCTTTTCCTCCGGTTAAGTTTTGGAGGCCTGATTTCTTGTCCTGTGATAAAAAGCCTTCTGTTTCGACTGCCAAAGCTTTCAGGGGAGCATTTGCAAGCTTCTGGCACCATTTTTGAGTGAATTGCCAAAAGTCAGATTTTTGCTGAAATTGTGACCCCGGGGCTTAGGGATTTTTTCAAAAAAATCTTTTCCGCCGATTAAGTTTTCGAGGGCTGATTTCTTGTCCTGTGATAAAAAGCCTTCTGTTTCGACTGCCAAAGCTTTCAGGAGAGCATTTGCAACCATTTGTCACCATTTTTGAGTGAATTGCCAAAAGTCAGATTTTTGCTGAAACTGTGACCCCGGGGCTTAGGGATTTTTTCAAAAAAATCTTTTCCGCCGGTTAAGTTTTGGAGGCCTAAATTCTTGTCCTGTGATAAAAAGCCTTCTTTTTCGACTGCCAAAGCTTTCAGGGGAGCATTTGCATGCTTCTGGCACCATTTTTGAGTGAAATGCCAAAAGTCAGATTTTTGCTGAAATTGTGACCCCGGGGCTTAGGGATTTTTTCAAAAAAATCTTTTCCGCCGGTTAAGTTTTGGAGGCCTGATTTCTTGTCCTGTGATAAAAAGCCTTCTGTTTTGACTGCCAAAGCTTTCAGGGGAGCATTTGCAAGCTTCTGGCACCATTTTTGAGTGAATTGCCAAAAGTCAGATTTTTGCTGAAATTGTGACCCCGGGGCTTAGGGATTTTTTCAAAAAAATCTTTTCCGCCGATTAAGTTTTCGTGGGCTGATTTCTTGTCCTGTGATAAAATGCCTTCTGTTTCGACTGCCAAAGCTTTCAGGGGAGCATTTGCAAGCTTCTGGCACCATTTTTGAGTGAATTGCCAAAAGTCAGATTTTTGCTGAAATTGTTACCCCGGGGCTTAGGGATTTTTTCAAAAAAATCTTTTCCGCCGATTAAGTTTTCGAGGGCTGATTTCTTGTCCTGTGATAAAAAGCCTTCTGTTTCGACTGCCAAAGCTTTCAGGAGAGCATTTGCAACCGTTTGGCACCATTTTTGAGTGAATTGCCAAAAGTCAGATTTTTGCTGAAATTGTGATCCCGGGGCTTAGGGATTTTTTCAAAAAAATCTGTTCCTCCGGTTAAGTTTTGGAGGCCTGATTTCTAGTCCTGTCATAAAAAGCCTTCTGTTTCGACTGCCAAAGCTTTCAGGGGGGCATTTGCAAGCTTCTGGCACCATTTTTGAGTGAATTGCCAAAAGTCAGATTTTTGCTGAAATTGTGACCCCGGGGCTTAGGGATTTTTTCAAAAAAATCTTTTCCGCCGATTAAGTTTTCGAGTGCTGATTTCTTGTCCTGTGATAAAATGCCTTCTGTTTCGACTGCCAAAGCTTTCAGGGGAGCATTTGCAAGCTTCTGGCACAATTTTTGAGTGAATTGCCAAAAGTCAGATTTTTGCTGAAATTGTTACCCCGGGGCTTAGGGATTTTTTCAAAAAAATCTTTTCCGCCGGTTAAGTTTTCAAGGACTGATTTCTTGTCCAGTGATAAAAAGCCTTCTGTTTCGACTGCCAAAGCTTTCAGGGGAGCATTTGCAAGCTTCTGGCACCATTTTTGAGTGAATTGCCAAAAGTCAGATTTTTGCTGAAATTGTGACCCCGGGGCTTAGGGATTTTTTCAAAAAAATCTTTTCCGCCGGTTAAGTTTTGGAGGCCTGATTTCTTGTCCTGTGATAAAAAGCCTTCTGTTTTGACTGCCAAAGCTTTCAGGGGAGCATTTGCATGCTTCTGGCACCATTTTTGAGTGAATTGCCAAAAGTCAGATTTTTGCTGAAACTGTGACCCCGGGGCTTAGGGATTTTTTCAAAAAAATCTTTTCCGCCGATTAAGTTTTCGTGGGCTGATTTCTTGTCCTGTGATAAAATGCCTTCTGTTTCGACT
Source organism: Podarcis vaucheri (assembly GCF_965113315.1). Lineage (NCBI taxonomy): Eukaryota > Metazoa > Chordata > Lepidosauria > Squamata > Lacertidae > Podarcis > Podarcis vaucheri. The sequence goes on along the minus strand of NC_138749.1, from coordinate 57,394,326 downwards.
GCCAAAGCTTTCAGGGGAGCATTTGCAAGCTTCTGGCACCATTTTTGAGTGAATTGCCAAAAGTCAGATTTTTGCTGAAATTGTTACCCCGGGGCTTAGGGATTTTTTCAAAAAAATCTTTTCCTCCGGTTAAGTTTTGGAGGCCTGATTTCTTGTCCTGTGATAAAAAGCCTTCTGTTTCGACTGCCAAAGCTTTCAGGAGAGCATTTGCAACCGTTTGTCACCATTTTTGAGTGAATTGCCAAAAGTCAGATTTTTGCTGAAATTGTTACCCCGGGGCTTAGGGATTTTTTCAAAAAAATCTTTTCCGCCGGTTAAGTTTTCAAGGACTGATATCTTGTCCAGTGATAAAAAGCCTTCTGTTTCGACTGCCAAAGCTTTCAGGGGAGCATTTGCAAGCTTCTGGCACCATTTTTGAGTGAATTGCCAAAAGTCAGATTTTTGCTGAAATTGTGACCCCGGGGCTTAGGGATTTTTTCAAAAAAATCTTTTCCGCCGGTTAAGTTTTCGAGGGCTGATTTCTTGTCCTGTGATAAAAAGCCTTCTGTTTCGACTGCCAAAGCTTTCGGGGGAGCATTTGCATGCTTCTGGCACCATTTTTGAGTGAATTGCCAAAAGTCAGATTTTTGCTGAAACTGTGACCCCGGGGCTTAGGGATTTTTTCAAAAAAATCTTTTCCGCCGGTTAAGTTTTGGAGGCCTAAATTCTTGTCCTGTGATAAAAAGCCTTCTTTTTCGACTGCCAAAGCTTTCAGGGGAGCATTTGCATGCTTCTGGCACCATTTTTGAGTGAAATGCCAAAAGTCAGATTTTTGCTGAAATTGTGACCCCGGGGCTTAGGGATTTTTTCAAAAAAATCTTTTCCGCCGGTTAAGTTTTGGAGGCCTGATTTCTTGTCCTGTGATAAAAAGCCTTCTGTTTTGACTGCCAAAGCTTTCAGGGGAGCATTTGCAAGCTTCTGGCACCGTTTTTGAGTGAATTGCCAAAAGTCAGATTTTTGCTGAAATTGTGACCCCGGGGCTTAGGGATTTTTTCAAAAAAATCTTTTCCGCCGATTAAGTTTTCGTGGGCTGATTTCTTGTCCTGTGATAAAATGCCTTCTGTTTCGACTGCCAAAGCTTTCAGGGGAGCATTTGCAAGCTTCTGGCACCATTTTTGAGTGAATTGCCAAAAGTCAGATTTTTGCTGAAATTGTTACCCCGGGGCTTAGGGATTTTTTCAAAAAAATCTTTTCCGCCGATTAAGTTTTCGAGGGCTGATTTCTTGTCCTGTGATAAAAAGCCTTCTGTTTCGACTGCCAAAGCTTTCAGGAGAGCATTTGCAACCGTTTGGCACCATTTTTGAGTGAATTGCCAAAAGTCAGATTTTTGCTGAAATTGTGATCCCGGGGCTTAGGGATTTTTTCAAAAAAATCTGTTCCTCCGGTTAAGTTTTGGAGGCCTGATTTCTAGTCCTGTCATAAAAAGCCTTCTGTTTCGACTGCCAAAGCTTTCAGGGGGGCATTTGCAAGCTTCTGGCACCATTTTTGAGTGAATTGCCAAAAGTCAGATTTTTGCTGAAATTGTGACCCCGGGGCTTAGGGATTTTTTCAAAAAAATCTTTTCCGCCGATTAAGTTTTCGAGTGCTGATTTCTTGTCCTGTGATAAAATGCCTTCTGTTTCGACTGCCAAAGCTTTCAGGGGAGCATTTGCAAGCTTCTGGCACAATTTTTGAGTGAATTGCCAAAAGTCAGATTTTTGCTGAAATTGTTACCCCGGGGCTTAGGGATTTTTTCAAAAAAATCTTTTCCGCCGGTTAAGTTTTCAAGGACTGATTTCTTGTCCAGTGATAAAAAGCCTTCTGTTTCGACTGCCAAAGCTTTCAGGGGAGCATTTGCAAGCTTCTGGCACCATTTTTGAGTGAATTGCCAAAAGTCAGATTTTTGCTGAAATTGTGACCCCGGGGCTTAGGGATTTTTTCAAAAAAATCTTTTCCGCCGGTTAAGTTTTCGAGGGCTGATTTCTTGTCCTGTGATAAAAAGCCTTCTGTTTCGACTGCCAAAGCTTTCGGGGGAGCATTTGCATGCTTCTGGCACCATTTTTGAGTGAATTGCCAAAAGTCAGATTTTTGCTGAAACTGTGACCCCGGGGCTTAGGGATTTTTTCAAAAAAATCTTTTCCGCCGATTAAGTTTTCGTGGGCTGATTTCTTGTCCTGTGATAAAATGCCTTCTGTTTCGACTGCCAAAGCTTTCAGGGGAGCATTTGCAAGCTTCTGGCACCATTTTTGAGTGAATTGCCAAAAGTCAGATTTTTGCTGAAATTGTTACCCCGGGGCTTAGGGATTTTTTCAAAAAAATCTTTTCCTCCGGTTAAGTTTTGGAGGCCTGATTTCTTGTCCTGTGATAAAAAGCCTTCTGTTTCGACTGCCAAAGCTTTCAGGGGAGCATTTGCAAGCTTCTGGCACCATTTTTGAGTGAATTGCCAAAAGTCAGATTTTTGCTGAAATTGTGACCCCGGGGCTTAGGGATTTTTTCAAAAAAATCTTTTCCGCCGATTAAGTTTTCGAGGGCTGATTTCTTGTCCTGTGATAAAAAGCCTTCTGTTTCGACTGCCAAAGCTTTCAGGAGAGCATTTGCAACCGTTTGTCACCATTTTTGAGTGAATTGCCAAAAGTCAGATTTTTGCTGAAATTGTTACCCCGGGGCTTAGGGATTTTTTCAAAAAAATCTTTTCCACCGGTTAAGTTTTCAAGGGCTGATTTCTTGTCCAGTGATAAAAAGCCTTCTGTTTCGACTGCCAAAGCTTTCAGGAGAGCATTTGCAACCGTTTGGCATCTTTTTGAATGAATTGCCAAAAGTCAGATTTTTGCTGAAATTATGACCCCGGGGCTTAGGGATTTTTTCAAAAAAATCTTTTCCTCCGGTTAAGTTTTGGAGGCCTGATTTCTTGTCCTGTGATAAAAAGCCTTCTGTTTCGACTGCCAAAGCTTTCAGGAGAGCATTTGCAACTGTTTGTCACCATTTTTGAGTGAATTGCCAAAAGTCAGATTTTTGCTGAAATTGTTACCCCGGGGCTTAGGGATTTTTTCAAAAAAATCTTTTCCGCCGGTTAAGTTTTCAAGGACTGATTTCTTGTCCTGTGATAAAAAGCCTTCTGTTTCGACTGCCAAAGCTTTCAGGGGAGCATTTGCAAGCTTCTGGCACCATTTTTGAGTGAATTGCCAAAAGTCAGATTTTTGCTGAAATTGTGACCCCGGGGCTTAGGGATTTTTTCAAAAAAATCTTTTCCGCCGATTAAGTTTTCGAGGGCTGATTTCTTGTCCTGTGATAAAAAGCCTTCTGTTTCGACTGCCAAAGCTTTCAGGAGAGCATTAACAACCGTTTGTCACCATTTTTGAGTGAATTGCCAAAAGTCAGATTTTTGCTGAAATTGTTACCCCGGGGCTTAGGGATTTTTTCAAAAAAATCTTTTCCGCCGGTTAAGTTTTGGAGGCCTGATTTCTTGTCCAGTGATAAAAAGCCTTCTGTTTCGACTGCCAAAGCTTTCAGGGGAGCATTTGCAAGCTTCTGGCACCATTTTTGAGTGAATTGCCAAAAGTCAGATTTTTGCTGAAATTGTGACCCCGGGGCTTAGGGATTTTTTCAAAAAAATCTTTTCCGCCGATTAAGTTTTCGAGGGCTGATTTCTTGTCCTGTGATAAAAAGCCTTCTGTTTCGACTGCCAAAGCTTTCAGGAGAGCATTTGCAACCGTTTGGCATCTTTTTGAGTGAATTGCCAAAAGTCAGATTTTTGCTGAAATTATGACCCCGGGGCTTAGGGATTTTTTCAAAAAAATCTTTTCCGCCGATTAAGTTTTCGAGGGCTGATTTCTTGTCCTGTGATAAAAAGCCTTCTGTTTCGACTGCCAAAGCTTTGAGGAGAGCATTTGCAACCGTTTGTCACCATTTTTGAGTGAATTGCCAAAAGTCAGATTTTTGCTGAAATTGTTACCCCGGGGCTTAGGGATTTTTTCAAAAAATCTTTTCCGCCGGTTAAGTTTTCGAGGGCTGATTTCTTGTCCAGTGATAAAAAGCCTTCTGTTTCGACTGCCAAAGCTTTCAGGGGAGCATTTGCAAGCTTCTGGCACCATTTTTGAGTGAATTGCCAAAAGTCAGATTTTTGTTGAAATTGTGACCCCGGGGCTTAGGGATTTTTTCAAAAAAATCTTTTCCGCCGATTAAGTTTTCGTGGGCTGATTTCTTGTCCTGTGATAAAATGCCTTCTGTTTCGACTGCCAAAGCTTTCAGGGGAGCATTTGCAAGCTTCTGGCACCATTTTTGAGTGAATTGCCAAAAGTCAGATTTTTGCTGAAATTGTTACCCCGGGGCTTAGGGATTTTTTCAAAAAAATCTTTTCCTCCGGTTAAGTTTTGGAGGCCTGATTTCTTGTCCTGTGATAAAAAGCCTTCTGTTTCGACTGCCAAAGCTTTCAGGGGAGCATTTGCAAGCTTCTGGCACCATTTTTGAGTGAATTGCCAAAAGTCAGATTTTTGCTGAAATTGTGACCCCGGGGCTTAGGGATTTTTTCAAAAAAATCTTTTCCGCCGATTAAGTTTTCGAGGGCTGATTTCTTGTCCTGTGATAAAAAGCCTTCTGTTTCGACTGCCAAAGCTTTCAGGAGAGCATTTGCAACCGTTTGTCACCATTTTTGAGTGAATTGCCAAAAGTCAGATTTTTGCTGAAATTGTTACCCCGGGGCTTAGGGATTTTTTCAAAAAAATCTTTTCCACCGGTTAAGTTTTCAAGGGCTGATTTCTTGTCCAGTGATAAAAAGCCTTCTGTTTCGACTGCCAAAGCTTTCAGGAGAGCATTTGCAACCGTTTGGCATCTTTTTGAATGAATTGCCAAAAGTCAGATTTTTGCTGAAATTATGACCCCGGGGCTTAGGGATTTTTTCAAAAAAATCTTTTCCTCCGGTTAAGTTTTGGAGGCCTGATTTCTTGTCCTGTGATAAAAAGCCTTCTGTTTCGACTGCCAAAGCTTTCAGGAGAGCATTTGCAACTGTTTGTCACCATTTTTGAGTGAATTGCCAAAAGTCAGATTTTTGCTGAAATTGTTACCCCGGGGCTTAGGGATTTTTTCAAAAAAATCTTTTCCGCCGGTTAAGTTTTCAAGGACTGATTTCTTGTCCTGTGATAAAAAGCCTTCTGTTTCGACTGCCAAAGCTTTCAGGGGAGCATTTGCAAGCTTCTGGCACCATTTTTGAGTGAATTGCCAAAAGTCAGATTTTTGCTGAAATTGTGACCCCGGGGCTTAGGGATTTTTTCAAAAAAATCTTTTCCGCCGATTAAGTTTTCGAGGGCTGATTTCTTGTCCTGTGATAAAAAGCCTTCTGTTTCGACTGCCAAAGCTTTCAGGAGAGCATTAACAACCGTTTGTCACCATTTTTGAGTGAATTGCCAAAAGTCAGATTTTTGCTGAAATTGTTACCCCGGGGCTTAGGGATTTTTTCAAAAAAATCTTTTCCGCCGGTTAAGTTTTGGAGGCCTGATTTCTTGTCCAGTGATAAAAAGCCTTCTGTTTCGACTGCCAAAGCTTTCAGGGGAGCATTTGCAAGCTTCTGGCACCATTTTTGAGTGAATTGCCAAAAGTCAGATTTTTGCTGAAATTGTGACCCCGGGGCTTAGGGATTTTTTCAAAAAAATCTTTTCCGCCGATTAAGTTTTCGAGGGCTGATTTCTTGTCCTGTGATAAAAAGCCTTCTGTTTCGACTGCCAAAGCTTTCAGGAGAGCATTTGCAACCGTTTGGCATCTTTTTGAGTGAATTGCCAAAAGTCAGATTTTTGCTGAAATTATGACCCCGGGGCTTAGGGATTTTTTCAAAAAAATCTTTTCCGCCGATTAAGTTTTCGAGGGCTGATTTCTTGTCCTGTGATAAAAAGCCTTCTGTTTCGACTGCCAAAGCTTTGAGGAGAGCATTTGCAACCGTTTGTCACCATTTTTGAGTGAATTGCCAAAAGTCAGATTTTTGCTGAAATTGTTACCCCGGGGCTTAGGGATTTTTTCAAAAAAATCTTTTCCGCCGGTTAAGTTTTCGAGGGCTGATTTCTTGTCCAGTGATAAAAAGCCTTCTGTTTCGACTGCCAAAGCTTTCAGGGGAGCATTTGCAAGCTTCTGGCACCATTTTTGAGTGAATTGCCAAAAGTCAGATTTTTGTTGAAATTGTGACCCCGGGGCTTAGGGATTTTTTCAAAAAAATCTTTTCCGCCGGTTAAGTTTTCGAGGGCTGATTTCTTGTCCTGTGATAAAAAGCCTTCTGTTTCGACTGCCAAAGCTTTCAGGAGAGCATATGCAAGCTTCTGGCACCATTTTTGAGTGAATTGCCAAAAGTCAGATTTTTGCTGAAATTGTGACCCCGGGGCTTAGGGATTTTTTCAAAAAAATCTTTTCCGCCGGTTAAGTTTTGGAGGCCTGATTTCTTGTCCTGTGATAAAAAGCCTTCTGTTTTGACTGCCAAAGCTTTCAGGGGAGCATTTGCAAGCTTCTGGCACCATTTTTGAGTGAATTGCCAAAAGTCAGATTTTTGCTGAAATTGTGACCCCGGGGCTTAGGGATTTTTTCAAAAAAATCTTTTCCGCCGATTAAATTTTCGAGGGCTGATTTCTTGTCCTGTGATAAAATGCCTTCTGTTTCGACTGCCAAAGCTTTCAGGGGAGCATTTGCAAGCTTCTGGCACCATTTTTGAGTGAATTGCCAAAAGTCAGATTTTTGCTGAAATTGTTACCCCGGGGCTTAGGGATTTTTTCAAAAAAATCTTTTCCGCCGATTAAGTTTTCAAGGGCTGATTTCTTGTCCAGTGATAAAAAGCCTTCTGTTTCGACTGCCAAAGCTTTCAGGAGAGCATTTGCAACCGTTTGGCATCTTTTTGAATGAATTGCCAAAAGTCAGATTTTTGCTGAAATTATGACCCCGGGGCTTAGGGATTTTTTCAAAAAAATCTTTTCCGCCGGTTAAGTTTTCAAGGACTTATTTCTTGTCCAGTGATAAAAAGCCTTCTGTTTCGACTGCCAAAGCTTTCAGGGGAGCATTTGCAAGCTTCTGGCACCATTTTTGAGTGAATTGCCAAAAGTCAGATTTTTGCTGAAATTGTGACCCCGGGGCTTAGGGATTTTTTCAAAAAAAACCTTTTCCGCCGATTAAGTTTTTGAGGGCTGATTTCTTGTCCTGTGATAAAAAGCCTTCTGTTTCCATCGCCATAGCTTTCAGGGGATCATTTGCAAGCTTCTGGCACCATTTTTGAGTGAATTGCCAAAAGTCAGATTTTTGCTGAAATTGTGACCCCGGGGCTTAGGGATTTTTTCAAAAAAATCTTTTCCTCCGGTTAAGTTTTGGAGGCCTGATTTCTTGTCCTGTGATAAAAAGCCTTCTGTTTCGACTGCCAAAGCTTTCAGGGGAGCATTTGCAAGCTTCTGGCACCATTTTTGAGTGAATTGCCAAAAGTCAGATTTTTGCTGAAATTGTTACCCCGGGGCTTAGGGATTTTTTCAAAAAAATCTTTTCTGCCGATTAAGTTTTCGAGGGCTGATTTCTTGTCCTGTGATAAAAAGCCTTCTGTTTCGACTGCCAAAGCTTTCAGGAGAGCATTTGCAACCGTTTGTCACCATTTTTGAGTGAATTGCCAAAAGTCAGATTTTTTGCTGAAATTGTTACCCCGGGGCTTAGGGATTTTTTCAAAAAAATCTTTTCCGCCGATTAAGTTTTGGAGGCCTGATTTCTTGTCCTGTGATAAAATGCCTTCTGTTTCGACTGCCAAAGCTTTCAGGGGAGCATTTGCAAGCTTCTGGCACCATTTTTGAGTGAATTGCCAAAAGTCAGATTTTTTCTGAAAATGTGACCCCGGGGCTTAGGGATTTTTTCAAAAAAATCTTTTCCGCCGGTTAAGTTTTCGAGGGCTGATTTCTTGTCCTGTGATAAAAAGCCTTCTGTTTCGACTGCCAAAGCTTTCAGGGGAGCATTTGCAAGCTTCTGGCACCATTTTTGAGTGAATTGCCAAAAGTCAGATTTTTGCTGAAATTGTGACCCCGGGGCTTAGGGATTTTTTCAAAAAAATCTTTTCCGCCGGTTAAGTTTTCAAGGACTGATTTCTTGTCCAGTGATAAAAAGCCTTCTGTTTCGACTGCCAAAGCTTTCAGGGGAGCATTTGCATGCTTCTGGCGCCATTTTTGAGTGAATTGCCAAAAGTCAGATTTTTGCTGAAATTGTGATCCCGGGGCTTAGGGATTTTTTCAAAAAAATCTTTTCCGCCGGTTAAGTTTTGGAGGCCTGATTTCTTGTCCTGTGATAAAAAGCCTTCTGTTTTGACTGCCAAAGCTTTCAGGGGAGCATTTGCAAGCTTCTGGCACCATTTTTGAGTGAATTGCCAAAAGTCAGATTTTTGCTGAAATTGTGACCCAGGGGCTTAGGGATTTTTTCAAAAAAATCTTTTCCGCCGATTAAGTTTTCAAGGGCTGATTTCTTGTCCAGTGATAAAAAGCCTTCTGTTTCGACTGCCAAAGCTTTCAGGAGAGCATTTGCAACCGTTTGGCATCTTTTTGAATGAATTGCCAAAAGTCAGATTTTTGCTGAAATTATGACCCCGGGGCTTAGGGATTTTTTCAAAAAAATCTTTTCCGCCGGTTAAGTTTTCAAGGACTTATTTCTTGTCCAGTGATAAAAAGCCTTCTGTTTCGACTGCCAAAGCTTTCAGGGGAGCATTTGCAAGCTTCTGGCACCATTTTTGAGTGAATTGCCAAAAGTCAGATTTTTGCTGAAATTGTGACCCCGGGGCTTAGGGATTTTTTCAAAAAAAACCTTTTCCGCCGATTAAGTTTTTGAGGGCTGATTTCTTGTCCTGTGATAAAAAGCCTTCTGTTTCCATCGCCATAGCTTTCAGGGGATCATTTGCAAGCTTCTGGCACCATTTTTGAGTGAATTGCCAAAAGTCAGATTTTTGCTGAAATTGTGACCCCGGGGCTTAGGGATTTTTTCAAAAAAATCTTTTCCGCCGATTAAGTTTTCGAGGGCTGATTTCTTGTCCTGTGATAAAATGCCTTCTGTTTCGACTGCCAAAGCTTTCAGGGGAGCATTTGCAAGCTTCTGGCACCATTTTTGAGTGAATTGCCAAAAGTCAGATTTTTGCTGAAATTGTTACCCCGGGGCTTAGGGATTTTTTCAAAAAAATCTTTTCCGCCGGTTAAGTTTTAAAGGGCTGATTTCTTGTCCAGTGATAAAAAGCCTTCTGTTTCGACTGCCAAAGCTTTCAGGAGAGCATTTGCAACCGTTTGGCATCTTTTTGAATGAATTGCCAAAAGTCAGATTTTTGCTGAAATTATGACCCCGGGGCTTAGGGATTTTTTCAAAAAAATCTTTTCCTCCGGTTAAGTTTTGGAGGCCTGATTTCTTGTCCTGTGACAAAAAGCCTTCTGTTTCGACTGCCAAAGCTTTCAGGGGAGCATTTGCAAGCTTCTGGCACCATTTTTGAGTGAATTGCTAAAAGTCAGATTTTTGCTGAAATTGTGACCCCGGGGCTTAGGGATTTTTTCAAAAAAATCTTTTCCGCCGGTTAAGTTTTCAAGGGCTGATTTCTTGTCCAGTGATAAAAAGCCTTCTGTTTCGACTGCCAAAGCTTTCAGGAGAGCATTTGCAACCGTTTGGCATCTTTTTGAATGAATTGCCAAAAGTCAGATTTCTGCTGAAATTATGACCCCGGGGCTTAGGGATTTTTTCAAAAAAATCTTTTCCTCCGGTTAAGTTTTGGAGGCCTGATTTCTTGTCCTGTGATAAAAAGCCTTCTGTTTCGACTGCCAAAGCTTTCAGGGGAGCATTTGCAAGCTTCTGGCACCATTTTTGAGTGAATTGCCAAAAGTCAGATTTTTGCTGAAATTGTTACCCCGGGGCTTAGGGATTTTTTCAAAAAAATCTTTTCTGCCGATTAAGTTTTCGAGGGCTGATTTCTTGTCCTGTGATAAAAAGCCTTCTGTTTCGACTGCCAAAGCTTTCAGGAGAGCATTTGCAACCGTTTGTCACCATTTTTGAGTGAATTGCCAAAAGTCAGATTTTTTGCTGAAATTGTTACCCCGGGGCTTAGGGATTTTTTCAAAAAAATCTTTTCCGCCGGTTAAGTTTTGGAGGCCTGATTTCTTGTCCTGTGATAAAATGCCTTCTGTTTCGACTGCCAAAGCTTTCAGGGGAGCATTTGCAAGCTTCTGGCACCATTTTTGAGTGAATTGCCAAAAGTCAGATTTTTTCTGAAAATGTGACCCCGGGGCTTAGGGATTTTTTCAAAAAAATCTTTTCCGCCGGTTAAGTTTTCGAGGGCTGATTTCTTGTCCTGTGATAAAAAGCCTTCTGTTTCGACTGCCAAAGCTTTCAGGGGAGCATTTGCAAGCTTCTGGCACCATTTTTGAGTGAATTGCCAAAAGTCAGATTTTTGCTGAAATTGTGACCCCGGGGCTTAGGGATTTTTTCAAAAAAATCTTTTCCGCCGGTTAAGTTTTCAAGGACTGATTTCTTGTCCAGTGATAAAAAGCCTTCTGTTTCGACTGCCAAAGCTTTCAGGGGAGCATTTGCAAGCTTCTGGCACCATTTTTGAGTGAATTGCCAAAAGTCAGATTTTTGCTGAAATTGTGACCCCGGGGCTTAGGGATTTTTTCAAAAAAATCTTTTCCGCCGGTTAAGTTTTCGAGGGCTGATTTCTTGTCCTGTGATAAAAAGCCTTCTGTTTCGACTGCCAAAGCTTTCGGGGGAGCATTTGCATGCTTCTGGCGCCATTTTTGAGTGAATTGCCAAAAGTCAGATTTTTGCTGAAATTGTGATCCCGGGGCTTAGGGATTTTTTCAAAAAAATCTTTTCCGCCGGTTAAGTTTTGGAGGCCTGATTTCTTGTCCTGTGATAAAAAGCCTTCTGTTTTGACTGCCAAAGCTTTCAGGGGAGCATTTGCAAGCTTCTGGCACCATTTTTGAGTGAATTGCCAAAAGTCAGATTTTTGCTGAAATTGTGACCCAGGGGCTTAGGGATTTTTTCAAAAAAATCTTTTCCGCCGATTAAGTTTTCGAGGGCTGATTTCTTGTCCTGTGATAAAATGCCTTCTGTTTCGACTGCCAAAGCTTTCAGGGGAGCATTTGCAAGCTTCTGGCACCATTTTTGAGTGAATTGCCAAAAGTCAGATTTTTGCTGAAATTGTTACCCCGGGGCTTAGGGATTTTTTCAAAAAAATCTTTTCCGCCGGTTAAGTTTTCAAGGGCTGATTTCTTGTCCAGTGATAAAAAGCCTTCTGTTTCGACTGCCAAAGCTTTCAGGAGAGCATTTGCAACCGTTTGGCATCTTTTTGAATGAATTGCCAAAAGTCAGATTTTTGCTGAAATTATGACCCCGGGGCTTAGGGATTTTTTCAAAAAAATCTTTTCCGCCGGTTAAGTTTTGGAGGCCTGATTTCTTGTCCTGTGATAAAAAGCCTTCTGTTTCGACTGCCAAAGCTTTCAGGGGAGCATTTGCAAGCTTCTGGCACCATTTTTGAGTGAATTGCCAAAAGTCAGATTTTTGCTGAAATTGTGACCCCGGGGCTTAGGGATTTTTTCAAAAAAATCTTTTCCGCCGGTTAAGTTTTCAAGGGCTGATTTCTTGTCCAGTGATAAAAAGCCTTCTGTTTCGACTGCCAAAGCTTTCAGGAGAGCATTTGCAACCGTTTGGCATCTTTTTGAATGAATTGCCAAAAGTCAGATTTCTGCTGAAATTATGACCCCGGGGCTTAGGGATTTTTTCAAAAAAATCTTTTCCTCCGGTTAAGTTTTGGAGGCCTGATTTCTTGTCCTGTGATAAAAAGCCTTCTGTTTCGACTGCCAAAGCTTTCAGGGGAGCATTTGCAAGCTTCTGGCACCATTTTTGAGTGAATTGCCAAAAGTCAGATTTTTGCTGAAATTGTTACCCCGGGGCTTAGGGATTTTTTCAAAAAAATCTTTTCTGCCGATTAAGTTTTCGAGGGCTGATTTCTTGTCCTGTGATAAAAAGCCTTCTGTTTCGACTGCCAAAGCTTTCAGGAGAGCATTTGCAACCGTTTGTCACCATTTTTGAGTGAATTGCCAAAAGTCAGATTTTTTGCTGAAATTGTTACCCCGGGGCTTAGGGATTTTTTCAAAAAAATCTTTTCCGCCGGTTAAGTTTTGGAGGCCTGATTTCTTGTCCTGTGATAAAATGCCTTCTGTTTCGACTGCCAAAGCTTTCAGGGGAGCATTTGCAAGCTTCTGGCACCATTTTTGAGTGAATTGCCAAAAGTCAGATTTTTTCTGAAAATGTGACCCCGGGGCTTAGGGATTTTTTCAAAAAAATCTTTTCCGCCGGTTAAGTTTTCGAGGGCTGATTTCTTGTCCTGTGATAAAAAGCCTTCTGTTTCGACTGCCAAAGCTTTCAGGGGAGCATTTGCAAGCTTCTGGCACCATTTTTGAGTGAATTGCCAAAAGTCAGATTTTTGCTGAAATTGTGACCCCGGGGCTTAGGGATTTTTTCAAAAAAATCTTTTCCGCCGGTTAAGTTTTCAAGGACTGATTTCTTGTCCAGTGATAAAAAGCCTTCTGTTTCGACTGCCAAAGCTTTCAGGGGAGCATTTGCAAGCTTCTGGCACCATTTTTGAGTGAATTGCCAAAAGTCAGATTTTTGCTGAAATTGTGACCCCGGGGCTTAGGGATTTTTTCAAAAAAATCTTTTCCGCCGGTTAAGTTTTCGAGGGCTGATTTCTTGTCCTGTGATAAAAAGCCTTCTGTTTCGACTGCCAAAGCTTTCGGGGGAGCATTTGCATGCTTCTGGCGCCATTTTTGAGTGAATTGCCAAAAGTCAGATTTTTGCTGAAATTGTGATCCCGGGGCTTAGGGATTTTTTCAAAAAAATCTTTTCCGCCGGTTAAGTTTTGGAGGCCTGATTTCTTGTCCTGTGATAAAAAGCCTTCTGTTTTGACTGCCAAAGCTTTCAGGGGAGCATTTGCAAGCTTCTGGCACCATTTTTGAGTGAATTGCCAAAAGTCAGATTTTTGCTGAAATTGTGACCCAGGGGCTTAGGGATTTTTTCAAAAAAATCTTTTCCGCCGATTAAGTTTTCGAGGGCTGATTTCTTGTCCTGTGATAAAATGCCTTCTGTTTCGACTGCCAAAGCTTTCAGGGGAGCATTTGCAAGCTTCTGGCACCATTTTTGAGTGAATTGCCAAAAGTCAGATTTTTGCTGAAATTGTTACCCCGGGGCTTAGGGATTTTTTCAAAAAAATCTTTTCCGCCGGTTAAGTTTTCAAGGGCTGATTTCTTGTCCAGTGATAAAAAGCCTTCTGTTTCGACTGCCAAAGCTTTCAGGAGAGCATTTGCAACCGTTTGGCATCTTTTTGAATGAATTGCCAAAAGTCAGATTTTTGCTGAAATTATGACCCCGGGGCTTAGGGATTTTTTCAAAAAAATCTTTTCCGCCGGTTAAGTTTTGGAGGCCTGATTTCTTGTCCTGTGATAAAAAGCCTTCTGTTTCGACTGCCAAAGCTTTCAGGGGAGCATTTGCAAGCTTCTGGCACCATTTTTGAGTGAATTGCCAAAAGTCAGATTTTTGCTGAAATTGTGACCCCGGGGCTTAGGGATTTTTTCAAAAAAATCTTTTCCGCCGGTTAAGTTTTCAAGGGCTGATTTCTTGTCCAGTGATAAAAAGCCTTCTGTTTCGACTGCCAAAGCTTTCAGGAGAGCATTTGCAACCGTTTGGCATCTTTTTGAATGAATTGCCAAAAGTCAGATTTTTGCTGAAATTGTGACCCCGGGGCTTAGGGATTTTTTCAAAAAAATCTTTTCCGCCGATTAAGTTTTCGAGGGCTGATTTCTTGTCCTGTGATAAAAAGCCTTCTGTTTCGACTGCCAAAGCTTTCAGGAGAGCATTTGCAACCGTTTGTCACCATTTTTGAGTGAATTGCCAAAAGTCAGATTTTTGCTGAAATTGTGACCCCGGGGCTTAGGGATTTTTTCAAAAAAATCTTTTCCGCCGGTTAAGTTTTCGAGGGCTGATTTCTTGTCCTGTGATAAAAAGCCTTCTGTTTCGACTGCCAAAGCTTTCGGGGGAGCATTTGCATGCTTCTGGCGCCATTTTTGAGTGAATTGCCAAAAGTCAGATTTTTGCTGAAATTGTGATCCCGGGGCTTAGGGATTTTTTCAAAAAAATCTTTTCCGCCGGTTAAGTTTTCAAGGGCTGATTTCTTGTCCAGTGATAAAAAGCCTTCTGTTTCGACTGCCAAAGCTTTCAGGAGAGCATTTGCAACCGTTTGGCATCTTTTTGAATGAATTGCCAAAAGTCAGATTTTTGCTGAAATTATGACCCCGGGGCTTAGGGATTTTTTCAAAAAAATCTTTTCCGCCGGTTAAGTTTTGGAGGCCTGATTTCTTGTCCTGTGATAAAAAGCCTTCTGTTTCGACTGCCAAAGCTTTCAGGGGAGCATTTGCAAGCTTCTGGCACCATTTTTGAGTGAATTGCCAAAAGTCAGATTTTTGCTGAAATTGTGACCCCGGGGCTTAGGGATTTTTTCAAAAAAATCTTTTCCGCCGGTTAAGTTTTCAAGGGCTGATTTCTTGTCCAGTGATAAAAAGCCTTCTGTTTCGACTGCCAAAGCTTTCAGGAGAGCATTTGCAACCGTTTGGCATCTTTTTGAATGAATTGCCAAAAGTCAGATTTTTGCTGAAATTGTGACCCCGGGGCTTAGGGATTTTTTCAAAAAAATCTTTTCCGCCGATTAAGTTTTCGAGGGCTGATTTCTTGTCCTGTGATAAAAAGCCTTCTGTTTCGACTGCCAAAGCTTTCAGGAGAGCATTTGCAACCGTTTGTCACCATTTTTGAGTGAATTGCCAAAAGTCAGATTTTTGCTGAAATTGTGACCCCGGGGCTTAGGGATTTTTTCAAAAAAATCTTTTCCGCCGGTTAAGTTTTCGAGGGCTGATTTCTTGTCCTGTGATAAAAAGCCTTCTGTTTCGACTGCCAAAGCTTTCGGGGGAGCATTTGCATGCTTCTGGCGCCATTTTTGAGTGAATTGCCAAAAGTCAGATTTTTGCTGAAATTGTGATCCCGGGGCTTAGGGATTTTTTCAAAAAAATCTTTTCCGCCGGTTAAGTTTTGGAGGCCTGATTTCTTGTCCTGTGATAAAAAGCCTTCTGTTTTGACTGCCAAAGCTTTCAGGGGAGCATTTGCAAGCTTCTGGCACCATTTTTGAGTGAATTGCCAAAAGTCAGATTTTTGCTGAAATTGTGACCCAGGGGCTTAGGGATTTTTTCAAAAAAATCTTTTCCGCCGATTAAGTTTTCGAGGGCTGATTTCTTGTCCTGTGATAAAATGCCTTCTGTTTCGACTGCCAAAGCTTTCAGGGGAGCATTTGCAAGCTTCTGGCACCATTTTTGAGTGAATTGCCAAAAGTCAGATTTTTGCTGAAATTGTTACCCCGGGGCTTAGGGATTTTTTCAAAAAAATCTTTTCCGCCGATTAAGTTTTCAAGGGCTGATTTCTTGTCCAGTGATAAAAAGCCTTCTGTTTCGACTGCCAAAGCTTTCAGGAGAGCATTTGCAACCGTTTGGCATCTTTTTGAATGAATTGCCAAAAGTCAGATTTTTGCTGAAATTATGACCCCGGGGCTTAGGGATTTTTTCAAAAAAATCTTTTCCGCCGGTTAAGTTTTGGAGGCCTGATTTCTTGTCCTGTGATAAAAAGCCTTCTGTTTCGACTGCCAAAGCTTTCAGGGGAGCATTTGCAAGCTTCTGGCACCATTTTTGAGTGAATTGCCAAAAGTCAGATTTTTACTGAAATTGTGACCCCGGGGCTTAGGGATTTTTTCAAAAAAATCTTTTCCGCCGGTTAAGTTTTCAAGGGCTGATTTCTTGTCCAGTGATAAAAAGCCTTCTGTTTCGACTGCCAAAGCTTTCAGGAGAGCATTTGCAACCGTTTGGCATCTTTTTGAATGAATTGCCAAAAGTCAGATTTTTGCTGAAATTGTGACCCCGGGGCTTAGGGATTTTTTCAAAAAAATCTTTTCCGCCGATTAAGTTTTCGAGGGCTGATTTCTTGTCCTGTGATAAAAAGCCTTCTGTTTCGACTGCCAAAGCTTTCAGGAGAGCATTTGCAACCGTTTGTCACCATTTTTGAGTGAATTGCCAAAAGTCAGATTTTTGCTGAAATTGTGACCCCGGGGCTTAGGGATTTTTTCAAAAAAATCTTTTCCGCCGATTAAGTTTTCGAGGGCTGATTTCTTGTCCTGTGATAAAATGCCTTCTGTTTCGACTGCCAAAGCTTTCAGGGGAGCATTTGCAAGCTTCTGGCACCATTTTTGAGTGAATTGCCAAAAGTCAGATTTTTGCTGAAATTGTGACCCCGGGGCTTAGGGATTTTTTCAAAAAAATCTTTTCCGCCGATTAAGTTTTCGAGGGCTGATTTCTTGTCCAGTGATAAAAAGCCTTCTGTTTCGACTGCCAAAGCTTTCAGGAGAGCATTTGCAACCGTTTGGCATCTTTTTGAATGAATTGCCAAAAGTCAGATTTTTGCTGAAATTATGACCCCGGGGCTTAGGGATTTTTTCAAAAAAATCTTTTCCGCCGGTTAAGTTTTCAAGGACTGATTTCTTGTCCAGTGATAAAAAGCCTTCTGTTTCGACTGCCAAAGCTTTCAGGGGAGCATTTGCAAGCTTCTGGCACAATTTTTGAGTGAATTGCCAAAAGTCAGATTTTTGCTGAAATTGTGACCCCGGGGCTTAGGGATTTTTTCAAAAAAATCTTTTCCGCCGGTTAAGTTTTCGAGGGCTGATTTCTTGTCCTGTGATAAAAAGCCTTCTGTTTCGACTGCCAAAGCTTTCGGGGGAGCATTTGCATGCTTCTGGCACCATTTTTGAGTGAATTGCCAAAAGTGAGATTTTTGCTGAAACTGTGACCCCGGGATTTTTTAAGGGATTTTTTCAAAAAAATCTTTTCCGCCGATTAAGTTTTCGAGGGCTGATTTCTTGTATTGTGATAAAATGCCTTCTGTTTCGACTGCCAAAGCTTTCAGGGGAGCATTTGCAACCGTTTGGCATCTTTTTGAATGAATTGCCAAAAGTCAGATTTCTGCTGAAATTATGACCCCGGGGCTTAGGGATTTTTTCAAAAAAATCTTTTCCTCCGGTTAAGTTTTGGAGGCCTGATTTCTTGTCCTGTGATAAAAAGCCTTCTGTTTCGACTGCAAAAGCTTTCAGGGGAGCATTTGCAAGCTTCTGGCACCATTTTTGAGTGAATTGCCAAAAGTCAGATTTTTGCTGAAATTGTGACCCCGGGGCTTAGGGATTTTTTCAAAAAAATCTTTTCCGCCGATTAAGTTTTCGAGGGCTGATTTCTTGTCCTGTGATAAAAAGCCTTCTGTTTCGACTGCCAAAGCTTTCAGGAGAGCATTTGCAACCGTTTGTCACCATTTTTGAGTGAATTGCCAAAAGTCAGATTTTTGCTGAAATTGTGACCCCGGGGCTTAGGGATTTTTTCAAAAAAATCTTTTCCGCCGGTTAAGTTTTCGAGGGCTGATTTCTTGTCCTGTGATAAAAAGCCTTCTGTTTCGACTGCCAAAGCTTTCGGGGGAGCATTTGCATGCTTCTGGCACCATTTTTGAGTGAATTGCCAAAAGTGAGATTTTTGCTGAAACTGTGACCCCAGGGCTTAGGGATTTTTTCAAAAAAATCTTTTCCGCCGGTTAAGTTTTGGAGGCCTAAATTCTTGTCCTGTGATAAAAAGCCTTCTGTTTTGACTGCCAAAGCTTTCAGGGGAGCATTTGCAAGCTTCTGGCACCATTTTTGAGTGAATTGCCAAAAGTCAGATTTTTGCTGAAATTGTGACCCCGGGGCTTAGGGATTTTTTCAAAAAAATCTTTTCCGCCGATTAAGTTTTCGAGGGCTGATTTCTTGTCCTGTGATAAAAAGCCTTCTGTTTCGACTGCCAAAGCTTTCAGGGGAGCATTTGCAAGCTTCTGGCACCATTTTTGAGTGAATTGCCAAAAGTCAGATTTTTGCTGAAATTGTTACCCCGGGGCTTAGGGATTTTTTCAAAAAAATCTTTTCCGCCGGTTAAGTTTTAAAGGGCTGATTTCTTGTCCAGTGATAAAAAGCCTTCTGTTTCGACTGCCAAAGCTTTCAGGGGAGCATTTGCAACTGTTTGTCACCATTTTTGAGTGAATTGCCAAAAGTCAGATTTTTGCTGAAATTGTGACCCCGGGGCTTAGGGATTTTTTCAAAAAAATCTTTTCCGCCGATTAAGTTTTCGAGGGCTGATTTCTTGTCCTGTGATAAAATGCCTTCTGTTTCGACTGCCAAAGCTTTCAGGAGAGCATTTGCAACCGTTTGGCACCATTTCTGAGTGAATTGCCAAAAGTCAGATTTTTGCTGAAATTGTGACCCCGGGGCTTAGGGATTTTTTCAAAAAAATCTTTTCCTCCGGTTAAGTTTTGGAGGCCTGATTTCTTGTCCTGTGATAAAAAGCCTTCTGTTTCGACTGCAAAAGCTTTCAGGGGAGCATTTGCAAGCTTCTGGCACCATTTTTGAGTGAATTGCCAAAAGTCAGATTTTTGCTGAAATTGTGACCCTGGGGCTTAGGGATTTTTTCAAAAAAATCTTTTCCGCCGATTAAGTTTTCGAGGGCTGATTTCTTGTCCTGTGATAAAAAGCCTTCTGTTTCGACTGCCAAAGCTTTCAGGAGAGCATTTGCATGCTTCTGGCACCATTTTTGAGTGAATTGCCAAAAGTGAGATTTTTGCTGAAACTGTGACCCCGGGGCTTAGGGATTTTTTCAAAAAAATCTTTTCCGCCGGTTAAGTTTTGGAGGCCTAAATTCTTGTCCTGTGATAAAAAGCCTTCTGTTTCGACTGCCAAAGCTTTCAGGGGAGCATTTGCATGCTTCTGGCACCATTTTTGAGTGAATTGCCAAAAGTCAGATTTTTGCTGAAATTGTGACCCCGGGGCTTAGGGATTTTTTCAAAAAAATCTTTTCCGCCGGTTAAGTTTTGGAGGCATGATTTCTTGTCCTGTGATAAAAAGCCTTCTGTTTCGACTGCCAAAGCTTTCAGGGGAGCATTTGCAAGCTTCTGGCACCATTTTTGAGTGAATTGCCAAAAGTCAGATTTTTGCTGAAATTGTTACCCCGGGGCTTAGGGATTTTTTCAAAAAAATATTTTCCGCCGGTTAAGTTTTAAAGGGCTGATTTCTTGTCCAGTGATAAAAAGCCTTCTGTTTCGACTGCCAAAGCTTTCAGGAGAGCATTTGCAACCGTTTGGCATCTTTTTGAATGAATTGCCAAAAGTCAGATTTTTGCTGAAATTATGACCCCGGGGCTTAGGGATTTTTTCAAAAAAATCTTTTCCGCCGGTTAAGTTTTGGAGGCCTGATTTCTTGTCCTGTGATAAAAAGCCTTCTGTTTCGACTGCCAAAGCTTTCAGGGGAGCATTTGCAAGCTTCTGGCACCATTTTTGAGTGAATTGCCAAAAGTCAGATTTTTGCTGAAATTGTGACCCCGGGGCTTAGGGATTTTTTCAAAAAATTCTTTTTTGCCGGTTAAGTTTTCAAGGGCTGATTTCTTGTCCAGTGATAAAAAGCCTTCTGTTTCGACTGCCAAAGCTTTCAGGAGAGCATATGCAAGCTTCTGGCACCATTTTTGAGTGAATTGCCAAAAGTCAGATTTTTGCTGAAATTGTGACCCCGGGGCTTAGGGATTTTTTCAAAAAAATCTTTTCCGCCGGTTAAGTTTTCGAGGGCTGATTTCTTGTCCAGTGATAAAAAGCCTTCTGTTTCGACTGCCAAAGCTTTCAGGAGAGCATTTGCAACCGTTTGGCATCTTTTTGAATGAATTGCCAAAAGTCAGATTTCTGCTGAAATTATGACCCCGGGGCTTAGGGATTTTTTCAAAAAAATCTTTTCCTCCGGTTAAGTTTTGGAGGCCTGATTTCTTGTCCTGTGATAAAAAGCCTTCTGTTTCGACTGCCAAAGCTTTCAGGGGAGCATTTGCAAGCTTCTGGCACCATTTTTGAGTGAATTGCCAAAAGTCAGATTTTTGCTGAAATTGTGACCCCGGGGCTTAGGGATTTTTTCAAAAAAATCTTTTCCGCCGATTAAGTTTTTGAGGGCTGATTTCTTGTCCTGTGATAAAAAGCCTTCTGTTTCGACTGCCAAAGCTTTCAGGAGAGCATTTGCAACCGTTTGTCACCATTTTTGAGTGAATTGCCAAAAGTCAGATTTTTTGCTGAAATTGTTACCCCGGGGCTTAGGGATTTTTTCAAAAAAATCTTTTCCGCCGGTTAAGTTTTGGAGGCCTGATTTCTTGTCCTGTGATAAAATGCCTTCTGTTTCGACTGCCAAAGGTTTCAGGGGAGCATTTGCAAGCTTCTGGCACCATTTTTGAGTGAATTGCCAAAAGTCAGATTTTTTCTGAAATTGTGACCCCGGGGCTTAGGGATTTTTTCAAAAAAATCTTTTCCGCCGGTTAAGTTTTGGAGGCCTGATTTCTTGTCCTGTGATAAAAAGCCTTCTGTTTTGACTGCCAAAGCTTTCAGGGGAGCATTTGCAAGCTTCTGGCACCATTTTTGAGTGAATTGCCAAAAGTCAGATTTTTGCTGAAATTGTGACCCCGGGGCTTAGGGATTTTTTCAAAAAATTCTTTTTTGCCGGTTAAGTTTTCAAGGGCTGATTTCTTGTCCAGTGATAAAAAGCCTTCTGTTTCGACTGCCAAAGCTTTCAGGAGAGCATTTGCAACCGTTTGGCATCTTTTTGAATGAATTGCCAAAAGTCAGATTTCTGCTGAAATTATGACCCCGGGGCTTAGGGATTTTTTCAAAAAAATCTTTTCCTCCGGTTAAGTTTTGGAGGCCTGATTTCTTGTCCTGTGATAAAAAGCCTTCTGTTTCGACTGCCAAAGCTTTCAGGGGAGCATTTGCAAGCTTCTGGCACCATTTTTGAGTGAATTGCCAAAAGTCAGATTTTTGCTGAAATTGTGACCCCGGGGCTTAGGGATTTTTTCAAAAAAATCTTTTCCGCCGATTAAGTTTTTGAGGGCTGATTTCTTGTCCTGTGATAAAAAGCCTTCTGTTTCGACTGCCAAAGCTTTCAGGAGAGCATTTGCAACCGTTTGTCACCATTTTTGAGTGAATTGCCAAACGTCAGATTTTTGCTGAAATTGTGACCCCGGGGCTTAGGGATTTTTTCAAAAAAAATCTTTTCCGCCGATTAAGTTTTCGAGGGCTGATTTCTTGTCCTGTGATAAAATGCCTTCTGTTTCGACTGCCAAAGCTTTCGGGGGAGCATTTGCAAGCTTCTGGCACCATTTTTGAGTGAATTGCCAAAAGTCAGATTTTTGCTGAAATTGTGACCCCGGGGCTTAGGGATTTTTTCAAAAAAATATTTTCCGCCGGTTAAGTTTTTGAGGGCTGATTTCTTGTCCAGTGATAAAAAGCCTTCTGTTTCGACTGCCAAAGCTTTCAGGAGAGCATTTGCAACCGTTTGGAATCTTTTTGAGTGAATTGCCAAAAGTCAGATTTTTGCTGAAATTATGACCCCGGGGCTTAGGGATTTTTTCAAAAAAATCTTTTCCTCCGGTTAAGTTTTGGAGGCCTGATTTCTTGTCCTGTGATAAAAAGCCTTCTGTTTCGACTGCCAAAGCTTTCAGGGGAGCATTTGCAAGCTTCTGGCACCATTTTTGAGTGAATTGCCAAAAGTCAGATTTTTGCTGAAATTGTGACCCTGGGGCTTAGGGATTTTTTCAAAACAATCTTTTCCGCCGGTTAAGTTTTCAAGGACTGATTTCTTGTCCAGTGATAAAAAGCCTTCTGTTTCGACTGCCAAAGCTTTCAGGGGAGCATTTGCAAGCTTCTGGCACCATTTTTGAGTGAATTGCCAAAAGTCAGATTTTTGCTGAAATTGTGACCCCGGGGCTTAGGGATTTTTTCAAAAAAATCTTTTCCGCCGGTTAAGTTTTCGAGGGCTGATTTCTTGTCCGGTGATAAAAAGCCTTCTGTTTCGACTGCCAAAGCTTTCGGGGGAGCATTTGCATGCTTCTGGCACCATTTTTGAGTGAATTGCCAAAAGTCAGATTTTTGCTGAAACTGTGACCCCGGGGCTTAGGGATTTTTTCAAAAAAATCTTTTGGAGGCCTAAATTCTTGTCCTGTGATAAAAAGCCTTCTGTTTCGACTGCCAAAGCTTTCAGGGGAGCATTTGCATGCTTCTGGCACCATTTTTGAGTGAATTGCCAAAAGTCAGATTTTTGCTGAAATTGTGACCCCGGGGCTTAGCGATTTTTTCAAAAAAATCTTTTCCGCCGGTTAAGTTTTGGAGGCCTGATTTCTTGTCCTGTGATAAAAAGCCTTCTGTTTTGACTGCCAAAGCTTTCAGGGGAGCATTTGCAAGCTTCTGGCACCATTTTTGAGTGAATTGCCAAAAGTCAGATTTTTGCTGAAATTGTGACCCCGGGGCTTAGGGATTTTTTCAAAAAAATCTTTTCCGCCGATTAAGTTTTCGAGGGCTGATTTCTTGTCCTGTGATAAAATGCCTTCTGTTTCGACTGCCAAAGCTTTCGGGGGAGCATTTGCAAGCTTCTGGCACCATTTTTGAGTGAATTGCCAAAAGTCAGATTTTTGCTGAAATTGTTACCCCGGGGTTTAGGGATTTTTTCAAAAAAAATCTTTTCCGCCGGTTAAGTTTTCAAGGGCTGATTTCTTGTCCAGTGATAAAAAGCCTTCTGTTTCGACTGCCAAAGCTTTCAGGAGAGCATTTGCAACCGTTTGGCATCTTTTTGAATGAATTGCCAAAAGTCAGATTTTTGCTGAAATTATGACCCCGGGGCTTAGGGATTTTTTCAAAAAAATCTTTTCCTCCGGTTAAGTTTTGGAGGCCTGATTTCTTGTCCTGTGATAAAAAGCCTTCTGTTTCGACTGCCAAAGCTTTCAGGGGAGCATTTGCAAGCTTCTGGCACCATTTTTGGGTGAATTGCCAAAAGTCAGATTTTTGCTGAAATTGTGACCCCGGGGTTTAGGGATATTTCAAAAAAATCTTTTCCGCCGATTAAGTTTTCGAGGGCTGATTTCTTGTCCTGTGATAAAAAGCCTTCTGTTTCGACTGCTAAAGCTTTCAGGAGAGCATTTGCAACCGTTTGTCACCATTTTTGAGTGAATTGCCAAAAGTCAGATTTTTGCTGAAATTGTTACCCCGGGGCTTAGGGATTTTTTCAAAAAAATCTTTTCCGCCGGTTAAGTTTTCAAGGACTGATTTCTTGTCCAGTGATAAAAAGCCTTCTGTTTCGACTGCCAAAGCTTTCAGGGGAGCATTTGCAAGCTTCTGGCACCATTTTTGAGTGAATTGCCAAAAGTCAGATTTTTGCTGAAATTGTGACCCCGGGGCTTAGGGATTTTTTCAAAAAAATCTTTTCCGCCGGTTAAGTTTTCGAGGGCTGATTTCTTGTCCTGTGATAAAAAGCCTTCTGTTTCGACTGCCAAAGCTTTCGGGGGAGCATTTGCATGCTTCTGGCACCATTTTTGAGTGAATTGCCAAAAGTCAGATTTTTGCTGAAACTGTGACCCCGGGGCTTAGGGATTTTTTCAAAAAAATCTTTTCCGCCGGTTAAGTTTTGGAGGCCTAAATTCTTGTCCTGTGATAAAAAGCCTTCTGTTTCGACTGCCAAAGCTTTCAGGGGAGCATCTGCATGCTTCTGGCACCATTTTTGAGTGAATTGCCAAAAGTCAGATTTTTGCTGAAATTGTGACCCCGGGGCTTAGGGATTTTTTCAAAAAAATCTTTTCCGCCGGTTAAGTTTTGGAGGCCTGATTTCTTGTCCTGTGATAAAAAGCCTTCTGTTTTGACTGCCAAAGCTTTCAGGGGAGCATTTGCAAGCTTCTGGCACCATTTTTGAGTGAATTGCCAAAAGTCAGATTTTTGCTGAAATTGTGACCCCGGGGCTTAGGGATTTTTTCAAAAAAATCTTTTCCGCCGGTTAAGTTTTGGAGGGCTGATTTCTTGTCCTGTGATAAAATGCCTTCTGTTTCGACTGCCAAAGCTTTCAGGGGAGCATTTGCAAGCTTCTGGCACCATTTTTGAGTGAATTGCCAAAAGTCAGATTTTTGCTGAAATTGTGACCCCGGGGCTTAGGGATTTTTTCAAAAAAATCTTTTCCTCCGGTTAAGTTTTGGAGGCCTGATTTCTTGTCCTGTGATAAAAAGCCTTCTGTTTCGACTGCCAAAGCTTTCAGGGGAGCATTTGCAAGCTTCTGGCACCATTTTTGAGTGAATTGCCAAAAGTCAGATTTTTGCTGAAATTGTGACCCCGGGGCTTAGGGATTTTTTCAAAAAAATCTTTTCCGCCGATTAAGTTTTCGAGGGCTGATTTCTTGTCCTGTGATAAAAAGCCTTCTGTTTCGACTGCCAAAGCTTTCAGGAGAGCATTTGCAACCGTTTGTCACCATTTTTGAGTGAATTGCCAAAAGTCAGATTTTTGCTGAAATTGTTACCCCGGGGCTTAGGGATTTTTTCAAAAAAATCTTTTCCGCCGGTTAAGTTTTCAAGGACTGATTTCTTGTCCAGTGATAAAAAGCCTTCTGTTTCGACAGCCAAAGCTTTCAGGGGAGCATTTGCAAGCTTCTGGCACCATTTTTGAGTGAATTGCCAAAAGTCAGATTTTTGCTGAAATTGTGACCCCGGGGCTTAGGGATTTTTTCAAAAAAATCTTTTTTGCCGGTTAAGTTTTCGAGGGCTGATTTCTTGTCCTGTGATAAAAAGCCTTCTGTTTCGACTGCCAAAGCTTTCAGGAGAGCATTTGCAACCGTTTGGCATCTTTTTGAGTGAATTGCCAAAAGTCAGATTTTTGCTGAAATTATGACCCCGGGGCTTAGGGATTTTTTCAAAAAAATCTTTTCCGCCGGTTAAGTTTTGGAGGCCTGATTTCTTGTCCAGTGATAAAAAGCCTTCTGTTTCGACTGCCAAAGCTTTCAGGGGAGCATGTGCAAGCTTCTGGCACCATTTTTGAGTGAATTGCCAAAAGTCAGATTTTTGCTGAAATTGTGACCCTGGGGCTTAGGGATTTTTTCAAAAAAATCTTTTCCGCCGGTTAAGTTTTCGAGGGCTGATTTCTTGTCCTGTGATAAAATACCTTCTGTTTCGACTGCCAAAGCTTTCAGGAGAGCATTTGCAACCGTTTGGCATCATTTTTGAGTGAATTGCCAAAAGTCAGATTTCTGCTGAAATTGTGACCCCGGGGCTTAGGGATTTTTTCAAAAAAATCTTTTCCGCCGGTTAAGTTTTCGAGGGCTGATTTCTTGTCCTGTGATAAAAAGCCTTCTGTTTCGACTGCCAAAGCTTTCGGGGGAGCATTTGCAAGCTTCTGGCACCATTTTTGAGTGAATTGCCAAAAGTCAGATTTTTGCTGAAATTGTGACCCCGGGGCTTAGGGATTTTTTCAAAAAAATCTTTTCCGCCGGTTAAGTTTTGGAGGGCTGATTTCTTGTCCTGTGATAAAATGCCTTCTGTTTCGACTGCCAAAGCTTTCAGGGGAGCATTTGCAAGCTTCTGGCACCATTTTTGAGTGAATTGCCAAAAGTCAGATTTTTGCTGAAATTGTGACCCCGGGGCTTAGGGATTTTTTCAAAAAAATCTTTTCCTCCGGTTAAGTTTTGGAGGCCTGATTTCTTGTCCTGTGATAAAAAGCCTTCTGTTTCGACTGCCAAAGCTTTCAGGGGAGCATTTGCAAGCTTCTGGCACCATTTTTGAGTGAATTGCCAAAAGTCAGATTTTTGCTGAAATTGTGACCCCGGGGCTTAGGGATTTTTTCAAAAAAATCTTTTCCGCCGATTAAGTTTTCGAGGGCTGATTTCTTGTCCTGTGATAAAAAGCCTTCTGTTTCGACTGCCAAAGCTTTCAGGAGAGCATTTGCAACCGTTTGTCACCATTTTTGAGTGAATTGCCAAAAGTCAGATTTTTGCTGAAATTGTTACCCCGGGGCTTAGGGATTTTTTCAAAAAAATCTTTTCCGCCGGTTAAGTTTTCAAGGACTGATTTCTTGTCCAGTGATAAAAAGCCTTCTGTTTCGACAGCCAAAGCTTTCAGGGGAGCATTTGCAAGCTTCTGGCACCATTTTTGAGTGAATTGCCAAAAGTCAGATTTTTGCTGAAATTGTGACCCCGGGGCTTAGGGATTTTTTCAAAAAAATCTTTTCTGCCGGTTAAGTTTTCGAGGGCTGATTTCTTGTCCTGTGATAAAAAGCCTTCTGTTTCGACTGCCAAAGCTTTCAGGAGAGCATTTGCAACCGTTTGGCATCTTTTTGAGTGAATTGCCAAAAGTCAGATTTTTGCTGAAATTATGACCCCGGGGCTTAGGGATTTTTTCAAAAAAATCTTTTCCGCCGGTTAAGTTTTGGAGGCCTGATTTCTTGTCCAGTGATAAAAAGCCTTCTGTTTCGACTGCCAAAGCTTTCAGGGGAGCATGTGCAAGCTTCTGGCACCATTTTTGAGTGAATTGCCAAAAGTCAGATTTTTGCTGAAATTGTGACCCTGGGGCTTAGGGATTTTTTCAAAAAAATCTTTTCCGCCGGTTAAGTTTTCGAGGGCTGATTTCTTGTCCTGTGATAAAATACCTTCTGTTTCGACTGCCAAAGCTTTCAGGAGAGCATTTGCAACCGTTTGGCATCATTTTTGAGTGAATTGCCAAAAGTCAGATTTCTGCTGAAATTGTGACCCCGGGGCTTAGGGATTTTTTCAAAAAAATCTTTTCCGCCGGTTAAGTTTTCGAGGGCTGATTTCTTGTCCTGTGATAAAAAGCCTTCTGTTTCGACTGCCAAAGCTTTCAGGAGAGCATTTGCAACCGTTTGTCACAATTTTTGAGTGAATTGCCAAAAGTCAGATTTTTGCTGAAATTGTGACCCCGGGGCTTAGGGATATTTTCAAAAAAATCTTTTCCGCCGGTTAAGTTTTCGAGGGCTGATTTCTTGTCCTGTGATAAAAAGCCTTCTGTTTCGACTGCCAAAGCTTTCGGGGGAGCATTTGCAAGCTTCTGGCACCATTTTTGAATGAATTGCCAAAAGTCAGATTTTTGCTGAAATTGTGACCCCCGGGGCTTAAGGATTTTTTCAAAAAAATCTTTTCCGCCGGTTAAGTTTTGGAGGCCTGATTTCTTGTCCTGTGATAAAAAGCCTTCTGTTTCGACTGCCAAAGCTTTCAGGGGAGCATTTGCAAGCTTCTGGCACCATTTTTGAGTGAATTGCCAAAAGTCAGATTTTTGCTGAAATTGTGACCCCGGGGCTTAGGGATTTTTTCAAAAAAATCTTTTCCGCCGGTTAAGTTTTCAAGGGCTGATTTCTTGTCCAGTGATAAAAAGCCTTCTGTTTCAACTGCCAAAGCTTTCAGGAGAGCATTTGCAAGCTTCTGGCACCATTTTTGAGTGAATTGCCAAAAGTCAGATTTCTGCTGAAACTGTGACCCCGGGGCTTAGGGATATTTTCAAAAAAATCTTTTCCGCCGGTTAAGTTTTCGAGGGCTGATTTCTTGTCCTGTGATAAAAAGCCTTCTGTTTCGACTGCCAAAGCTTTCGGGGGAGGATTTGCAAGCTTCTGGCACCATTTTTGAATGAATTGCCAAAAGTCAGGTTTTTGCTGAAATTGTGACCCTGGGGCTTAAGGATTTTTTCAAAAAAATATTTTCCGCCGGTGAAGTTTTGGAGGCCTGATTTCTTGTCCTGTGATAAAAAGCCTTCTGTTTCGACTGCCAAAGCTTTCAGGGGAGCATTTGCAAGCTTCTGGCACCATTTTTGAGTGAATTGCCAAAAGTCAGATTTTTGCTGAAATTGTGACCCCGGGGCTTAGGGATTTTTTCAAAAAAATCTTTTCCGCCGGTTAAGTTTTCAAGGGCTGATTTCTTATCCTGTGATAAACATCCTTCTGTTTTGACTGCCAAAGCTTTCAGGAGAGCATTTGCATCCGTTTGGCACCATTTTTGAGTGAATTGCCAAAAGTCAGATTTCTGCTGAAATTGTGACCCCGGGGCTTAGGGATATTTTCAAAAAAATCTTTTCCGCCGGTTAAGTTTTCGAGGGCTGATTTCTTGTCCTGTGATAAAAAGCCTTCTGTTTCAACTGCCAAAGCTTTCGGGGGAGGATTTGCAAGCTTCTGGCACCATTTTTGAGTGAATTGCCAAAAGTCAGATTTTTGCTGAAATTGTGACCCCGGGGCTTAGGGATTTTTTCAAAAAAATATTTTCCGCCGGTTAAGTTTTCAAGGGCTGATTTCTTGTCGACTGATAAAAAGCCTTCTGTTTCGACTGCCAAAGCTTTCAGGAGAGCATTTGCAAGCTTCTGGCACCATTTTAGAGTGAATTGCCAAAAGTCAGATTTCTGCTGAAATTGTGACCCCGGGGCTTAGGGATATTTTCAAAAAAATCTTTTCCGCCGGTTAAGTTTTCGAGGGCTGATTTCTTGTCCTGTGATAAAAAGCCTTCTGTTTCAACTGCCAAAGCTTTTGGGGGAGGATTTGCAAGCTTCTGGCACCATTTTTGAGTGAATTGCCAAAAGTCAGATTTTTGCTGAAATTGTGACCCCGGGGCTTAGGGATTTTTTCCAAAAAATCTTTTCCGCCGATTAAGTTTTCGAGGACTGATTTCTTGTCCTGTGATAAAAAGCCTTCTGTTTCGACTGCCAAAGCTTTCAGGAGAGCATTTGCAACCGTTTGTCACCATTTTTGAGTGAATTGCCAAAAGTCAGATTTTTGCTGAAATTGTTACCCCGGGGCTTAGGGATTTTTTCAAAAAAATCTTTTCCGCCGGTTAAGTTTTCAAGGGCTGATTTCTTGTCCAGTGATAAAAAGCCTTCTGTTTCAACTGCCAAAGCTTTCAGGAGAGCATTTGCAACCGTTTGGCATCATTTTTGAGTGAATTGCCAAAAGTCAGATTTCTGCTGAAATTGTGACCCCGGGGCTTAGGGATTTTTTCAAAAAAATCTTTTCCGCCGGTTAAGTTTTCGAGGGCTGATTTCTTGTCCTGTGATAAAAAGCCTTCTGTTTCGACTGCCAAAGCTTTCGGGGGAGCATTTGCAAGCTTCTGGCACCATTTTTGAATGAATTGCCAAAAGTCAGATTTTTGCTGAAATTGTGACCCCCGGGGCTTAAGGATTTTTTCAAAAAAATATTTTCCGCCGGTTAAGTTTTGGAGGCCTGATTTCTTGTCCTATGATAAAAAGCCTTCTGTTTCGACTGCCAAAGCTTTCAGGAGAGCAGTTCCAACCGTTTGGCACCATTTTTGAGTGAATTGCCAAAAGTCAGATTTTTGCTGAAATTGTGACCCTGGGGCTTAGGGATATTTTCAAAAAAATCTTTTCCGCCGGTTAAGTTTTCGAGGGCTGATTTCTTGTCCTGTGATAAAATACCTTCTGTTTCGACTGCCAAAGCTTTCAGGAGAGCATTTGCAACCGTTTGGCATCATTTTTGAGTGAATTGCCAAAAGTCAGATTTCTGCTGAAATTGTGACCCCGGGGCTTAGGGATTTTTTCAAAAAAATCTTTTCCGCCGGTTAAGTTTTGGAGGCCTGATTTCTTGTCCTGTGATAAAAAGCCTTCTGTTTCGACTGCCAAAGCTTTCAGGAGAGCATTTGCAACCGTTTGTCACCATTTTTGAGTGAATTGCCAAAAGTCAGATTTTTGCTGAAATTGTGACCCCGGGGCTTAGGGATATTTTCAAAAAAATCTTTTCCGCCGGTTAAGTTTTCGAGGGCTGATTTCTTGTCCTGTGATAAAAAGCCTTCTGTTTCGACTGCCAAAGCTTTCGGGGGAGCATTTGCAAGCTTCTGGCACCATTTTTGAATGAATTGCCAAAAGTCAGATTTTTGCTGAAATTGTGACCCCCGGGGCTTAAGGATTTTTTCAAAAAAATCTTTTCCGCCGGTTAAGTTTTGGAGGCCTGATTTCTTGTCCTGTGATAAAAAGCCTTCTGTTTCGACTGCCAAAGCTTTCAGGGGAGCATTTGCAAGCTTCTGGCACCATTTTTGAGTGAATTGCCAAAAGTCAGATTTTTGCTGAAATTGTGACCCCGGGGCTTAGGGATTTTTTCAAAAAAATCTTTTCCGCCGGTTAAGTTTTCAAGGGCTGATTTCTTGTCCAGTGATAAAAAGCCTTCTGTTTCAACTGCCAAAGCTTTCAGGAGAGCATTTGCAAGCTTCTGGCACCATTTTTGAGTGAATTGCCAAAAGTCAGATTTTTGCTGAAATTGTGACCCCGGGGCTTAGGGATATTTTCAAAAAAATCTTTTCCGCCGGTTAAGTTTTCGAGGGCTGATTTCTTGTCCTGTGATAAAAAGCCTTCTGTTTCGACTGCCAAAGCTTTCGGGGGAGGATTTGCAAGCTTCTGGCACCATTTTTGAATGAATTGCCAAAAGTCAGGTTTTTGCTGAAATTGTGACCCTGGGGCTTAAGGATTTTTTCAAAAAAATATTTTCCGCCGGTGAAGTTTTGGAGGCCTGATTTCTTGTCCTGTGATAAAAAGCCTTCTGTTTCGACTGCCAAAGCTTTCAGGGGAGCATTTGCAAACTTCTGGCACCATTTTTGAGAGAATTGCCAAAAGTCAGATTTTTGCTGAAATTGTGACCCCGGGGCTTAGGGATTTTTTCAAAAAAATCTTTTCCGCCGGTTAAGTTTTCAAGGGCTGATTTCTTATCCTGTGATAAACATCCTTCTGTTTTGACTGCCAAAGCTTTCAGGAGAGCATTTGCATCCGTTTGGCACCATTTTTGAGTGAATTGCCAAAAGTCAGATTTCTGCTGAAATTGTGACCCCGGGGCATAGGGATTTTTTCAAAAAAATCTTTTCCGCCGGTTAAGTTTACGAGGGCTGATTTCTTGTCCTGTGATAAAAAGCCTTCTGTTTCGACTGCCAAAGCTTTCAGGGGAGCATTTGCAAGCTTCTGGCACCATTTTTTGAGTGAATTGCCAAAAGTCAGATTTTTGCTGAAATTGTGACCCCGGGGCTTAGGGATATTTTCAAAAAAATCTTTTCCGCCGGTTAAGTTTTCGAGGGCTGATTTCTTGTCCTGTGATAAAAAGCCTTCTGTTTCAACTGCCAAAGCTTTCGGGGGAGGATTTGCAAGCTTCTGGCACCATTTTTGAGTGAATTGCCAAAAGTCAGATTTTTGCTGAAATTGTGACCCCGGGGCTTAGGGATTTTTTCAAAAAAATATTTTCCGCCGGTTAAGTTTTCAAGGGCTGATTTCTTGTCCACTGATAAAAAGCCTTCTGTTTCGACTGCCAAAGCTTTCAGGAGAGCATTTGCAAGCTTCTGGCACCATTTTAGAGTGAATTGCCAAAAGTCAGATTTCTGCTGAAATTGTGACCCCGGGGCTTAGGGATATTTTCAAAAAAATCTTTTCCGCCGGTTAAGTTTTCGAGGGCTGATTTCTTGTCCTGTGATAAAAAGCCTTCTGTTTCAACTGCCAAAGCTTTCGGGGGAGGATTTGCAAGCTTCTGGCACCATTTTTGAGTGAATTGCCAAAAGTCAGATTTTTGCTGAAATTGTGACCCCGGGGCTTAGGGATTTTTTCAAAAAAATATTTTCCGCCGGTTAAGTTTTCAAGGGCTGATTTCTTGTCCACTGATAAAAAGCCTTCTGTTTCGACTGCCAAAGCTTTCAGGAGAACATTTGCAAGCTTCTGGCACCATTTTAGAGTGAATTGCCAAAAGTCAGATTTCTGCTGAAATTGTGACCCCGGGGCTTAGGGATATTTTCAAAAAAATCTTTTCCGCCGGTTAAGTTTTCGAGGGCTGATTTCTTGTCCTGTGATAAAAAGCCTTCTGTTTCAACTGCCAAAGCTTTTGGGGGAGGATTTGCAAGCTTCTGGCACCATTTTTGAGTGAATTGCCAAAAGTCAGATTTTTGCTGAAATTGTGACCCCGGGGCTTAGGGATTTTTTCCAAAAAATCTTTTCCGCCGATTAAGTTTTCGAGGACTGATTTCTTGTCCTGTGATAAAAAGCCTTCTGTTTCGACTGCCAAAGCTTTCAGGAGAGCATTTGCAACCGTTTGTCACCATTTTTGAGTGAATTGCCAAAAGTCAGATTTTTGCTGAAATTGTTACCCCGGGGCTTAGGGATTTTTTCAAAAAAATGTTTTCCGCCGGTTAAGTTTTCAAGGGCTGATTTCTTGTCCAGTGATAAAAAGCCTTCTGTTTCAACTGCCAAAGCTTTCAGGAGAGCATTTGCAACCGTATGGCACCTTTTTGAGTGAATTGCCAAAAGTCAGATTTTTGCTGAAATTATGACCCCGGGGCTTAGGGATTTTTTCAAAAAAATCTTTTCCGCCGGTTAAGTTTTGGAGGCCTGATTTCTTGTCCTGTGATAAAAAGCCTTCTGTTTCGACTGCCAAAGCTTTCAGGAGAGCATTTGCAACCGTTTGGCATCATTTTTGAGTGAATTGCCAAAAGTCAGATTTCTGCTGAAATTGTGACCCCGGGGCTTAAGGATTTTTTCAAAAAAATCTTTTCCGCCGGTTAAGTTTTCGAGGGCTGATTTCTTGTCCTGTGATAAAATACCTTCTGTTTCGACTGCCAAAGCTTTCAGGAGAGCATTTGCAACCGTTTGGCATCATTTTTGAGTGAATTGCCAAAAGTCAGATTTCTGCTGAAATTGTGACCCCGGGGCTTAAGGATTTTTTCAAAAAAATCTTTTCCGCCGGTTAAGTTTTCGAGGGCTGGTTTCTTGTCCTGTGATAAAAAGCCTTCTGTTTCGACTGCCAAAGCTTTCGGGGGAGCATGTGCAAGCTTCTGGCACCATTTTTGAGTGAATTGCCAAAAGTCAGATTTTTGCTGAAATTGTGACCCTGGGGCTTAGGGATATTTTCAAAAAAATCTTTTCCGCCGGTTAAGTTTTCGAGGGCTGATTTCTTGTCCTGTGATAAAATACCTCCTGTTTCGACTGCCAAAGCTTTCAGGAGAGCATTTGCAACCGTTTGGCATCATTTTTGAGTGAATTGCCAAAAGTCAGATTTCTGCTGAAATTGTGACCCCGGGGCTTAAGGATTTTTTCAAAAAAATCTTTTCCGCCGGTTAAGTTTTCGAGGGCTGGTTTCTTGTCCTGTGATAAAAAGCCTTCTGTTTCGACTGCCAAAGCTTTCGGGGGAGCATTTGCAAGCTTCTGGCACCATTTTTGAATGAATTGCCAAAAGTCAGATTTTTGCTGAAATTGTGACCCCCGGGGCTTAAGGATTTTTTCAAAAAAATATTTTCCGCCGGTTAAGTTTTGGAGGCCTGATTTCTTGTCCTGTGATAAAAAGCCTTCTGTTTCGACTGCCAAAGCTTTCAGGGGAGCATTTGCAAGCTTCTGGCACCATTATTGAGTGAATTGCCAAAAGTCAGATTTTTGCTGAAATTGTGACCCCGGGGCTTAGGGATTTTTTCAAAAAAATCTTTTCCGCCGGTTAAGTTTTCGAGGGCTGATTTCTTGTCCTGTGATAAAAAGCCTTCTGTTTCGACTGCCAAAGCTTTCGGGGGAGGATTTGCAAGCTTCTGGCACCATTTTTGAGTGAATTGCCAAAAGTCAGATTTTTGCTGAAATTGTGACCCCGGGGCTTAGGGATTTTTTCAAAAAAATCTTTTCCGCCGGTTAAGTTTTCTTGGGCTGATTTCTTGTCCAGTGATAAAAAGCCTTCTGTTTCAACTGCCAAAGCTTTCAGGAGAGCATTTGCAACCGTTTGGCACCTTTTTGAGTGAATTGCCAAAAGTCAGATTTTTGCTGAAATTATGACCCCGGGGCTTAGGGATTTTTTCAAAAAAATCTTTTCCGCCGGTTAAGTTTTGGAGGCCTGATTTCTTGTCCTGTGATAAAAAGCCTTCTGTTTCGACTGCCAAAGCTTTCAGGGGAGGATTTGCAAGCTTCTGGCACCATTTTTGAGTGAATTGCCAAAAGTCAGATTTCTGCTGAAATTGTGACCCCGGGGCTTAGGGATATTTTCAAAAAAATCTTTTCCGCCGGTTAAGTTTTCGAGGGCTGATTTCTTGTCCTGGGATAAAATGCCTTCTGTTTCGACTGCCAAAGCTTTCAGGAGAGCATTTGCAACCGTTTGTCACCATTTTTGAGTGAATTGCCAAAAGTCAGATTTTTGCTGAAATTGTGACCCCGGGGCTTAGGGATTTTTTCCAAAAAATCTTTTCCGCCGATTAAGTTTTCGAGGGCTGATTTCTTGTCCTGTGATAAAAAGCCTTCTGTTTCGACTGCCAAAGCTTTCAGGAGAGCATTTGCAACCGTTTGTCACCATTTTTGAGTGAATTGCCAAAAGTCAGATTTTTGCTGAAATTGTTACCCCGGGGCTTAGGGATTTTTTCAAAAAAATCTTTTCCGCCGGTTAAGTTTTCAAGGGCTGATTTCTTGTCCAGTGATAAAAAGCCTTCTGTTTCAACTGCCAAAGCTTTCAGGAGAGCATTTGCAACCGTTTGGCACCTTTTTGAGTGAATTGCCAAAAGTCAGATTTTTGCTGAAATTATGACCCCGGGGCTTAGGGATTTTTTCAAAAAAATCTTTTCCGCCGGTTAAGTTTTGGAGGCCTGATTTCTTGTCCTGTGATAAAAAGCCTTCTGTTTCGACTGCCAAAGCTTTCAGGGGAGGATTTGCAAGCTTCTGGCACCATTTTTGAGTGAATTGCCAAAAGTCAGATTTTTGCTGAAATTGTGACCCCGGGGCTTAGGGATTTTTTCAAAAAAATCTTTTCCGCCGATTAGGTTTTCGAGGGCTGATTTCTTGTCCTGTGATAAAAAGCCTTCTGTTTCGACTGCCAAAGCTTTCAGGAGAGCATTTGCAACCGTTTGTCACCATTTTTGAGTGAATTGCCAAAAGTCAGATTTTTGCTGAAATTGTTACCCCGGGGCTTAGGGATTTTTTCAAAAAAATCTTTTCCGCCGGTTAAGTTTTCAAGGACTGATTTCTTGTCCAGTGATAAAAAGCCTTCTGTTTCGACTGCCAAAGCTTTCAGGGGAGCATGTGCAAGCTTCTGGCACCATTTTTGAGTGAATTGCCAAAAGTCAGATTTTTGCTGAAATTGTGACCCTGGGGCTTAGGGATATTTTCAAAAAAATCTTTTCCGCCGGTTAAGTTTTCAAGGGCTGATTTCTTGTCCACTGATAAAAAGCCTTCTGTTTCGACTGCCAAAGCTTTCAGGAGAGCATTTGCAAGCTTCTGGCACCATTTTAGAGTGAATTGCCAAAAGTCAGATTTCTGCTGAAATTGTGACCCCGGGGCTTAGGGATATTTTCAAAAAAATCTTTTCCGCCGGTTAAGTTTTCGAGGGCTGATTTCTTGT
This sequence comes from Podarcis vaucheri, assembly GCF_965113315.1. Lineage (NCBI taxonomy): Eukaryota > Metazoa > Chordata > Lepidosauria > Squamata > Lacertidae > Podarcis > Podarcis vaucheri. The sequence goes on along the minus strand of NC_138749.1, from coordinate 57,359,049 downwards.
CCTGTGATAAAAAGCCTTCTGTTTCAACTGCCAAAGTTTTGGGGGAGGATTTGCAAGCTTCTGGCACCATTTTTGAGTGAATTGCCAAAAGTCAGATTTTTGCTGAAATTGTGACCCCGGGGCTTAGGGATTTTTTCCAAAAAATCTTTTCCGCCGATTAAGTTTTCGAGGACTGATTTCTTGTCCTGTGATAAAAAGCCTTCTGTTTCGACTGCCAAAGCTTTCAGGAGAGCATTTGCAACCGTTTGTCACCATTTTTGAGTGAATTGCCAAAAGTCAGATTTTTGCTGAAATTGTTACCCCGGGGCTTAGGGATTTTTTCAAAAAAATCTTTTCCGCCGGTTAAGTTTTCAAGGGCTGATTTCTTGTCCAGTGATAAAAAGCCTTCTGTTTCAACTGCCAAAGCTTTCAGGAGAGCATTTGCAACCGTATGGCACCTTTTTGAGTGAATTGCCAAAAGTCAGATTTTTGCTGAAATTATGACCCCGGGGCTTAGGGATTTTTTCAAAAAAATCTTTTCCGCCGGTTAAGTTTTGGAGGCCTGATTTCTTGTCCTGTGATAAAAAGCCTTCTGTTTCGACTGCCAAAGCTTTCAGGGGAGCATGTGCAAGCTTCTGGCACCATTTTTGAGTGAATTGCCAAAAGTCAGATTTTTGCTGAAATTGTGACCCTGGGGCTTAGGGATATTTTCAAAAAAATCTTTTCCGCCGGTTAAGTTTTCGAGGGCTGATTTCTTGTCCTGTGATAAAATACCTTCTGTTTCGACTGCCAAAGCTTTCAGGAGAGCATTTGCAACCGTTTGGCATCATTTTTGAGTGAATTGCCAAAAGTCAGATTTCTGCTGAAATTGTGACCCCGGGGCTTAAGGATTTTTTCAAAAAAATCTTTTCCGCCGGTTAAGTTTACGAGGGCTGGTTTCTTGTCCTGTGATAAAAAGCCTTCTGTTTCGACTGCCAAAGCTTTCGGGGGAGCATTTGCAAGCTTCTGGCACCATTTTTGAATGAATTGCCAAAAGTCAGATTTTTGCTGAAATTGTGACCCCCGGGGCTTAAGGATTTTTTCAAAAAAATATTTTCCGCCGGTTAAGTTTTGGAGGCCTGATTTCTTGTCCTGTGATAAAAAGCCTTCTGTTTCGACTGCCAAAGCTTTCAGGGGAGCATTTGCAAGCTTCTGGCACCATTATTGAGTGAATTGCCAAAAGTCAGATTTTTGCTGAAATTGTGACCCCGGGGCTTAGGGATTTTTTCAAAAAAATCTTTTCCGCCGGTTAAGTTTTCGAGGGCTGATTTCTTGTCCTGTGATAAAAAGCCTTCTGTTTCGACTGCCAAAGCTTTCGGGGGAGGATTTGCAAGCTTCTGGCACCATTTTTGAGTGAATTGCCAAAAGTCAGATTTTTGCTGAAATTGTGACCCCGGGGCTTAGGGATTTTTTCAAAAAAATCTTTTCCGCCGGTTAAGTTTTCTTGGGCTGATTTCTTGTCCTGTGATAAACATCTTCTGTTTTGACTGCCAAAGCTTTCAGGAGAGCAATTGCATCCGTTTGGCACCATTTTTGAGTGAATTGCCAAAAGTCAGATTTCTGCTGAAATTGTGACCCCGGGGCTTAGGGATTTTTTCAAAAAAATCTTTTCCGCCGGTTAAGTTTACGAGGGCTGATTTCTTGTCCTGTGATAAAAAGCCTTCTGTTTCGACTGCCAAAGCTTTCAGGAGAGCATTTGCAAGCTTCTGGCACCATTTTAGAGTGAATTGCCAAAAGTCAGATTTCTGCTGAAATTGTGACCCCGGGGCTTAGGGATATTTTCAAAAAAATCTTTTCCGCCGGTTAAGTTTTCGAGGGCTGATTTCTTGTCCTGGGATAAAATGCCTTCTGTTTCGACTGCCAAAGCTTTCAGGAGAGCATTTGCAACCGTTTGTCACCATTTTTGAGTGAATTGCCAAAAGTCAGATTTTTGCTGAAATTGTGACCCCGGGGCTTAGGGATTTTTTCCAAAAAATCTTTTCCGCCGATTAAGTTTTCGAGGGCTGATTTCTTGTCCTGTGATAAAAAGCCTTCTGTTTCGACTGCCAAAGCTTTCAGGAGAGCATTTGCAACCGTTTGTCACCATTTTTGAGTGAATTGCCAAAAGTCAGATTTTTGCTGAAATTGTTACCCCGGGGCTTAGGGATTTTTTCAAAAAAATCTTTTCCGCCGGTTAAGTTTTCAAGGGCTGATTTCTTGTCCAGTGATAAAAAGCCTTCTGTTTCAACTGCCAAAGCTTTCAGGAGAGCATTTGCAACCGTTTGGCACCTTTTTGAGTGAATTGCCAAAAGTCAGATTTTTGCTGAAATTATGACCCCGGGGCTTAGGGATTTTTTCAAAAAAATCTTTTCCGCCGGTTAAGTTTTGGAGGCCTGATTTCTTGTCCTGTGATAAAAAGCCTTCTGTTTCGACTGCCAAAGCTTTCAGGGGAGGATTTGCAAGCTTCTGGCACCATTTTTGAGTGAATTGCCAAAAGTCAGATTTTTGCTGAAATTGTTACCCCGGGGCTTAGGGATTTTTTCAAAAAAATCTTTTCCGCCGGTTAAGTTTTCAAGGACTGATTTCTTGTCCAGTGATAAAAAGCCTTCTGTTTCGACTGCCAAAGCTTTCAGGGGAGCATGTGCAAGCTTCTGGCACCATTTTTGAGTGAATTGCCAAAAGTCAGATTTTTGCTGAAATTGTGACCCTGGGGCTTAGGGATATTTTCAAAAAAATCTTTTCCGCCGGTTAAGTTTTCGAGGGCTGATTTCTTGTCCTGTGATAAAATACCTTCTGTTTCGACTTCCAAAGCTTTCAGGAGAGCATTTGCAACCGTTTGGCATCATTTTTGAGTGAATTGCCAAAAGTCAGATTTCTGCTGAAATTGTGACCCCGGGGCTTAAGGATTTTTTCAAAAAAATCTTTTCCGCCGGTTAAGTTTTCGAGGGCTGGTTTCTTGTCCTGTGATAAAAAGCCTTCTGTTTCGACTGCCAAAGCTTTCGGGGGAGCATTTGCAAGCTTCTGGCACCATTTTTGAATGAATTGCCAAAAGTCAGATTTTTGCTGAAATTGTGACCCCCGGGGCTTAAGGATTTTTTCAAAAAAATATTTTCCGCCGGTTAAGTTTTGGAGGCCTGATTTCTTGTCCTGTGATAAAAAGCCTTCTGTTTCGACTGCCAAAGCTTTCGGGGGAGCATTTGCAAGCTTCTGGCACCATTATTGAGTGAATTGCCAAAAGTCAGATTTTTGCTGAAATTGTGACCCCGGGGCTTAGGGATTTTTTCAAAAAAATCTTTTCCGCCGGTAAAGTTTTCGAGGGCTGATTTCTTGTCCTGTGATAAAAAGCCTTCTGTTTCGACTGCCAAAGCTTTCGGGGGAGGATTTGCAAGCTTCTGGCACCATTTTTGAGTGAATTGCCAAAAGTCAGATTTTTGCTGAAATTGTGACCCCGGGGCTTAGGGATTTTTTCAAAAAAATCTTTTCCGCCGGTTAAGTTTTCTTGGGCTGATTTCTTGTCCTGTGATAAAATGCCTTCTGTTTCGACTGCCAAAGCTTTCAGAAGAGCATTTGCAACCGTTTGTCACCATTTTTGAGTGAATTGCCAAAAGTCAGATTTTTGCTGAAATTGTGACCCCGGGGCTTAGGGATTTTTTCAAAAAAATCTTTTCCGCCGGTTAAGTTTTCAAGGGCTGATTTCTTGTCCAGTGATAAAAAGCCTTCTGTTTCGACTGCCAAAGCTTTCAGGAGAGGATTTGCAAGCTTCTGGCACCATTTTTGAGTGAATTGCCAAAAGTCAGATTTCTGCTGAAATTGTGACCCCGGTTCTTAGGGATATTTTCAAAAAAATCTTTTCCGCCGGTTAAGTTTTCGAGGGCTGATTTCTTGTCCTGTGATAAAAAGCCTTCTGTTTCGACTGCCAAAGCTTTCGGGGGAGGATTTGCAAGCTTCTGGCACCATTTTTGAATGAATTGCCAAAAGTCAGATTTTTGCTGAAATTGTGACCCTGGGGCTTAAGGATTTATTCAAAAAAATATTTTCCGCCGGTGAAGTTTTGGAGGCCTGATTTCTTGTCCTGTGATAAAAAGCCTTCTGTTTCGACTGCCAAAGCTTTCAGGGGAGCATTTGCAAGCTTCTGGCACCATTTTTGAGTGAATTGCCAAAAGTCAGATTTTTGCTGAAATTGTGACCCCGGGGCTTAGGGATTTTTTCAAAAAAATCTTTTCCGCCGGTTAAGTTTTGGAGGCCTGATTTCTTGTACTGTGATAAAAAGCCTTCTGTTTCGACTGCCAAAGCTTTCAGGGGAGCATTTGCAAGCTTCTGGCACCATTTTTGAGTGAATTGCCAAAAGTCAGATTTTTGCTGAAATTGTGACCCCGGGGCTTAGGGATTTTTTCAAAAAAATCTTTTCCGCCGGTTAAGTTTTCTTGGGCTGATTTCTTGTCCTGTGATAAAATGCCTTCTGTTTCGACTGCCAAAGCTTTCAGGAGAGCATTTGCAACAGTTTGTCACCATTTTTGAGTGAATTGCCAAAAGTCAGATTTTTGCTGAAATTGTGACCCCGGGGCTTAGGGATTTTTTCAAAAAAATCTTTTCCGCCGGTTAAGTTTTCAAGGGCTGATTTCTTGTCCAGTGATAAAAAGCCTTCTGTTTCGACTGCCAAAGCTTTCAGGAGAGCATTTGCAAGCTTCTGGCACCATTTTTGAGTGAATTGCCAAAAGTCAGATTTCTGCTGAAATTGTGACCCCGGGGCTTAGGGATATTTTCAAAAAAATCTTTTCCGCCGGTTAAGTTTTCAAGGGCTGATTTCTTGTCCTGTGATAAAAAGCCTTCTGTTTCGACTGCCAAAGCTTTCGGGGGAGGATTTGCAAGCTTCTGGCACCATTTTTGAATGAATTGCCAAAAGTCAGATTTTTGCTGAAATTGTGACCCTGGGGCTTAAGGATTTATTCAAAAAAATATTTTCCGCCGGTGAAGTTTTGGAGGCCTGATTTCTTGTCCTGTGATAAAAAGCCTTCTGTTTCGACTGCCAAAGCTTTCAGGGGAGCATTTGCAAGCTTCTGGCACCATTTTTGAGTGAATTGCCAAAAGTCAGATTTTTGCTCAAATTGTGACCCCAGGGCTTAGGTATTTTTTAAAAAAATCTTTTCCACCGGTTAAGTTTTCAAGGGCTGATTTCTTATCCTGTGATAAACATCCTTCTGTTTTGACTGCCAAAGCTTTCAGGAGAGCATTTGCATCCGTTTGGCACCATTTTTGAGTGAATTGCCAAAAGTCAGATTTCTGCTGAAATTGTGACCCCAGGGCTTAAGGATTTTTTCAAAAAAATATTTTCCGCCGGTTAAGTTTTCAAGGGCTGATTTCTTGTCCACTGATAAAAAGCCTTCTGTTTCGACTGCCAAAGCTTTCAGGAGAGCATTTGCAAGCTTCTGGCACCATTTTTGAGTGAATTGCCAAAAGTCAGATTTCTGCTGAAATTGTGACCCCGGGGGTTAGGGATTTTTTCAAAAAAATATTTTCCGCCGGTTAAGTTTTGGAGGCCTGATTTCTTGTCCTGTGATAAAAAGCCTTCTGTTTCGACTGCCAAAGCTTTCAGGGGAGCATTTGCAAGCTTCTGGCACCATATTTGAGTGAATTGCCAAAAGTCAGATTTTTGCTGAAATTGTGACCCCGGGGCTTAGGGATTTTTTCAAAAAAATCTTTTCCGCCGGTTAAGTTTTCGAGGGCTGATTTCTTGTCCTGTGATAAAAAGCCTTCTGTTTCGACTGCCAAAGCTTTCAGGGGAGGATTTGCAAGCTTCTGGCACCATTTTTGAGTGAATTGCCAAAAGTCAGATTTTTGCTGAAATTGTGACCCCGGGGCTTAGGGATTTTTTCAAAAAAATCTTTTCCGCCGGTTAAGTTTTCTTGGGCTGATTTCTTGTCCTGGGATAAAATGCCTTCTGTTTCGACTGCCAAAGCTTTCAGGAGAGCATTTGCAACCGTTTGTCACCATTTTTGAGTGAATTGCCAAAAGTCAGATTTTTGCTGAAATTGTGACCCCGGGGCTTAGGGATTTTTTCAAAAAAATCTTTTCCGCCGGTTAAGTTTTCAAGGGCTGATTTCTTGTCCAGTGATAAAAAGCCTTCTGTTTCGACTGCCAAAGCTTTCAGGAGAGCATTTGCAAGCTTCTGGCACCATTTTTGAGTGAATTGCCAAAAGTCAGATTTCTGCTGAAATTGTGACCCCGGGGCTTAGCGATATTTTCAAAAAAATCTTTTCCGCCGGTTAAGTTTTCGAGGGCTGATTTCTTGTCCTGTGATAAAAAGCCTTCTGTTTCGACTGCCAAAGCTTTCGGGGGAGGATTTGCAAGCTTCTGGCACCATTTTTGAATGAATTGCCAAAAGTCAGATTTTTGCTGAAATTGTGACCCTGGGGCTTAAGGATTTATTCAAAAAAATATTTTCCGCCGGTGAAGTTTTGGAGGCCTGATTCCTTGTCCTGTGATAAAAAGCCTTCTGTTTCGACTGCCAAAGCTTTCAGGGGAGCATTTGCAAGCTTCTGGCACCATTTTTGAGTGAATTGCCAAAAGTCAGATTTTTGCTGAAATTGTGATCCCGGGGCTTAGGGATTTTTTCAAAAAAATCTTTTCCGCCGGTTAAGTTTTCTTGGGCTGATTTCTTGTCCTGGGATAAAATGCCTTCTGTTTCGACTGCCAAAGCTTTCAGGAGAGCATTTGCAACCGTTTGTCACCATTTTTGAGTGAATTGCCAAAAGTCAGATTTTTGCTGAAATTGTGACCCCGGGGCTTAGGGATTTTTTCAAAAAAATCTTTTCCGCCGGTTAAGTTTTCTTGGGCTGATTTCTTGTCCTGTGATAAAATGCCTTCTGTTTCGACTGCCAAAGCTTTCAGGAGAGCATTTGCAACCGTTTGTCACCATTTTTGAGTGAATTGCCAAAAGTCAGATTTTTGCTGAAATTGTGACCCCGGGGCTTAGGGATTTTTTCAAAAAAATCTTTTCCGCCGGTTAAGTTTTCAAGGGCTGATTTCTTGTCCAGTAATAAAAAGCCTTCTGTTTCGACTGCCAAAGCTTTCAGGAGAGCATTTGCAAGCTTCTGGCACCATTTTTGAGTGAATTGCCAAAAGTCAGATTTCTGCTGAAATTGTGACCCCGGGGCTTAGGGATATTTTCAAAAAAATCTTTTCCGCCGGTTAAGTTTTCGTGGGCTGATTTCTTGTCCTGTGATAAAAACCCCTCTGTTTCGACTGCCAAAGCTTTCGGGGGAGGATTTGCAAGCTTCTGGCACCATTTTTGAATGAATTGCCAAAAGTCAGATTTTTGCTGAAATTGTGACCCCGGGGCTTAGGGATTTTTTCAAAAAAATCTTTTCCGCCGATTAGGTTTTCGAGGGCTGATTTCTTGTCCTGTGATAAAAAGCCTTCTGTTTCGACTGCCAAAGCTTTCAGGAGAGCATTTGCAACCGTTTGTCACCATTTTTGAGTGAATTGCCAAAAGTCAGATTTTTGCTGAAATTGTTACCCCGGGGCTTAGGGATTTTTTCAAAAAAATCTTTTCCGCCGGTTAAGTTTTCAAGGACTGATTTCTTGTCCAGTGATAAAAAGCCTTCTGTTTCGACTGACAAAGATTTCAGGGGAGCATGTGCAAACTTCTGGCACCATTTTTGAGTGAATTGCCAAAAGTCAGATTTTTGCTGAAATTGTGACCCTGGGGCTTAGGGATATTTTCAAAAAAATCTTTTCCGCCGGTTAAGTTTTCGAGGGCTGATTTCTTGTCCTGTGATAAAATACCTTCTGTTTCGACTGCCAAAGCTTTCAGGAGAGCATTTGCAACCGTTTGGCATCATTTTTGAGTGAATTGCCAAAAGTCAGATTTCTGCTGAAATTGTGACCCCGGGGCTTAAGGATTTTTTCAAAAAAATCTTTTCCACCGGTTAAGTTTTCGAGGGCTGGTTTCTTGTCCTGTGATAAAAAGCCTTCTGTTTCGACTGCCAAAGCTTTCGGGGGAGCATTTGCAAGCTTCTGGCACCATTTTTGAGTGAATTGCCAAAAGTCAGATTTCTGCTGAAATTGTGACCCCGGGGCTTAGGGATATATTCAAAAAAATCTTTTCCGCCGGTTAAGTTTTCGAGGGCTGATTTCTTGTCCTGTGATAAAAAGCCTTCTGTTTCGACTGCCAAAGCTTTCGGGGGAGGATTTGCAAGCTTCTGGCACCATTTTTGAATGAATTGCCAAAAGTCAGATTTTTGCTGAAATTGTGACCCTGGGGCTTAAGGATTTATTCAAAAAAATATTTTCCGCCGGTGAAGTTTTGGAGGCCTGATTCCTTGTCCTGTGATAAAAAGCCTTCTGTTTCGACTGCCAAAGCTTTCAGGGGAGCATTTGCAAGCTTCTGGCACCATTTTTGAGTGAATTGCCAAAAGTCAGATTTTTGCTGAAATTGTGACCCCGGGGCTTAGGGATTTTTTCAAAAAAATCTTTTCCGCCGGTTAAGTTTTCTTGGGCTGATTTCTTGTCCTGGGATAAAATGCCTTCTGTTTCGACTGCCAAAGCTTTCAGGAGAGCATTTGCAACCGTTTGTCACCATTTTTGAGTGAATTGCCAAAAGTCAGATTTTTGCTGAAATTGTGACCCCGGGGGCTTAGGGATTTTTTCAAAAAAATCTTTTCCGCCGGTTAAGTTTTCAAGGGCTGATTTCTTGTCCTGTGATAAAAAGCCTTCTGTTTCGACTGCCAAAGCTTTCAGGAGAGCATTTGCAAGCTTCTGGCACCATTTTTGAGTGAATTGCCAAAAGTCAGATTTCTGCTGAAATTGTGACCCCGGGGCTTAGGGATTTTTTCAAAAAAATCTTTTCCGCCACTTAAGTTTACGAGGGCTGATTTCTTGTCCTGTGATAAAAAGCCTTCTGTTTCGACTGCCAAAGCTTTCGGGGGAGGATTTGCAAGCTTCTGGCACCATTTTTGAATGAATTGCCAAAAGTCAGATTTTTGCTGAAAATGTGAACCCGGGGCTTAAGGATTTTTTCAAAAAAATATTTTCCGCCGGTGAAGTTTTGGAGGCCTGATTTCTTGTCCTGTGATAAAAAGCCTTCTGTTTCGACTGCCAAAGCTTTCAGGGGAGGATTTGCAAGCTTCTGGCACCATTTTTGAGTGAATTGCCAAAAGTCAGATTTTTGCTGAAATTGTGACCCCGGGGCTTAGGGATTTTTTCAAAAAAATCTTTTCCGCCGATTAGGTTTTCGAGGGCTGATTTCTTGTCCTGTGATAAAAAGCCTTCTGTTTCGACTGCCAAAGCTTTCAGGAGAGCATTTGCAACCGTTTGTCACCATTTTTGAGTGAATTGCCAAAAGTCAGATTTTTGCTGAAATTGTTACCCCGGGGCTTAGGGATTTTTTCAAAAAAATCTTTTCCGCCGGTTAAGTTTTCAAGGACTGATTTCTTGTCCAGTGATAAAAAGCCTTCTGTTTCGACTGACAAAGATTTCAGGGGAGCATGTGCAAGCTTCTGGCACCATTTTTGAGTGAATTGCCAAAAGTCAGATTTTTGCTGAAAATGTGAACCCGGGGCTTAAGGATTTTTTCAAAAAAATATTTTCCGCCGGTGAAGTTTTGGAGGCCTGATTTCTTGTCCTGTGATAAAAAGCCTTCTGTTTCGACTGCCAAAGCTTTCAGGGGAGGATTTGCAAGCTTCTGGCACCATTTTTGAGTGAATTGCCAAAAGTCAGATTTTTGCTGAAATTGTGACCCCGGGGCTTAGGGATTTTTTCAAAAAAATCTTTTCCGCCGATTAGGTTTTCGAGGGCTGATTTCTTGTCCTGTGATAAAAAGCCTTCTGTTTCGACTGCCAAAGCTTTCAGGAGAGCATTTGCAACCGTTTGTCACCATTTTTGAGTGAATTGCCAAAAGTCAGATTTTTGCTGAAATTGTTACCCCGGGGCTTAGGGATTTTTTCAAAAAAATCTTTTCCGCCGGTTAAGTTTTCAAGGACTGATTTCTTGTCCAGTGATAAAAAGCCTTCTGTTTCGACTGACAAAGATTTCAGGGGAGCATGTGCAAGCTTCTGGCACCATTTTTGAGTGAATTGCCAAAAGTCAGATTTTTGCTGAAATTGTGACCCTGGGGCTTAGGGATATTTTCAAAAAAATCTTTTCCGCCGGTTAAGTTTTCGAGGGCTGATTTCTTGTCCTGTGATAAAATACCTTCTGTTTCGACTGCCAAAGCTTTCAGGAGAGCATTTGCAACCGTTTGGCATCATTTTTGAGTGAATTGCCAAAAGTCAGATTTCTGCTGAAATTGTGACCCCGGGGCTTAAGGATTTTTTCAAAAAAATCTTTTCCACCGGTAAAGTTTTCGAGGGCTGGTTTCTTGTCCTGTGATAAAAAGCCTTCTGTTTCGACTGCCAAAGCTTTCGGGGGAGCATTTGCAAGCTTCTGGCACCATTTTTGAGTGAATTGCCAAAAGTCAGATTTCTGCTGAAATTGTGACCCCGGGGCTTAGGGATATATTCAAAAAAATCTTTTCCGCCGGTTAAGTTTTCGAGGGCTGATTTCTTGTCCTGTGATAAAAAGCCTTCTGTTTCGACTGCCAAAGCTTTCGGGGGAGGATTTGCAAGCTTCTGGCACCATTTTTGAATGAATTGCCAAAAGTCAGATTTTTGCTGAAATTGTGACCCTGGGGCTTAAGGATTTATTCAAAAAAATATTTTCCGCCGGTGAAGTTTTGGAGGCCTGATTCCTTGTCCTGTGATAAAAAGCCTTCTGTTTCGACTGCCAAAGCTTTCAGGGGAGCATTTGCAAGCTTCTGGCACCATTTTTGAGTGAATTGCCAAAAGTCAGATTTTTGCTGAAATTGTGACCCCGGGGCTTAGGGATTTTTTCAAAAAAATCTTTTCCGCCGGTTAAGTTTTCTTGGGCTGATTTCTTGTCCTGGGATAAAATGCCTTCTGTTTCGACTGCCAAAGCTTTCAGGAGAGCATTTGCAACCGTTTGTCACCATTTTTGAGTGAATTGCCAAAAGTCAGATTTTTGCTGAAATTGTGACCCCGGGGCTTAGGGATTTTTTCAAAAAAATCTTTTCCGCCGGTTAAGTTTTCAAGGGCTGATTTCTTGTCCTGTGATAAAAAGCCTTCTGTTTCGACTGCCAAAGCTTTCAGGAGAGCATTTGCAAGCTTCTGGCACCATTTTTGAGTGAATTGCCAAAAGTCAGATTTCTGCTGAAATTGTGACCCCGGGGCTTAGGGATTTTTTCAAAAAAATCTTTTCCGCCACTTAAGTTTACGAGGGCTGATTTCTTGTCCTGTGATAAAAAGCCTTCTGTTTCGACTGCCAAAGCTTTCGGGGGAGGATTTGCAAGCTTCTGGCACCATTTTTGAATGAATTGCCAAAAGTCAGATTTTTGCTGAAAATGTGAACCCGGGGCTTAAGGATTTTTTCAAAAAAATATTTTCCGCCGGTGAAGTTTTGGAGGCCTGATTTCTTGTCCTGTGATAAAAAGCCTTCTGTTTCGACTGCCAAAGCTTTCAGGGGAGGATTTGCAAGCTTCTGGCACCATTTTTGAGTGAATTGCCAAAAGTCAGATTTTTGCTGAAATTGTGACCCCGGGGCTTAGGGATTTTTTCAAAAAAATCTTTTCCGCCGATTAGGTTTTCGAGGGCTGATTTCTTGTCCTGTGATAAAAAGCCTTCTGTTTCGAATGCCAAAGCTTTCAGGAGAGCATTTGCAACCGTTTGTCACCATTTTTGAGTGAATTGCCAAAAGTCAGATTTTTGCTGAAATTGTTACCCCGGGGCTTAGGGATTTTTTCAAAAAAATCTTTTCCGCCGGTTAAGTTTTCGAGGGCTGGTTTCTTGTCCTGTGATAAAAAGCCTTCTGTTTCGACTGCCAAAGCTTTCGGGGGAGCATTTGCAAGCTTCTGGCACCATTTTTGAATGAATTGCCAAAAGTCAGATTTTTGCTGAAATTGTGACCCCCGGGGCTTAAGGATTTTTTCAAAAAAATATTTTCCGCCGGTTAAGTTTTGGAGGCCTGATTTCTTGTCCTGTGATAAAAAGCCTTCTGTTTCGACTGCCAAAGCTTTCAGGGGAGCATTTGCAAGCTTCTGGCACCATTATTGAGTGAATTGCCAAAAGTCAGATTTTTGCTGAAATTGTGACCCCGGGGCTTAGGGATTTTTTCAAAAAAATCTTTTCCGCCGGTTAAGTTTTCGAGGGCTGATTTCTTGTCCTGTGATAAAAAGCCTTCTGTTTCGACTGCCAAAGCTTTCGGGGGAGGATTTGGAAGCTTCTGGCACCATTTTTGAGTGAATTGCCAAAAGTCAGATTTTTGCTGAAATTGTGACCCCGGGGCTTAGGGATTTTTTCAAAAAAATCTTTTCCGCCGGTTAAGTTTTCTTGGGCTGATTTCTTGTCCTGTGATAAAATGCCTTCTGTTTCGACTGCCAAAGCTTTCAGAAGAGCATTTGCAACCGTTTGTCACCATTTTTGAGTGAATTGCCAAAAGTCAGATTTTTGCTGAAATTGTGACCCCGGGGCTTAGGGATTTTTTCAAAAAAATCTTTTCCGCCGGTTAAGTTTCCAAGGGCTGATTTCTTGTCCAGTGATAAAAAGCCTTCTGTTTCGACTGCCAAAGCTTTCAGGAGAGCATTTGCAACCGTTTGGCACCTTTTTGAGTGAATTGCCAAAAGTCAGATTTCTGCTGAAATTGTGACCCCGGGGCTTAGGGATATTTTCAAAAAAATCTTTTCCGCCGGTTAAGTTTTCGAGGGCTGATTTCTTGTCCTGTGATAAAAAGCCTTCTGTTTCGACTGCCAAAGCTTTCGGGGGAGGATTTGCAAGCTTCTGGCACCATTTTTGAATGAATTGCCAAAAGTCAGATTTTTGCTGAAATTGTGACCCTGGGGCTTAAGGATTTATTCAAAAAAATATTTTCCGCCGGTGAAGTTTTGGAGGCCTGATTTCTTGTCCTGTGATAAAAAGCCTTCTGTTTCGACTGCCAAAGCTTTCAGGGGAGCATTTGCAAGCTTCTGGCACCATTTTTGAGTGAATTGCCAAAAGTCAGATTTTTGCTGAAATTGTGACCCCGGGGCTTAGGGATTTTTTCAAAAAAATCTTTTCCGCCGGTTAAGTTTTGGAGGCCTGATTTCTTGTCCTGTGATAAAAAGCCTTCTGTTTCGACTGCCAAAGCTTTCAGGGGAGCATTTGCAAGCTTCTGGCACCATTTTTGAGTGAATTGCCAAAAGTCAGATTTTTGCTGAAATTGTGACCCCGGGGCTTAGGGATTTTTTCAAAAAAATCTTTTCCGCCGGTTAAGTTTTCTTGGGCTGATTTCTTGTCCTGTGATAAAATGCCTTCTGTTTCGACTGCCAAAGCTTTCAGGAGAGCATTTGCAACCGTTTGTCACCATTTTTGAGTGAATTGCCAAAAGTCAGATTTTTGCTGAAATTGTGACCCCGGGGCTTAGGGATTTTTTCAAAAAAATCTTTTGCGTGTTGAGGTCCACCAAAACCCCCCCTTCCCAATAACTCACACATCACACATAATTTTTGTTTAAGGTTTTTGGCATAATTTTTGGCCACAACTTTATTTAAATACAAATTGAGAGTGGTTGCTTTAGGCATTGGTTATGACTATCTGTCACCCCCCGCCATGGGGGACAGTACTGACTCCCTAGCCAGTCCCGGAGGAACAAGGGACAGAGTCAGCCGGAGCTGCGTCACAGGCCCTCAGCTACTCCGCGCTTGCTCCTTGAAGCTTACGCGGCCCGCACCCTGCCGTCAGGGTTTGGACGAAGGGGATGGTAAGCTTCAGAATTCCTTTAACGGAATACCCGTCAGCAGCAGCATTGGAGGGGCAGGCCCAGCCTATCCATACCCCTCCACCAACCAATTTAAACCAATGCCTAACCGCCAACCTTACAAGTTGTGACGATTTGCTAAGCAGTAGGCAAAACCCAAAAGGCACGCACTGATCAGCCAAATGGTAAATTCCTACTGGGCCCCCGCACCAAGGCGGGCGACCCCATGACAGGCAGAGCAAGGTCAAAGCGCAAGCCCAAGCAAGGGAGGGCGGGCGGGAGATCCGGTGTCCACAGCAAAAGGGAAAGAGAAAGCTGTGGACCCTGCTTATAAAGCCATTGATCCCACCCCCTAATTGGCAACATCCTAATTGCCCCAGTAACAACATCTTCCAATCTGTTCCCAGGCCTCTGTCCCTCTATGGCCTGGTCACTAACATGGGGTTTTGTTTGGCCCCAACCGCAACACGTGCTCTCTTTTGATGTGAACACGCTTTGCGTGTTGAGGTCCACCAAAACCCCCCCTTCCCAATAACTCACACATCACACATAATTTTTGTTTAAGGTTTTTGGCATAATTTTTGGCCACAACTTTATTTAAATACAAATTGAGAGTGGTTGCTTTAGGCATTGGTTATGACTATCTGTCACCCCCCGCCATGGGGGACAGTACTGACTCCCTAGCCAGTCCCGGAGGAACAAGGGACAGAGTCAGCCGGAGCTGCGTCACAGGCCCTCAGCTACTCCGCGCTTGCTCCTTGAAGCTTACGCGGCCCGCACCCTGCCGTCAGGGTTTGGACGAAGGGGATGGTAAGCTTCAGAATTCCTTTAACGGAATACCCGTCAGCAGCAGCATTGGAGGGGCAGGCCCAGCCTATCCATACCCCTCCACCAACCAATTTAAACCAATGCCTAACCGCCATCGAGCCCTTACGCTCGCCGCCAACCACTCATAATTCAAGCCACACCCTCAACCTGGACGCCAAAGCATCCAACCATGCATCATTCCCCACTGGCGAGAGATGAACCCCGTCATCCCTATAAAATTCAATCGCCTTGAATGAGATCAGAGGGTGCGGGATAACAAACCCACCCAGCTTCACCACCAGCTTACTTGCTGCAGAATTAATCCGCTTCCTTGCACGTTCGGTGGCAGCAGGGCAAGGGCTACCACGCCAAATGCGGCGTTGAAGAAGCTGTGACCAAATTAACTTGGAAGTCGGCACCAGTGCCGCCAGCTCCCCCAGGTCCTGTAAAATGGCCGCACGCAGCCCGTAGCAGGAAGAAGAAACCATATCGTTCTCCCCGAGCTGCACCACGATCGCCAAAGGAGGGCCGAACTGGCGGACACGCCGTCGCATGAGAGGTAAAAATTCTCTCCACCGCATCCCCCTTCTGGAGATCCAGGACACATGTACGTGCTGCGGGAATCCCAGGCCTTCACCCAGTCCGGACTGGCGAGCTCTGTCCGCCGCCCAGTGCACAATACTGTGCCCTACTACCCAGATATGGATAGCAGCCTGACCTAGGGTTAAAACACACACATGTAAGTACAACAACAATTATTTCCGCACATAGCCCTTGAATGCGTCCGATCTCCATCGGCCCATGTCCTTAATCCTTTTTACCGACAAACCCCAGTGGGCAGCGGTTGTGGCAGCTCCGATCCTAAAGGAGTGAGGGGCAAACTCTTGAGCCGGCAGGCCGCAAGCCGCAACAGCTTTTCGCAACACACTGGTAAACTGGTGTCTCACCAGCGGGCGGCCATTTTCGTGAACGAAAAGGGGCCCTTCGCCGCCGGGGCGCAAAGCTAGGTACTTGGTCAGGTCTTTTACTGGGCAAGGGCCACTTTCATCAGTTGCAGGGAGTGTAATAATGGCGCCCCTGCCTAATTGGTCTGTCTTTGAATTCCTGACATTAACCTGCAAGTCACGCGCCGACACACTAACGTCCTGTATCAGCAAGCCCCTTGAGCCTCCGTCCTGCTTAGGCTCGAGAACCACCTCACCGACTCTTAAAGCCCCAAAAAAAGGCTAAAGAAAAAGCTGCTGAAAATAGCCGAGCCTCGAATTTGGACCAACAGATGCTCCGGAGTTTGGAGCGTATATTTGCTAGCAATTCAAACGTAATGGGGCGTCTGGGAATGGACCTGGAAGGAGTGAGACGCCCCCAACCCTCCAATGCCCTACGGACCACAAACTTCTGACAAGGGTCCTTGTTAAAATACGCCTTGTTAAAAAAGGAAATTGCTGCTGAGTGCAGACGAATGGTCCTAACCGCCCGACGGATCTGGAATAAATGTGCCAGATAACGGAGCACCTGAGAGGTGGAATGGGACGTGGTAATTTCCCCAATAAGTTGCCCATTAAATAATAAGAAATCAGCCCAGGCCTTCTCATAGGACCTCAAAGTAGAGGGTGCCACAGATGCAGCTACTCCCTGTAAAACTAAGTTCTGCCAAGGTTCCAGAGATGATCCGGGAAAATTTCCGGACGGTCTCGAGCCACTGGCACCAGGGACCTGAATCGCCGCATCTGAAAACGGGACAGAGCATCAGCAATTTCGTTAGAAATTCCCGGGACAAAACGAGCAGAAAACACAATATTAAAACGCAAGCAGTGCAGCACAAAGGCCCGCAGGAGGGCCGATACCCTCGGTGAGCGTGAAGACTGCTTGGCCAGTACATTCACCACCGCCTGGTTATCAGTCCAAAAACAAACACGATGATCCCTAAAATGCTCGACCCACAAGTGCACTGCCACTACAATGGGAAAAAATTCAAGAAACGTTAGGTCCCTAGTAATTGCCTGCCCCTGCCAAGCGGGCGGCCAGCGCTCAGCACACCACCTGCCGTCCCAATACAAGCCAAACCCCAAAGACCCTGCAGCGTCAGAATGTACCTGGAAGTCGTTGTGGAGGTTCAGGGTGTCCTGCCACAAGGACACTCCATTGAAGTCCTCCAGAAACTCCAACCAAATATCAAGGTCAGCCCGTACCTGGCTAGGAAGTCGTACCCTGTGATGCGGGCCTCGCAACCCTGAGGTAAGTTTGGCCAATCGGGAGCAAAATGGTCGTCCGGGGGAGACCACTCTGCATGCAAAATTTAGATGGCCCAACAACGACTGGAGCTGTCGCAGGGTGACCTTTTTTAAGGGCAGAAGATCCTTAATAACCTTTTTCAACTTAATTATCTTCTCGGGCGGTAAACTAGAAGTTTGTGCTACAGTATCTAACAAGATGCCCAAATAAGTCAACTGTGTAGAAGGACCCTCGGTCTTACCAGCCGCTAAAGGGACGCCCAAATCTTCCGTTAAGGAAGCAAAGGCCTGCAATAACACCACACAGTCCCCCGTATTTCCAGCCGAGGCGACCAAAAAATCATCAAGATAATGCGTGACTCCGCCCAGTCCGGTCCTTTCACGCAAGGCCCACTCTAAAAATGAACTGAAACACTCAAAAGCCGCACATGCAACCGAGCAGCCCATGGGCATAGCCTTATCAAAATAGAATCCACCTTCGAACTGAAATCCCAGCAACCAAAAATCGTCAGGATGAATTGGAAGCAGCCGAAAAGCCGATTCAATGTCGCATTTTGCCAGCAAAGCGCCCGTCCCAAATTTCCGAATCATCCTGATCGCGTGATCAAGAGAAGCATACTTCACAGAACAAAGCTCCGGGGGAATCACGTCATTTACTGACGTGCCTGTAGGATGAGAGAGGTTATGAATTAGGCGGAATTCCCCCGGAGCCTTTTTGGGAACTATACCCAAAGGTGAAATGTGGAAATTGGGAAAAGGAGGGGCGGCAAAAGGACCGGCCATGCGACGTAAAGCCAATTCTTTTTCAATTTTCTTGCGTGCCACCTCTGGCATGTCCCTGATCGATTTCTGATTTTCTGGGTTCCTGGCTACTGGGGTGGAGACTATCGGGATTCTGAAACCTGCGGAAAAGCCCTCACGCAAATAGGACGCCGATTTGGAGTCAGGGTAGGATTCTAACAATGACAACAACGGTTGTAACTTTATTGGGGTATAAGCTAAGGAGGATACGACACTACTTTCCTGCTCCGGCAGCGGGAGCCTGAGCGGCTGCTTTTGGGGGCTGCTGAGGGCCCCCCCCTTTTCGAAAGGGCCGGCGGCCCCCTGCACACGTGGATGCAGGATGGTTCCCAAAGCACCTGTCACACACGTGTGTGTATTTACAAGGCTGCCTTGAGCAAGCACCCTTATTAAAATCCCAACAGCACTGCTTACGGCCCGACCTAGCCAGGGCGGGCCTGAACTTCTGCGGATCGGGCAGCTTTTTATCAATACGGGGAGCCACATAAGTGGTCCAGACATCCAAATCTTTCCGATCCCAGCGGGCTGTGGGGATCTTGGCTGCCCTCCGTCTGAAGTTCTGATCATAGGCCAGCGCAGCAGTCTCCCCGGCCATCGTAAAGGCCGAGCGGACAATGGACAGATATACCCACAGATGCAGGGATCTCCTAGGATAAGCTGCAGACACGACTCCAGCAAAAACCTGGAAGCTATCTAACCACCTTTCAAAAGTCCTATCTGCTTTTGGCACGACCGTCCGCTTCCTAGATACCGGCAGACCCTTGTCTAAGGGCTCCTGACCTTCGAGCGGGGGGGCAAGGCAGAAAATATCGACATAGCGGCCATCCAGTATCCTGGACCGCAATTTGGCAGACAGGTGGGCCCCGGGGATAATGTCCCTGGCCGAATTGGTGGAGACTTTTACATCAGGCACCAATGCTCCGTCAAGACAATCCTGAACCGCCCCATACTTGGCCCTATGGGAGTTGGCCCTCCGCTCCCAAACCCATTTTGGGAGCCCGGAGGTCTCCCCAAACCCCCAGTAGAGCTTAAGCGACGCTTCCTCGTCACTGCTCGAACTCTGTGAGGAAGTACCTGAAGAAGAAGACGAGGTGCCTCTACGTCTCTTCTTGGCGCGCTTCTTGGAGCTTCTCTTGCGGCGACGGAGCCCTCCAGAGGATGGCCTTGGAGGTAGGGGAAGGCTATCCTCCACTGAAGATTCCGATAAATCAGCCTGCTGCACCGAACCTGGGATCGACTGACAAGAGATTGAATGTGAAAGACCCGGCGCCTGAATCCCTGCCACCGACGACCGCGAAGGGGAACCCCCCAAGCGGTCCCGTGCTGGTGCCCTCCTGCTGGCCCCCCGCCTGAAACGGCTACGACCCCTTGCCACAGTAACCTGCGACGCAGGTAAAATCGGGGTGCGTGGTGTTTGACTATCAGGTGGCAGCCCCCCGGCTAACGATGTTCCACCCTCGTCTTCGCTAGATGACGCCACCGGAGACGAGGCGCCTAAGGTAGGACTCAATATTGCAGAGGATGACGACGGGGTAGAGGCGCGGCGGAGCAGACCATCCATCTCCGACTCCACCCTTGCCAAGGCCGCTGGGTCACCCGCCAGGCTGTTGACCATGGACTGAATGCGCCGTAGAGACTGGGCAGGTTGCGGGGAACGCAGGGCCTGCGATGGGCCCTTTATGGGCCGCTTTGCAGTAAGCGCAGGACCAGACTTCCTTGCTGCCTTCTTTGGCGCCATTCCTGCTATAAGCTTAAACAGAAAATCAATTACAAGAAGGGGTTAAAACGGTCCAAATTAATTAATTATTAAATAGAGCAATTGTAAAAGTAATAATTAATAATAAAATAATAATAAAATTAAATAAAATCAACGATAATTAAATTAACAAATAATCAGTAAAATTAAGGAAAATCAGGAGGTACGGAAAAGCCACCAACACCGCCTGGGTAACAGGAGGCCTATGCTAACAATAAAAGCACAGGGGTTAAGGCACTTTACAGCAGGTAAACAGCACCCTGCAATACCTCAACAGCCACTAGAGGCCACTGCAGAGCGAAATCATTAGCTACAGGGCAAACCCTGTAATTGCACAATCTGGCCACCAGAGGCCACTGCGCAGCCAGAAGCACAAGGAAGCACAACAGGATGGGGGGGAAGATGGCGATCGCGCCAGTTTTTTATCCCATCGGCGAAGCCCAGGCGGGCAACCAGGGCTCGGGCCGCTCTCAGCCCCCCCCAGGGGCCTCCACTAACCCCCCCTTGTGCGCCCCCGAACCGCTGGGGGGTGCACCGGCTCCCCGGGCCGAAGCAGCAGGCCAAAGGTGGGGAAGCTGCAGAGGCCGCGCAGGCCCGAATTGGACCGCAGCAGGCCACCGATCCGCGCGACGCCGAAGGCAGCGGCGCGGAGCTGCAGGCCCAGCCGGGCCGGAAGGTAAGGCGGGGGGATGGGGCGGCTATCCAGCCGCAGCCGGGCCGATCCCGGCCAGCGGCCGCAGCCGGAGCGCGCGCCGGGAAGCGGCGGCCCGCGGATCGGGGCCGCAACCAGCCGGCACCCGCAGGCCCCAAGGCCGAAGGGGGCCGAGGCCTACAGGCCCAGCCGGGCACGGAGGTGAAGCGGGGGCGACGGGGCGGCCAATCCAGGCGCAGCCGGGCCGATCCCGGCCGCGGAACGCGGGACTCCGGAGCCGCCGCCAGGCGCGGCCCGCGCAGCGGCCGTAGCCGGAGCGGGCGCCAGGAAGCGGCAGCCCGCGAATCGGGGCCGCGACCAGCCGGCGCCCGCAGGCCCCAAGGCCAGAATGTGGCCGAGGCCTACAGGCCCCGACCAGGCCGCAGCGGGCCGCAGAACGGCCGCGACGCGGCGCGGTAGGCCCGCAAAGGCCCACGGCCGAGGGAGGATGCGAGCCGGAGCCCCGGCCGGGCCAAGTCAAATTGAGCGGTTCAGGGCCGGGAGCCTCCCTAGAGTAGGGTAGGCCGCCGAATCAACAGGCCCCAACTGGGCCGGACCCGGCGGGGAGGCCCAAGGCAGATCGCTCGCCCGTCCCCACCAGCGGCTCGGCCGAGAGCGGGCCGTAAGCCAGCCGGGACCGGGAGGCCCCGCACCCCCCCCACCAGCGTCCTAAGGGGCCACAAGAAAAAGGTAAAATATAAATATATATATATATATAAAGAGGAAGAATGGGAATTAATTACCCTGGGAAGCTTAAGGAATAATTCAAGAAGGGGAAGGAAAGAGAAAAGAAGGGGAAAAAAGGTTTATACGACCAAAGTCTCTTGCTGAATCGCTCCGGTGCTAGAGATAGATCCGGTGTCCACAGCAAAAGGGAAAGAGAAAGCTGTGGACCCTGCTTATAAAGCCATTGATCCCACCCCCTAATTGGCAAAATCCTAATTGCCCCAGTAACAACATCTTCCAATCTGTTCCCAGGCCTCTGTCCCTCTATGGCCTGGTCACTAACATGGGGTTTTGTTTGGCCCCAACCGCAACACGTGCTCTCTTTTGATGTGAACACGCTTTCCGCCGGTTAAGTTTTCAAGGGCTGATTTCTTGTCCAGTGATAAAAAGCCTTCTGTTTCGACTGCCAAAGCTTTCAGGAGAGCATTTGCAAGCTTCTGGCACCATTTTTGAGTGAATTGCCAAAAGTCAGATTTCTGCTGAAATTGTGACCCCGGGGCTTAGGGATATTTTCAAAAAAATCTTTTCCGCCGGTTAAGTTTTCGTGGGCTGATTTCTTGTCCTGTGATAAAAACCCCTCTGTTTCGACTGCCAAAGCTTTCGGGGGAGGATTTGCAAGCTTCTGGCACCATTTTTGAATGAATTGCCAAAAGTCAGATTTTTGCTGAAATTGTGACCCTGGGGCTTAAGGATTTATTCAAAAAAATATTTTCCGCCGGTGAAGTTTTGGAGGCCTGATTTCTTGTCCTGTGATAAAAAGCCTTCTGTTTCGACTGCCAAAGCTTTCAGGGGAGCATTTGCAAGCTTCTGGCACCATTTTTGAGTGAATTGCCAAAAGTCAGATTTTTGCTGAAATTGTGACCCCGGGGCTTAGGTATTTTTTAAAAAAATCTTTTCCGCCGGTTAAGTTTTCAAGGGCTGATTTCTTATCCTGTGATAAACATCCTTCTGTTTTGACTGCCAAAGCTTTCAGGAGAGCATTTGCATCCGTTTGGCACCATTTTTGAGTGAATTGCCAAAAGTCAGATTTCTGCTGAAATTGTGACCCCGGGGCATAGGGATTTTTTCAAAAAAATCTTTTCCGCCGGTTAAGTTTACGAGGGCTGATTTCTTGTCCTGTGATAAAAAGCCTTCTGTTTCGACTGCCAAAGCTTTCAGGAGAGCATTTGCAAGCTTCTGGCACCATTTTTGAGTGAATTGCCAAAAGTCAGATTTCTGCTGAAATTGTGACCCCGGGGGTTAGGGATTTTTTCAAAAAAATATTTTCCGCCGGTTAAGTTTTGGAGGCCTGATTTCTTGTCCTGTGATAAAAAGCCTTCTGTTTCGACTGCCAAAGCTTTCAGGGGAGCATTTGCAAGCTTCTGGCACCATTTTTGAGTGAATTGCCAAAAGTCAGATTTTTGCTGAAATTGTGACCCCGGGGCTTAGGGATTTTTTCAAAAAAATCTTTTCCGCCGGTTAAGTTTTCGAGGGCTGATTTCTTGTCCTGTGATAAAAAGCCTTCTGTTTCGACTGCCAAAGCGTTCGGGGGAGCATTTGCAAGCTTCTGGCACCATTTTTGAGTGAATTGCCAAAAGTCAGATTTTTGCTGAAATTGTGACCCCGGGGCTTAAGGATTTTTTCAAAAAAATATTTTCCGCCGGTTAAGTTTTCAAGGGCTGATTTCTTGTCCACTGATAAAAAGCCTTCTGTTTCGACTGCCAAAGCTTTCAGGAGAGCATTTGCAAGCTTCTGGCACCATTTTTGAGTGAATTGCCAAAAGTCAGATTTCTGCTGAAATTGTGACCCCGGGGCTTAGGGATTTTTTCAAAAAAATATTTTCCGCCGGTTAAGTTTTGGAGGCCTGATTTCTTGTCCTGTTATAAAAAGCCTTCTGTTTCGACTGCCAAAGCTTTCAGGGGAGCATTTGCAAGCTTCTGGCACCATTTTTGAGTGAATTGCCAAAAGTCAGATTTTTGCTGAAATTGTGACCCCGGGGCTTAGGGATTTTTTCAAAAAAATCTTTTCCGCCGGTTAAGTTTTCGAGGGCTGATTTCTTGTCCTGTGATAAAAACCCCTCTGTTTCGACTGCCAAAGCTTTCGGGGGAGGATTTGCAAGCTTCTGGCACCATTTTTGAATGAATTGCCAAAAGTCAGATTTTTGCTGAAATTGTGACCCTGGGGCTTAAGGATTTATTCAAAAAAATATTTTCCGCCGGTGAAGTTTTGGAGGCCTGATTTCTTGTCCTGTGATAAAAAGCCTTCTGTTTCGACTGCCAAAGCTTTCAGGGGAGCATTTGCAAGCTTCTGGCACCATTTTTGAGTGAATTGCCAAAAGTCAGATTTCTGCTGAAATTGTGACCCCAGGGGTTAGGGATTTTTTCAAAAAAATCTTTTCCGCCGGTTAAGTTTTCGTGGGCTGATTTCTTGTCCTGTGATAAAAACCCCTCTGTTTCGACTGCCAAAGCTTTCGGGGGAGGATTTGCAAGCTTCTGGCACCATTTTTGAATGAATTGCCAAAAGTCAGATTTTTGCTGAAATTGTGACCCTGGGGCTTAAGGATTTATTCAAAAAAATATTTTCCGCCGGTGAAGTTTTGGAGGCCTGATTTCTTGTCCTGTGATAAAAAGCCTTCTGTTTCGACTGCCAAAGCTTTCAGGGGAGCATTTGCAAGCTTCTGGCACCATTTTTGAGTGAATTGCCAAAAGTCAGATTTTTGCTGAAATTGTGACCCCGGGGCTTAGGTATTTTTTAAAAAAATCTTTTCCGCCGGTTAAGTTTTCAAGGGCTGATTTCTTATCCTGTGATAAACATCCTTCTGTTTTGACTGCCAAAGCTTTCAGGAGAGCATTTGCATCCGTTTGGCACCATTTTTGAGTGAATTGCCAAAAGTCAGATTTCTGCTGAAATTGTGACCCCGGGGCATAGGGATTTTTTCAAAAAAATCTTTTCCGCCGGTTAAGTTTACGAGGGCTGATTTCTTGTCCTGTGATAAAAAGCCTTCTGTTTCGACTGCCAAAGCTTTCAGGAGAGCATTTGCAAGCTTCTGGCACCATTTTTGAGTGAATTGCCAAAAGTCAGATTTCTGCTGAAATTGTGACCCCGGGGGTTAGGGATTTTTTCAAAAAAATATTTTCCGCCGGTTAAGTTTTGGAGGCCTGATTTCTTGTCCTGTGATAAAAAGCCTTCTGTTTCGACTGCCAAAGCTTTCAGGGGAGCATTTGCAAGCTTCTGGCACCATTTTTGAGTGAATTGCCAAAAGTCAGATTTTTGCTGAAATTGTGACCCCGGGGCTTAGGGATTTTTTCAAAAAAATCTTTTCCGCCGGTTAAGTTTTCGAGGGCTGATTTCTTGTCCTGTGATAAAAAGCCTTCTGTTTCGACTGCCAAAGCGTTCGGGGGAGCATTTGCAAGCTTCTGGCACCATTTTTGAGTGAATTGCCAAAAGTCAGATTTTTGCTGAAATTGTGACCCCGGGGCTTAAGGATTTTTTCAAAAAAATATTTTCCGCCGGTTAAGTTTTCAAGGGCTGATTTCTTGTCCACTGATAAAAAGCCTTCTGTTTCGACTGCCAAAGCTTTCAGGAGAGCATTTGCAAGCTTCTGGCACCATTTTTGAGTGAATTGCCAAAAGTCAGATTTCTGCTGAAATTGTGACCCCGGGGCTTAGGGATTTTTTCAAAAAAATATTTTCCGCCGGTTAAGTTTTGGAGGCCTGATTTCTTGTCCTGTTATAAAAAGCCTTCTGTTTCGACTGCCAAAGCTTTCAGGGGAGCATTTGCAAGCTTCTGGCACCATTTTTGAGTGAATTGCCAAAAGTCAGATTTTTGCTGAAATTGTGACCCCGGGGCTTAGGGATTTTTTCAAAAAAATCTTTTCCGCCGGTTAAGTTTTCGAGGGCTGATTTCTTGTCCTGTGATAAAAAGCCTTCTGTTTCGACTGCCAAAGCTTTCGGGGGAGGATTTGCAAGCTTCTGGCACCATTTTTGAGTGAATTGCCAAAAGTCAGATTTTTGCTGAAATTGTGACCCCGGGGCTTAGGGATTTTTTCAAAAAAATCTTTTCCGCCGGTTAAGTTTTCAAGGGCTGATTTCTTGTCCAGTGATAAAAAGCCTTCTGTTTCAACTGCCAAAGCTTTCAGGAGAGCATTTGCAAGCTTCTGGCACCATTTTTGAGTGAATTGCCAAAAGTCAGATTTCTGCTGAAATTGTGACCCCGGGGCTTAGGGATATTTTCAAAAAAATCTTTTCCGCCGGTTAAGTTTTCGAGGGCTGATTTCTTGTCCTGTGATAAAAAGCCTTCTGTTTCGACTGCCAAAGCTTTCGGGGGAGGATTTGCAAGCTTCTGGCACCATTTTTGAATGAATTGCCAAAAGTCAGATTTTTGCTGAAATTGTGACCCTGGGGCTTAAGGATTTATTCAAAAAAATATTTTCCGCCGGTGAAGTTTTGGAGGCCTGATTCCTTGTCCTGTGATAAAAAGCCTTATGTTTCGACTGCCAAAGCTTTCAGGGGAGCATTTGCAAGCTTCTGGCACCATTTTTGAGTGAATTGCCAAAAGTCAGATTTTTGCTGAAATTGTGACCCCGGGGCTTAGGGATTTTTTCAAAAAAATCTTTTCCGCCGGTTAAGTTTTCGAGGGCTGATTTCTTGTCCTGTGATAAAAAGCCTTCTGTTTCGACTGCCAAAGCTTTCGGGGGAGGATTTGCAAGCTTCTGGCACCATTTTTGAGTGAATTGCCAAAAGTCAGATTTTTGCTGAAATTGTGACCCCGGGGCTTAGGGATTTTTTCAAAAAAATCTTTTCCGCCGGTTAAGTTTTCAAGGGCTGATTTCTTGTCCAGTGATAAAAAGCCTTCTGTTTCAACTGCCAAAGCTTTCAGGAGAGCATTTGCAAGCTTCTGGCACCATTTTTGAGTGAATTGCCAAAAGTCAGATTTCTGCTGAAATTGTGACCCCGGGGCTTAGGGATATTTTCAAAAAAATCTTTTCCGCCGGTTAAGTTTTCGAGGGCTGATTTCTTGTCCTGTGATAAAAAGCCTTCTGTTTCGACTGCCAAAGCTTTCGGGGGAGGATTTGCAAGCTTCTGGCACCATTTTTGAATGAATTGCCAAAAGTCAGATTTTTGCTGAAATTGTGACCCTGGGGCTTAAGGATTTATTCAAAAAAATATTTTCCGCCGGTGAAGTTTTGGAGGCCTGATTCCTTGTCCTGTGATAAAAAGCCTTATGTTTCGACTGCCAAAGCTTTCAGGGGAGCATTTGCAAGCTTCTGGCACCATTTTTGAGTGAATTGCCAAAAGTCAGATTTTTGCTGAAATTGTGACCCCGGGGCTTAGGGATTTTTTCAAAAAAATCTTTTCCGCCGGTTAAGTTTTCTTGGGCTGATTTCTTGTCCTGGGATAAAATGCCTTCTGTTTCGACTGCCAAAGCTTTCAGGAGAGCATTTGCAACCGTTTGTCACCATTTTTGAGTGAATTGCCAAAAGTCAGATTTTTGCTGAAATTGTGACCCCGGGGCTTAGGGATTTTTTCAAAAAAATCTTTTCCGCCGGTTAAGTTTTCAAGGGCTGATTTCTTGTCCAGTGATAAAAAGCCTTCTGTTTCGACTGCCAAAGCTTTCAGGAGAGCATTTGCAAGCTTCTGGCACCATTTTTGAGTGAATTGCCAAAAGTCAGATTTTTGCTGAAATTGTGACCCCGGGGCTTAGGGATTTTTTCAAAAAAATCTTTTCCGCCACTTAAGTTTACGAGGGCTGATTTCTTGTCCTGTGATAAAAAGCCTTCTGTTTCGACTGCCAAAGCTTTCGGGGGAGGATTTGCAAGCTTCTGGCACCATTTTTGAATGAATTGCCAAAAGTCAGATTTTTGCTGAAATTGTGACCCCGGGGCTTAAGGATTTTTTCAAAAAAATATTTTCCGCCGGTGAAGTTTTGGAGGCCTGATTTCTTGTCCTGTGATAAAAAGCCTTCTGTTTCGACTGCCAAAGCTTTCAGGGGAGCATTTGCAAGCTTCTGGCACCATTTTTGAGTGAATTGCCAAAAGTCAGATTTTTGCTGAAATTGTGACCCCGGGGCTTAAGGATTTTTTCAAAAAAATATTTTCCGCCGGTGAAGTTTTGGAGGCCTGATTTCTTGTCCTGTGATAAAAAGCCTTCTGTTTCGACTGCCAAAGCTTTCAGGGGAGCATTTGCAAGCTTCTGGCACCATTTTTGAGTGAATTGCCAAAAGTCAGATTTCTGCTGAAATTGTGACCCCGGGGCTTACGGATTTTTTCAAAAAAATCTTTTCCGCCGGTTAAGTTTTCAAGGGCTGATTTCTTGTCCAGTGATAAAAAGCCTTCTGTTTCGACTGCCAAAGCTTTCAGGAGAGCATTTGCAAGCTTCTGGCACCATTTTTGAGTGAATTGCCAAAAGTCAGATTTCTGCTGAAATTGTGACCCCGGGGCTTAGGGATTTTTTCAAAAAAATCTTTTCCGCCACTTAAGTTTACGAGGGCTGATTTCTTGTCCTGTGATAAAAAGCCTTCTGTTTCGACTGCCAAAGCTTTCGGGGGAGGATTTGCAAGCTTCTGGCACCATTTTTGAATGAATTGCCAAAAGTCAGATTTTTGCTGAAATTGTGACCCCGGGGCTTAAGGATTTTTTCAAAAAAATATTTTCCGCCGGTGAAGTTTTGGAGGCCTGATTTCTTGTCCTGTGATAAAAAGCCTTCTGTTTCGACTGCCAAAGCTTTCAGGGGAGCATTTGCAAGCTTCTGGCACCATTTTTGAGTGAATTGCCAAAAGTCAGATTTTTGCTGAAATTGTGACCCCGGGGCTTAGGGATTTTTTCAAAAAAATCTTTTCCGCCGGTTAAGTTTTCGAGGGCTGATTTCTTGTCCTGTGATAAAAAGCCTTCTGTTTCGACTGCCAAAGCTTTCGGGGGAGGATTTGCAAGCTTCTGGCACCATTTTTGAGTGAATTGCCAAAAGTCAGATTTTTGCTGAAATTGTGACCCCGGGGCTTAGGGATTTTTTCAAAAAAATCTTTTCCGCCGGTTAAGTTTTCAAGGGCTGATTTCTTGTCCAGTGATAAAAAGCCTTCTGTTTCAACTGCCAAAGCTTTCAGGAGAGCATTTGCAAGCTTCTGGCACCATTTTTGAGTGAATTGCCAAAAGTCAGATTTCTGCTGAAATTGTGACCCCGGGGCTTAGGGATATTTTCAAAAAAATCTTTTCCGCCGGTTAAGTTTTCGAGGGCTGATTTCTTGTCCTGTGATAAAAAGCCTTCTGTTTCGACTGCCAAAGCTTTCGGGGGAGGATTTGCAAGCTTCTGGCACCATTTTTGAATGAATTGCCAAAAGTCAGATTTTTGCTGAAATTGTGACCCTGGGGCTTAAGGATTTATTCAAAAAAATATTTTCCGCCGGTGAAGTTTTGGAGGCCTGATTCCTTGTCCTGTGATAAAAAGCCTTCTGTTTCGACTGCCAAAGCTTTCAGGGGAGCATTTGCAAGCTTCTGGCACCATTTTTGAGTGAATTGCCAAAAGTCAGATTTTTGCTGAAATTGTGACCCCGGGGCTTAGGGATTTTTTCAAAAAAATCTTTTCCGCCGGTTAAGTTTTCTTGGGCTGATTTCTTGTCCTGGGATAAAATGCCTTCTGTTTCGACTGC
The DNA here is from genome assembly GCF_965113315.1 of Podarcis vaucheri. Classification (NCBI taxonomy): domain Eukaryota; kingdom Metazoa; phylum Chordata; class Lepidosauria; order Squamata; family Lacertidae; genus Podarcis; species Podarcis vaucheri. The sequence continues at coordinate 57,330,638 of NC_138749.1, read as the reverse complement.
CAAAGCTTTCAGGAGAGCATTTGCAACCGTTTGTCACCATTTTTGAGTGAATTGCCAAAAGTCAGATTTTTGCTGAAATTGTGACCCCGGGGCTTAGGGATTTTTTCAAAAAAATCTTTTCCGCCGGTTAAGTTTTCAAGGGCTGATTTCTTGTCCAGTGATAAAAAGCCTTCTGTTTCGACTGCCAAAGCTTTCAGGAGAGCATTTGCAAGCTTCTGGCACCATTTTTGAGTGAATTGCCAAAAGTCAGATTTCTGCTGAAATTGTGACCCCGGGGCTTAGGGATTTTTTCAAAAAAATCTTTTCCGCCACTTAAGTTTACGAGGGCTGATTTCTTGTCCTGTGATAAAAAGCCTTCTGTTTCGACTGCCAAAGCTTTCGGGGGAGGATTTGCAAGCTTCTGGCACCATTTTTGAATGAATTGCCAAAAGTCAGATTTTTGCTGAAATTGTGACCCCGGGGCTTAAGGATTTTTTCAAAAAAATATTTTCCGCCGGTGAAGTTTTGGAGGCCTGATTTCTTGTCCTGTGATAAAAAGCCTTCTGTTTCGACTGCCAAAGCTTTCAGGGGAGCATTTGCAAGCTTCTGGCACCATTTTTGAGTGAATTGCCAAAAGTCAGATTTTTGCTGAAATTGTGACCCCGGGGCTTAAGGATTTTTTCAAAAAAATATTTTCCGCCGGTGAAGTTTTGGAGGCCTGATTTCTTGTCCTGTGATAAAAAGCCTTCTGTTTCGACTGCCAAAGCTTTCAGGGGAGCATTTGCAAGCTTCTGGCACCATTTTTGAGTGAATTGCCAAAAGTCAGATTTCTGCTGAAATTGTGACCCCGGGGCTTACGGATTTTTTCAAAAAAATCTTTTCCGCCGGTTAAGTTTTCTTGGGCTGATTTCTTGTCCTGTGATAAAATGCCTTCTGTTTCGACTGCCAAAGCTTTCAGGAGAGCATTTGCAACCGTTTGTCACCATTTTTGAGTGAATTGCCAAAAGTCAGATTTTTGCTGAAATTGTGACCCCGGGGCTTAGGGATTTTTTCAAAAAAATCTTTTCCGCCGGTTAAGTTTTCAAGGGCTGATTTCTTGTCCAGTGATAAAAAGCCTTCTGTTTCGACTGCCAAAGCTTTCAGGAGAGCATTTGCAAGCTTCTGGCACCATTTTTGAGTGAATTGCCAAAAGTCAGATTTCTGCTGAAATTGTGACCCCGGGGCTTAGGGATATTTTCAAAAAAATCTTTTCCGCCGGTTAAGTTTTCGAGGGCTGATTTCTTGTCCTGTGATAAAAAGCCTTCTGTTTCGACTGCCAAAGCTTTCGGGGGAGGATTTGCAAGCTTCTGGCACCATTTTTGAATGAATTGCCAAAAGTCAGATTTTTGCTGAAATTGTGACCCTGGGGCTTAAGGATTTATTCAAAAAAATATTTTCCGCCGGTGAAGTTTTGGAGGCCTGATTCCTTGTCCTGTGATAAAAAGCCTTCTGTTTCGACTGCCAAAGCTTTCAGGGGAGCATTTGCAAGCTTCTGGCACCATTTTTGAGTGAATTGCCAAAAGTCAGATTTTTGCTGAAATTGTGACCCCGGGGCTTAGGGATTTTTTCAAAAAAATCTTTTCCGCCGGTTAAGTTTTCTTGGGCTGATTTCTTGTCCTGGGATAAAATGCCTTCTGTTTCGACTGCCAAAGCTTTCAGGAGAGCATTTGCAACCGTTTGTCACCATTTTTGAGTGAATTGCCAAAAGTCAGATTTTTGCTGAAATTGTGACCCCGGGGCTTAGGGATTTTTTCAAAAAAATCTTTTCCGCCGGTTAAGTTTTCAAGGGCTGATTTCTTGTCCAGTGATAAAAAGCCTTCTGTTTCGACTGCCAAAGCTTTCAGGAGAGCATTTGCAAGCTTCTGGCACCATTTTTGAGTGAATTGCCAAAAGTCAGATTTCTGCTGAAATTGTGACCCCGGGGCTTAGGGATTTTTTCAAAAAAATCTTTTCCGCCACTTAAGTTTACGAGGGCTGATTTCTTGTCCTGTGATAAAAAGCCTTCTGTTTCGACTGCCAAAGCTTTCGGGGGAGGATTTGCAAGCTTCTGGCACCATTTTTGAATGAATTGCCAAAAGTCAGATTTCTGCTGAAATTGTGACCCCGGGGCTTAGGGATATTTTCAAAAAAATATTTTCCGCCGGTGAAGTTTTGGAGGCCTGATTTCTTGTCCTGTGATAAAAAGCCTTCTGTTTCGACTGCCAAAGCTTTCGGGGGAGGATTTGCAAGCTTCTGGCACCATTTTTGAATGAATTGCCAAAAGTCAGATTTTTGCTGAAATTGTGACCCTGGGGCTTAAGGATTTATTCAAAAAAATATTTTCCGCCGGTGAAGTTTTCTTGGGCTGATTTCTTGTCCTGGGATAAAATGCCTTCTGTTTCGACTGCCAAAGCTTTCAGGAGAGCATTTGCAACCGTTTGTCACCATTTTTGAGTGAATTGCCAAAAGTCAGATTTTTGCTGAAATTGTGACCCCGGGGCTTAGGGATTTTTTCAAAAAAATCTTTTCCGCCGGTTAAGTTTTCAAGGGCTGATTTCTTGTCCAGTGATAAAAAGCCTTCTGTTTCGACTGCCAAAGCTTTCAGGAGAGCATTTGCAAGCTTCTGGCACCATTTTTGAGTGAATTGCCAAAAGTCAGATTTCTGCTGAAATTGTGACCCCGGGGCTTAGGGATTTTTTCAAAAAAATCTTTTCCGCCACTTAAGTTTATGAGGGCTGATTTCTTGTCCTGTGATAAAAAGCCTTCTGTTTCGACTGCCAAAGCTTTCGGGGGAGGATTTGCAAGCTTCTGGCACGATTTTTGAATGAATTGCCAAAGGTCAGATTTTTGCTGAAATTGTGACCCCGGGGCTTAAGGATTTTTTCAAAAAAATATTTTCCGCCGGTGAAGTTTTGGAGGCCTGATTTCTTGTCCTGTGATAAAAAGCCTTCTGTTTCGACTGCCAAAGCTTTCAGGGGAGCATTTGCAAGCTTCTGGCACCATTTTTGAGTGAATTGCCAAAAGTCAGATTTCTGCTGAAATTGTGACCCCGGGGCTTAGGGATATTTTCAAAAAAATCTTTTCCGCCGGTTAAGTTTTCGAGGGCTGATTTCTTGTCCTGTGATAAAAAGCCCTCTGTTTCGACTGCCAAAGCTTTCGGGGGAGGATTTGCAAGCTTCTGGCACCATTTTTGAGTGAATTGCCAAAAGTCAGATTTTTGCTGAAATTGTGACCCCGGGGCTTACGGATTTTTTCAAAAAAATCTTTTCCGCCGATTAAGTTTTCGAGGGCTGATTTCTTGTCCTGTGGTAAAAAGCCTTCTGTTTCGACTGCCACAGCTTTCAGGAGAGCATTTGCAACCGTTTGTCACCATTTTTGAGTGAATTGCCAAAAGTCAGATTTTTGCTGAAATTGTGACCCCGGGGCTTAGGGATTTTTTCAAAAAAATCTTTTCCGCCGGTTAAGTTTTCAAGGGCTGATTTCTTGTCCAGTGATAAAAAGCCTTCTGTTTCGACTGCCAAAGCTTTCAGGAGAGCATTTGCAACCGTTTGGCACCTTTTTGAGTGAATTGCCAAAAGTCAGATTTCTGCTGAAATTGTGACCCCGGGGCTTAGGGATATTTTCAAAAAAATCTTTTCCGCCGGTTAAGTTTTCGAGGGCTGATTTCTTGTCCTGTGATAAAAAGCCTTCTGTTTCGACTGCCAAAGCTTTCGGGGGAGGATTTGCAAGCTTCTGGCACCATTTTTGAATGAATTGCCAAAAGTCAGATTTTTGCTGAAATTGTGACCCTGGGGCTTAAGGATTTATTCAAAAAAATATTTTCCGCCGGTGAAGTTTTGGAGGCCTGATTTCTTGTCCTGTGACAAAAAGCCTTCTGTTTCGACTGCCAAAGCTTTCAGGGGAGCATTTGCAAGCTTCTGGCACCATTTTTGAGTGAATTGCCAAAAGTCAGATTTTTGCTGAAATTGTGACCCCGGGGCTTAGGGATTTTTTCAAAAAAATCTTTTCCGCCGGTGAAGTTTTGGAGGCCTGATTTCTTGTCCTGTGATAAAAAGCCTTCTGTTTCGACTGCCAAAGCTTTCAGGGGAGCATTTGCAAGCTTCTGGCACCATTTTTGAGTGAATTGCCAAAAGTCAGATTTTTGCTGAAATTGTGACCCCGGGGCTTAGGGATTTTTTCAAAAAAATCTTTTCCGCCGGTTAAGTTTTGGAGGCCTGATTTCTTGTCCTGTGATAAAAAGCCTTCTGTTTCGACTGCCAAAGCTTTCAGGGGAGTATTTGCAAGCTTCTGGCACCATTTTTGAGTGAATTGCCAAAAGTCAGATTTTTGCTGAAATTGTGACCCCGGGGCTTAGGGATTTTTTCAAAAAAATCTTTTCCGCCGGTTAAGTTTTCAAGGGCTGATTTCTTGTCCAGTGATAAAAAGCCTTCTGTTTCGACTGCCAAAGCTTTCAGGAGAGCATTTGCAACCGTTTGGCACCATTTTTGAGTGAATTGCCAAAAGTCAGATTTTTGCTGAAATTGTTACCCCGGGGCTTAGGGATTTTTTCAAAAAAATCTTTTCCGCCGGTTAAGTTTTCAAGGGCTGATTTCTTGTCCAGTGATAAAAAGCCTTCTGTTTCGACTGCCAAAGCTTTCAGGAGAGCATTTGCAAGCTTCTGGCACCATTTTTGAGTGAATTGCCAAAAGTCAGATTTCTGCTGAAATTGTGACCCCGGGGCTTAGGGATATTTTCAAAAAAATCTTTTCCGCCGGTTAAGTTTTCGAGGGCTGATTTCTTGTCCTGTGATAAAAAGCCTTCTGTTTCGACTGCCAAAGCTTTCGGGGGAGGATTTGCAAGCTTCTGGCACCATTTTTGAATGAATTGCCAAAAGTCAGATTTTTGCTGAAATTGTGACCCTGGGGCTTAAGGATTTATTCAAAAAAATATTTTCCGCCGGTGAAGTTTTGGAGGCCTGATTCCTTGTCCTGTGATAAAAAGCCTTCTGTTTCGACTGCCAAAGCTTTCAGGGGAGCATTTGCAAGCTTCTGGCACCATTTTTGAGTGAATTGCCAAAAGTCAGATTTTTGCTGAAATTGTGACCCCGGGGCTTAGGGATTTTTTCAAAAAAATCTTTTCCGCCGGTTAAGTTTTCTTGGGCTGATTTCTTGTCCTGGGATAAAATGCCTTCTGTTTCGACTGCCAAAGCTTTCAGGAGAGCATTTGCAACCGTTTGTCACCATTTTTGAGTGAATTGCCAAAAGTCAGATTTTTGCTGAAATTGTGACCCCGGGGCTTAGGGATTTTTTCAAAAAAATCTTTTCCGCCGGTTAAGTTTTCAAGGGCTGATTTCTTGTCCAGTGATAAAAAGCCTTCTGTTTCGACTGCCAAAGCTTTCAGGAGAGCATTTGCAAGCTTCTGGCACCATTTTTGAGTGAATTGCCAAAAGTCAGATTTCTGCTGAAATTGTGACCCCGGGGCTTAGGGATTTTTTCAAAAAAATCTTTTCCGCCACTTAAGTTTACGAGGGCTGATTTCTTGTCCTGTGATAAAAAGCCTTCTGTTTCGACTGCCAAAGCTTTCGGGGGAGGATTTGCAAGCTTCTGGCACCATTTTTGAATGAATTGCCAAAAGTCAGATTTTTGCTGAAATTGTGACCCCGGGGCTTAGGGATATTTTCAAAAAAATCTTTTCCGCCGGTTAAGTTTTCGAGGGCTGATTTCTTGTCCTGTGATAAAAAGCCTTCTGTTTCGACTGCCAAAGCTTTCGGGGGAGGATTTGCAAGCTTCTGGCACCATTTTTGAATGAATTGCCAAAAGTCAGATTTTTGCTGAAATTGTGACCCCGGGGCTTAGGGATATTTTCAAAAAAATCTTTTCCGCCGGTTAAGTTTTCGAGGGCTGATTTCTTGTCCTGTGATAAAAAGCCTTCTGTTTCGACTGCCAAAGCTTTCGGGGGAGGATTTGCAAGCTTCTGGCACCATTTTTGAATGAATTGCCAAAAGTCAGATTTTTGCTGAAATTGTGACCCTGGGGCTTAAGGATTTATTCAAAAAAATATTTTCCGCCGGTGAAGTTTTGGAGGCCTGATTTCTTGTCCTGTGATAAAAAGCCTTCTGTTTCGACTGCCAAAGCTTTCAGGGGAGCATTTGCAAGCTTCTGGCACCATTTTTGAGTGAATTGCCAAAAGTCAGATTTTTGCTGAAATTGTGACCCCGGGGCTTAGGGATTTTTTCAAAAAAATCTTTTCCGCCGGTTAAGTTTTCTTGGGCTGATTTCTTGTCCTGTGATAAAAAGCCTTCTGTTTCGACTGCCAAAGCTTTCAGGAGAGCATTTGCAAGCTTCTGGCACCATTTTTGAGTGAATTGCCAAAAGTCAGATTTCTGCTGAAATTGTGACCCCGGGGCTAAGGGATATTTTCAAAAAAATCTTTTCCGCCGGTTAAGTTTTCGTGGGCTGATTTCTTGTCCTGTGATAAAAACCCCTCTGTTTCGACTGCCAAAGCTTTCGGGGGAGGATTTGCAAGCTTCTGGCACCATTTTTGAATGAATTGCCAAAAGTCAGATTTTTGCTGAAATTGTGACCCTGGGGCTTAAGGATTTATTCAAAAAAATATTTTCCGCCGGTGAAGTTTTGGAGGCCTGATTTCTTGTCCTGTGATAAAAAGCCTTCTGTTTCGACTGCCAAAGCTTTCAGGGGAGCATTTGCAAGCTTCTGGCACCATTTTTGAGTGAATTGCCAAAAGTCAGATTTCTGCTGAAATTGTGACCCCAGGGGTTAGGGATTTTTTCAAAAAAATCTTTTCCGCCGGTTAAGTTTTCGTGGGCTGATTTCTTGTCCTGTGATAAAAACCCCTCTGTTTCGACTGCCAAAGCTTTCGGGGGAGGATTTGCAAGCTTCTGGCACCATTTTTGAATGAATTGCCAAAAGTCAGATTTTTGCTGAAATTGTGACCCTGGGGCTTAAGGATTTATTCAAAAAAATATTTTCCGCCGGTGAAGTTTTGGAGGCCTGATTTCTTGTCCTGTGATAAAAAGCCTTCTGTTTCGACTGCCAAAGCTTTCAGGGGAGCATTTGCAAGCTTCTGGCACCATTTTTGAGTGAATTGCCAAAAGTCAGATTTTTGCTGAAATTGTGACCCCGGGGCTTAGGTATTTTTAAAAAAAATCTTTTCCGCCGGTTAAGTTTTCAAGGGCTGATTTCTTATCCTGTGATAAACATCCTTCTGTTTTGACTGCCAAAGCTTTCAGGAGAGCATTTGCATCCGTTTGGCACCATTTTTGAGTGAATTGCCAAAAGTCAGATTTCTGCTGAAATTGTGACCCCGGGGCATAGGGATTTTTTCAAAAAAATCTTTTCCGCCGGTTAAGTTTACGAGGGCTGATTTCTTGTCCTGTGATAAAAAGCCTTCTGTTTCGACTGCCAAAGCGTTCGGGGGAGCATTTGCAAGCTTCTGGCACCATTTTTGAGTGAATTCCCAAAAGTCAATTTTTTGCTGAAATTGTGACCCCGGGGCTTAAGGATTTTTTCAAAAAAATATTTTCCGCCGGTTAAGTTTTCAAGGGCTGATTTCTTGTCCACTGATAAAAAGCCTTCTGTTTCGACTGCCAAAGCTTTCAGGAGAGCATTTGCAAGCTTCTGGCACCATTTTTGAGTGAATTGCCAAAAGTCAGATTTTTGCTGAAATTGTGACCCCGGGGCTTAGGGATTTTTTCAAAAAAATCTTTTCCGCCGGTTAAGTTTTCGAGGGCTGATTTCTTGTCCTGTGATAAAAAGCCTTCTGTTTCGACTGCCAAAGCGTTCGGGGGAGCATTTGCAAGCTTCTGGCACCATTTTTGAGTGAATTGCCAAAAGTCAGATTTTTGCTGAAATTGTGACCCCGGGGCTTAAGGATTTTTTCAAAAAAATATTTTCCGCCGGTTAAGTTTTCAAGGGCTGATTTCTTGTCCACTGATAAAAAGCCTTCTGTTTCGACTGCCAAAGCTTTCAGGAGAGCATTTGCAAGCTTCTGGCACCATTTTTGAGTGAATTGCCAAAAGTCAGATTTCTGCTGAAATTGTGACCCCGGGGCTTAGGGATATTTTCAAAAAAATCTTTTCCGCCGGTTAAGTTTTCGAGGGCTGATTTCTTGTCCTGTGATAAAAAGCCTTCTGTTTCGACTGCCAAAGCTTTCGGGGGAGGATTTGCAAGCTTCTGGCACCATTTTTGAATGAATTGCCAAAAGTCAGATTTTTGCTGAAATTGTGACCCTGGGGCTTAAGGATTTATTCAAAAAAATATTTTCCGCCGGTGAAGTTTTGGAGGCCTGATTCCTTGTCCTGTGATAAAAAGCCTTCTGTTTCGACTGCCAAAGCTTTCAGGGGAGCATTTGCAAGCTTCTGGCACCATTTTTGAGTGAATTGCCAAAAGTCAGATTTTTGCTGAAATTGTGACCCCGGGGCTTAGGGATTTTTTCAAAAAAATCTTTTCCGCCGGTTAAGTTTTCTTGGGCTGATTTCTTGTCCTGGGATAAAATGCCTTCTGTTTCGACTGCCAAAGCTTTCAGGAGAGCATTTGCAACCGTTTGTCACCATTTTTGAGTGAATTGCCAAAAGTCAGATTTTTGCTGAAATTGTGACCCCGGGGCTTAGGGATTTTTTCAAAAAAATCTTTTCCGCCGGTTAAGTTTTCAAGGGCTGATTTCTTGTCCAGTGATAAAAAGCCTTCTGTTTCGACTGCCAAAGCTTTCAGGAGAGCATTTGCAAGCTTCTGGCACCATTTTTGAGTGAATTGCCAAAAGTCAGATTTCTGCTGAAATTGTGACCCCGGGGCTTAGGGATTTTTTCAAAAAAATCTTTTCCGCCACTTAAGTTTACGAGGGCTGATTTCTTGTCCTGTGATAAAAAGCCTTCTGTTTCGACTGCCAAAGCTTTCGGGGGAGGATTTGCAAGCTTCTGGCACCATTTTTGAATGAATTGCCAAAAGTCAGATTTCTGCTGAAATTGTGACCCCGGGGCTTAGGGATATTTTCAAAAAAATATTTTCCGCCGGTGAAGTTTTGGAGGCCTGATTTCTTGTCCTGTGATAAAAAGCCTTCTGTTTCGACTGCCAAAGCTTTCGGGGGAGGATTTGCAAGCTTCTGGCACCATTTTTGAATGAATTGCCAAAAGTCAGATTTTTGCTGAAATTGTGACCCTGGGGCTTAAGGATTTATTCAAAAAAATATTTTCCGCCGGTGAAGTTTTCTTGGGCTGATTTCTTGTCCTGGGATAAAATGCCTTCTGTTTCGACTGCCAAAGCTTTCAGGAGAGCATTTGCAACCGTTTGTCACCATTTTTGAGTGAATTGCCAAAAGTCAGATTTTTGCTGAAATTGTGACCCCGGGGCTTAGGGATTTTTTCAAAAAAATCTTTTCCGCCGGTTAAGTTTTCAAGGGCTGATTTCTTGTCCAGTGATAAAAAGCCTTCTGTTTCGACTGCCAAAGCTTTCAGGAGAGCATTTGCAAGCTTCTGGCACCATTTTTGAGTGAATTGCCAAAAGTCAGATTTCTGCTGAAATTGTGACCCCGGGGCTTAGGGATTTTTTCAAAAAAATCTTTTCCGCCACTTAAGTTTATGAGGGCTGATTTCTTGTCCTGTGATAAAAAGCCTTCTGTTTCGACTGCCAAAGCTTTCGGGGGAGGATTTGCAAGCTTCTGGCACGATTTTTGAATGAATTGCCAAAGGTCAGATTTTTGCTGAAATTGTGACCCCGGGGCTTAAGGATTTTTTCAAAAAAATATTTTCCGCCGGTGAAGTTTTGGAGGCCTGATTTCTTGTCCTGTGATAAAAAGCCTTCTGTTTCGACTGCCAAAGCTTTCAGGGGAGCATTTGCAAGCTTCTGGCACCATTTTTGAGTGAATTGCCAAAAGTCAGATTTCTGCTGAAATTGTGACCCCGGGGCTTAGGGATATTTTCAAAAAAATCTTTTCCGCCGGTTAAGTTTTCGAGGGCTGATTTCTTGTCCTGTGATAAAAAGCCCTCTGTTTCGACTGCCAAAGCTTTCGGGGGAGGATTTGCAAGCTTCTGGCACCATTTTTGAGTGAATTGCCAAAAGTCAGATTTTTGCTGAAATTGTGACCCCGGGGCTTACGGATTTTTTCAAAAAAATCTTTTCCGCCGATTAAGTTTTCGAGGGCTGATTTCTTGTCCTGTGGTAAAAAGCCTTCTGTTTCGACTGCCACAGCTTTCAGGAGAGCATTTGCAACCGTTTGTCACCATTTTTGAGTGAATTGCCAAAAGTCAGATTTTTGCTGAAATTGTGACCCCGGGGCTTAGGGATTTTTTCAAAAAAATCTTTTCCGCCGGTTAAGTTTTCAAGGGCTGATTTCTTGTCCAGTGATAAAAAGCCTTCTGTTTCGACTGCCAAAGCTTTCAGGAGAGCATTTGCAACCGTTTGGCACCTTTTTGAGTGAATTGCCAAAAGTCAGATTTCTGCTGAAATTGTGACCCCGGGGCTTAGGGATATTTTCAAAAAAATCTTTTCCGCCGGTTAAGTTTTCGAGGGCTGATTTCTTGTCCTGTGATAAAAAGCCTTCTGTTTCGACTGCCAAAGCTTTCGGGGGAGGATTTGCAAGCTTCTGGCACCATTTTTGAATGAATTGCCAAAAGTCAGATTTTTGCTGAAATTGTGACCCTGGGGCTTAAGGATTTATTCAAAAAAATATTTTCCGCCGGTGAAGTTTTGGAGGCCTGATTTCTTGTCCTGTGACAAAAAGCCTTCTGTTTCGACTGCCAAAGCTTTCAGGGGAGCATTTGCAAGCTTCTGGCACCATTTTTGAGTGAATTGCCAAAAGTCAGATTTTTGCTGAAATTGTGACCCCGGGGCTTAGGGATTTTTTCAAAAAAATCTTTTCCGCCGGTGAAGTTTTGGAGGCCTGATTTCTTGTCCTGTGATAAAAAGCCTTCTGTTTCGACTGCCAAAGCTTTCAGGGGAGCATTTGCAAGCTTCTGGCACCATTTTTGAGTGAATTGCCAAAAGTCAGATTTTTGCTGAAATTGTGACCCCGGGGCTTAGGGATTTTTTCAAAAAAATCTTTTCCGCCGGTTAAGTTTTGGAGGCCTGATTTCTTGTCCTGTGATAAAAAGCCTTCTGTTTCGACTGCCAAAGCTTTCAGGGGAGTATTTGCAAGCTTCTGGCACCATTTTTGAGTGAATTGCCAAAAGTCAGATTTTTGCTGAAATTGTGACCCCGGGGCTTAGGGATTTTTTCAAAAAAATCTTTTCCGCCGGTTAAGTTTTCAAGGGCTGATTTCTTGTCCAGTGATAAAAAGCCTTCTGTTTCGACTGCCAAAGCTTTCAGGAGAGCATTTGCAACCGTTTGGCACCATTTTTGAGTGAATTGCCAAAAGTCAGATTTTTGCTGAAATTGTTACCCCGGGGCTTAGGGATTTTTTCAAAAAAATCTTTTCCGCCGGTTAAGTTTTCAAGGGCTGATTTCTTGTCCAGTGATAAAAAGCCTTCTGTTTCGACTGCCAAAGCTTTCAGGAGAGCATTTGCAAGCTTCTGGCACCATTTTTGAGTGAATTGCCAAAAGTCAGATTTCTGCTGAAATTGTGACCCCGGGGCTTAGGGATATTTTCAAAAAAATCTTTTCCGCCGGTTAAGTTTTCGAGGGCTGATTTCTTGTCCTGTGATAAAAAGCCTTCTGTTTCGACTGCCAAAGCTTTCGGGGGAGGATTTGCAAGCTTCTGGCACCATTTTTGAATGAATTGCCAAAAGTCAGATTTTTGCTGAAATTGTGACCCTGGGGCTTAAGGATTTATTCAAAAAAATATTTTCCGCCGGTGAAGTTTTGGAGGCCTGATTCCTTGTCCTGTGATAAAAAGCCTTCTGTTTCGACTGCCAAAGCTTTCAGGGGAGCATTTGCAAGCTTCTGGCACCATTTTTGAGTGAATTGCCAAAAGTCAGATTTTTGCTGAAATTGTGACCCCGGGGCTTAGGGATTTTTTCAAAAAAATCTTTTCCGCCGGTTAAGTTTTCTTGGGCTGATTTCTTGTCCTGGGATAAAATGCCTTCTGTTTCGACTGCCAAAGCTTTCAGGAGAGCATTTGCAACCGTTTGTCACCATTTTTGAGTGAATTGCCAAAAGTCAGATTTTTGCTGAAATTGTGACCCCGGGGCTTAGGGATTTTTTCAAAAAAATCTTTTCCGCCGGTGAAGTTTTGGAGGCCTGATTTCTTGTCCTGTGACAAAAAGCCTTCTGTTTCGACTGCCAAAGCTTTCAGGGGAGCATTTGCAAGCTTCTGGCACCATTTTTGAGTGAATTGCCAAAAGTCAGATTTTTGCTGAAATTGTGACCCCGGGGCTTAGGGATTTTTTCAAAAAAATCTTTTCCGCCGGTGAAGTTTTGGAGGCCTGATTTCTTGTCCTGTGATAAAAAGCCTTCTGTTTCGACTGCCAAAGCTTTCAGGGGAGCATTTGCAAGCTTCTGGCACCATTTTTGAGTGAATTGCCAAAAGTCAGATTTTTGCTGAAATTGTGACCCCGGGGCTTAGGGATTTTTTCAAAAAAATCTTTTCCGCCGGTTAAGTTTTGGAGGCCTGATTTCTTGTCCTGTGATAAAAAGCCTTCTGTTTCGACTGCCAAAGCTTTCAGGGGAGTATTTGCAAGCTTCTGGCACCATTTTTGAGTGAATTGCCAAAAGTCAGATTTTTGCTGAAATTGTGACCCCGGGGCTTAGGGATTTTTTCAAAAAAATCTTTTCCGCCGGTTAAGTTTTCAAGGGCTGATTTCTTGTCCAGTGATAAAAAGCCTTCTGTTTCGACTGCCAAAGCTTTCAGGAGAGCATTTGCAACCGTTTGGCACCATTTTTGAGTGAATTGCCAAAAGTCAGATTTTTGCTGAAATTGTTACCCCGGGGCTTAGGGATTTTTTCAAAAAAATCTTTTCCGCCGGTTAAGTTTTCAAGGGCTGATTTCTTGTCCAGTGATAAAAAGCCTTCTGTTTCGACTGCCAAAGCTTTCAGGAGAGCATTTGCAAGCTTCTGGCACCATTTTTGAGTGAATTGCCAAAAGTCAGATTTCTGCTGAAATTGTGACCCCGGGGCTTAGGGATATTTTCAAAAAAATCTTTTCCGCCGGTTAAGTTTTCGAGGGCTGATTTCTTGTCCTGTGATAAAAAGCCTTCTGTTTCGACTGCCAAAGCTTTCGGGGGAGGATTTGCAAGCTTCTGGCACCATTTTTGAATGAATTGCCAAAAGTCAGATTTTTGCTGAAATTGTGACCCTGGGGCTTAAGGATTTATTCAAAAAAATATTTTCCGCCGGTGAAGTTTTGGAGGCCTGATTCCTTGTCCTGTGATAAAAAGCCTTCTGTTTCGACTGCCAAAGCTTTCAGGGGAGCATTTGCAAGCTTCTGGCACCATTTTTGAGTGAATTGCCAAAAGTCAGATTTTTGCTGAAATTGTGACCCCGGGGCTTAGGGATTTTTTCAAAAAAATCTTTTCCGCCGGTTAAGTTTTCTTGGGCTGATTTCTTGTCCTGGGATAAAATGCCTTCTGTTTCGACTGCCAAAGCTTTCAGGAGAGCATTTGCAACCGTTTGTCACCATTTTTGAGTGAATTGCCAAAAGTCAGATTTTTGCTGAAATTGTGACCCCGGGGCTTAGGGATTTTTTCAAAAAAATCTTTTCCGCCGGTTAAGTTTTCAAGGGCTGATTTCTTGTCCAGTGATAAAAAGCCTTCTGTTTCGACTGCCAAAGCTTTCAGGAGAGCATTTGCAAGCTTCTGGCACCATTTTTGAGTGAATTGCCAAAAGTCAGATTTCTGCTGAAATTGTGACCCCGGGGCTTAGGGATTTTTTCAAAAAAATCTTTTCCGCCACTTAAGTTTACGAGGGCTGATTTCTTGTCCTGTGATAAAAAGCCTTCTGTTTCGACTGCCAAAGCTTTCGGGGGACGATTTGCAAGCTTCTGGCACCATTTTTGAATGAATTGCCAAAAGTCAGATTTTTGCTGAAATTGTGACCCCGGGGCTTAGGGATATTTTCAAAAAAATCTTTTCCGCCGGTTAAGTTTTCGAGGGCTGATTTCTTGTCCTGTGATAAAAAGCCTTCTGTTTCGACTGCCAAAGCTTTCGGGGGAGGATTTGCAAGCTTCTGGCACCATTTTTGAATGAATTGCCAAAAGTCAGATTTTTGCTGAAATTGTGACCCCGGGGCTTAGGGATATTTTCAAAAAAATCTTTTCCGCCGGTTAAGTTTTCGAGGGCTGATTTCTTGTCCTGTGATAAAAAGCCTTCTGTTTCGACTGCCAAAGCTTTCGGGGGAGGATTTGCAAGCTTCTGGCACCATTTTTGAATGAATTGCCAAAAGTCAGATTTTTGCTGAAATTGTGACCCTGGGGCTTAAGGATTTATTCAAAAAAATATTTTCCGCCGGTGAAGTTTTGGAGGCCTGATTTCTTGTCCTGTGATAAAAAGCCTTCTGTTTCGACTGCCAAAGCTTTCAGGGGAGCATTTGCAAGCTTCTGGCACCATTTTTGAGTGAATTGCCAAAAGTCAGATTTTTGCTGAAATTGTGACCCCGGGGCTTAGGGATTTTTTCAAAAAAATCTTTTCCGCCGGTTAAGTTTTCTTGGGCTGATTTCTTGTCCTGTGATAAAAAGCCTTCTGTTTCGACTGCCAAAGCTTTCAGGAGAGCATTTGCAAGCTTCTGGCACCATTTTTGAGTGAATTGCCAAAAGTCAGATTTCTGCTGAAATTGTGACCCCGGGGCTTAGGGATATTTTCAAAAAAATCTTTTCCGCCGGTTAAGTTTTCGTGGGCTGATTTCTTGTCCTGTGATAAAAACCCCTCTGTTTCGACTGCCAAAGCTTTCGGGGGAGGATTTGCAAGCTTCTGGCACCATTTTTTGAATGAATTGCCAAAAGTCAGATTTTTGCTGAAATTGTGACCCTGGGGCTTAAGGATTTATTCAAAAAAATATTTTCCGCCGGTGAGTTTTGGAGGCCTGATTTCTTGTCCTGTGATAAAAAGCCTTCTGTTTCGACTGCCAAAGCTTTCAGGGGAGCATTTGCAAGCTTCTGGCACCATTTTTGAGTGAATTGCCAAAAGTCAGATTTCTGCTGAAATTGTGACCCCAGGGGTTAGGGATTTTTCAAAAAAATCTTTTCCGCCGGTTAAGTTTTCGTGGGCTGATTTCTTGTCCTGTGATAAAAACCCCTCTGTTTCGACTGCCAAAGCTTTCGGGGGAGGATTTGCAAGCTTCGGCACCATTTTTGAATGAATTGCCAAAAGTCAGATTTTTGCTGAAATTGTGACCCTGGGGCTTAAGGATTTATTCAAAAAAATATTTTCCGCCGGTGAAGTTTTGGAGGCCTGATTTCTTGTCCTGTGATAAAAAGCCTTCTGTTTCGACTGCCAAAGCTTTCAGGGGAGCATTTGCAAGCTTCTGGCACCATTTTTGAGTGAATTGCCAAAAGTCAGATTTTTGCTGAAATTGTGACCCCGGGGCTTAGGTATTTTTAAAAAAAATCTTTTCCGCCGGTTAAGTTTTCAAGGGCTGATTTCTTATCCTGTGATAAACATCCTTCTGTTTTGACTGCCAAAGCTTTCAGGAGAGCATTTGCATCCGTTTGGCACCATTTTTGAGTGAATTGCCAAAAGTCAGATTTCTGCTGAAATTGTGACCCCGGGGCATAGGGATTTTTTCAAAAAAATCTTTTCCGCCGGTTAAGTTTACGAGGGCTGATTTCTTGTCCTGTGATAAAAAGCCTTCTGTTTCGACTGCCAAAGCGTTCGGGGGAGCATTTGCAAGCTTCTGGCACCATTTTTGAGTGAATTCCCAAAAGTCAATTTTTTGCTGAAATTGTGACCCCGGGGCTTAAGGATTTTTTCAAAAAAATATTTTCCGCCGGTTAAGTTTTCAAGGGCTGATTTCTTGTCCACTGATAAAAAGCCTTCTGTTTCGACTGCCAAAGCTTTCAGGAGAGCATTTGCAAGCTTCTGGCACCATTTTTGAGTGAATTGCCAAAAGTCAGATTTTTGCTGAAATTGTGACCCCGGGGCTTAGGGATTTTTTCAAAAAAATCTTTTCCGCCGGTTAAGTTTTCGAGGGCTGATTTCTTGTCCTGTGATAAAAAGCCTTCTGTTTCGACTGCCAAAGCGTTCGGGGGAGCATTTGCAAGCTTCTGGCACCATTTTTGAGTGAATTGCCAAAAGTCAGATTTTTGCTGAAATTGTGACCCCGGGGCTTAAGGATTTTTTCAAAAAAATATTTTCCGCCGGTTAAGTTTTCAAGGGCTGATTTCTTGTCCACTGATAAAAAGCCTTCTGTTTCGACTGCCAAAGCTTTCAGGAGAGCATTTGCAAGCTTCTGGCACCATTTTTGAGTGAATTGCCAAAAGTCAGATTTCTGCTGAAATTGTGACCCCGGGGCTTAGGGATATTTTCAAAAAAATCTTTTCCGCCGGTTAAGTTTTCGAGGGCTGATTTCTTGTCCTGTGATAAAAAGCCTTCTGTTTCGACTGCCAAAGCTTTCGGGGGAGGATTTGCAAGCTTCTGGCACCATTTTTGAATGAATTGCCAAAAGTCAGATTTTTGCTGAAATTGTGACCCTGGGGCTTAAGGATTTATTCAAAAAAATATTTTCCGCCGGTGAAGTTTTGGAGGCCTGATTCCTTGTCCTGTGATAAAAAGCCTTCTGTTTCGACTGCCAAAGCTTTCAGGGGAGCATTTGCAAGCTTCTGGCACCATTTTTGAGTGAATTGCCAAAAGTCAGATTTTTGCTGAAATTGTGACCCCGGGGCTTAGGGATTTTTTCAAAAAAATCTTTTCCGCCGGTTAAGTTTTCTTGGGCTGATTTCTTGTCCTGGGATAAAATGCCTTCTGTTTCGACTGCCAAAGCTTTCAGGAGAGCATTTGCAACCGTTTGTCACCATTTTTGAGTGAATTGCCAAAAGTCAGATTTTTGCTGAAATTGTGACCCCGGGGCTTAGGGATTTTTTCAAAAAAATCTTTTCCGCCGGTTAAGTTTTCAAGGGCTGATTTCTTGTCCAGTGATAAAAAGCCTTCTGTTTCGACTGCCAAAGCTTTCAGGAGAGCATTTGCAAGCTTCTGGCACCATTTTTGAGTGAATTGCCAAAAGTCAGATTTCTGCTGAAATTGTGACCCCGGGGCTTAGGGATTTTTTCAAAAAAATCTTTTCCGCCACTTAAGTTTACGAGGGCTGATTTCTTGTCCTGTGATAAAAAGCCTTCTGTTTCGACTGCCAAAGCTTTCGGGGGAGGATTTGCAAGCTTCTGGCACCATTTTTGAATGAATTGCCAAAAGTCAGATTTTTGCTGAAATTGTGACCCCGGGGCTTAAGGATTTTTTCAAAAAAATATTTTCCGCCGGTGAAGTTTTGGAGGCCTGATTTCTTGTCCTGTGATAAAAAGCCTTCTGTTTCGACTGCCAAAGCTTTCAGGGGAGCATTTGCAAGCTTCTGGCACCATTTTTGAATGAATTGCCAAAAGTCAGATTTTTGCTGAAATTGTGACCCCGGGGCTTAGGGATTTTTTCAAAAAAATATTTTCCGCCGGTTAAGTTTTGGAGGCCTGATTTCTTGTCCTGTGATAAAAAGCCTTCTGTTTCGACTGCCAAAGCTTTCAGGGGAGCATTTGCAAGCTTCTGGCACCATTTTTGAGTGAATTGCCAAAAGTCAGATTTTTGCTGAAATTGTGACCCCGGGGCTTAGGGATTTTTTCAAAAAAATCTTTTCCGCCGGTTAAGTTTTCGAGGGCTGATTTCTTGTCCTGTGATAAAAAGCCTTCTGTTTCGACTGCCAAAGCTTTCGGGGGAGGATTTGCAAGCTTCTGGGACCATTTTTGAGTGAATTGCCAAAAGTCAGATTTTTGCTGAAATTGTGACCCCGGGGCTTAGGGATTTTTTCAAAAAAATCTTTTCCGCCGGTTAAGTTTTCTTGGGCTGATTTCTTGTCCTGGGATAAAATGCCTTCTGTTTCGACTGCCAAAGCTTTCAGGAGAGCATTTGCAACCGTTTGTCACCATTTTTGAGTGAATTGCCAAAAGTCAGATTTTTGCTGAAATTGTGACCCCGGGGCTTAGGGATTTTTTCAAAAAAATCTTTTCCGCCGGTTAAGTTTTCAAGGGCTGATTTCTTGTCCAGTGATAAAAAGCCTTCTGTTTCGACTGCCAAAGCTTTCAGGAGAGCATTTGCAAGCTTCTGGCACCATTTTTGAGTGAATTGCCAAAAGTCAGATTTCTGCTGAAATTGTGACCCCGGGGCTTAGGGATATTTTCAAAAAAATCTTTTCCGCCGGTTAAGTTTTCGAGGGCTGATTTCTTGTCCTGTGATAAAAAGCCTTCTGTTTCGACTGCCAAAGCTTTCGGGGGAGGATTTGCAAGCTTCTGGCACCATTTTTGAATGAATTGCCAAAAGTCAGATTTTTGCTGAAATTGTGACCCTGGGGCTTAAGGATTTATTCAAAAAAATATTTTCCGCCGGTGAAGTTTTGGAGGCCTGATTCCTTGTCCTGTGATAAAAAGCCTTCTGTTTCGACTGCCAAAGCTTTCAGGGGAGCATTTGCAAGCTTCTGGCACCATTTTTGAGTGAATTGCCAAAAGTCAGATTTTTGCTGAAATTGTGACCCCGGGGCTTAGGGATTTTTTCAAAAAAATCTTTTCCGCCGGTTAAGTTTTCTTGGGCTGATTTCTTGTCCTATGATAAAATGCCTTCTGTTTCGACTGCCAAAGCTTTCAGGAGAGCATTTGCAACCGTTTGTCACCATTTTTGAGTGAATTGCCAAAAGTCAGATTTTTGCTGAAATTGTGACCCCGGGGCTTAGGGATTTTTTCAAAAAAATCTTTTCCGCCGGTTAAGTTTTCAAGGGCTGATTTCTTGTCCAGTGATAAAAAGCCTTCTGTTTCGACTGCCAAAGCTTTCAGGAGAGCATTTGCAAGCTTCTGGCACCATTTTTGAGTGAATTGCCAAAAGTCAGATTTCTGCTGAAATTGTGACCCCGGGGCTTAGGGATTTTTTCAAAAAAATCTTTTCCGCCACTTAAGTTTACGAGGGCTGATTTCTTGTCCTGTGATAAAAAGCCTTCTGTTTCGACTGCCAAAGCTTTCGGGGGAGGATTTGCAAGCTTCTGGCACCATTTTTGAATGAATTGCCAAAAGTCAGATTTTTGCTGAAATTGTGACCCCGGGGCTTAAGGATTTTTTCAAAAAAATATTTTCCGCCGGTGAAGTTTTGGAGGCCTGATTTCTTGTCCTGTGATAAAAAGCCTTCTGTTTCGACTGCCAAAGCTTTCAGGGGAGCATTTGCAAGCTTCTGGCACCATTTTTGAGTGAATTGCCAAAAGTCAGATTTCTGCTGAAATTGTGACCCCGGGGCTTAGGGATATTTTCAAAAAAATCTTTTCCGCCGGTTAAGTTTTCGAGGGCTGATTTCTTGTCCTGTGATAAAAAGCCCTCTGTTTCGACTGCCAAAGCTTTCGGGGGAGGATTTGCAAGCTTCTGGCACCATTTTTGAGTGAATTGCCAAAAGTCAGATTTTTGCTGAAATTGTGACCCCGGGGCTTACGGATTTTTTCAAAAAAATCTTTTCCGCCGATTAAGTTTTCGAGGGCTGATTTCTTGTCCTGTGGTAAAAAGCCTTCTGTTTCGACTGCCACAGCTTTCAGGAGAGCATTTGCAACCGTTTGTCACCATTTTTGAGTGAATTGCCAAAAGTCAGATTTTTGCTGAAATTGTGACCCCGGGGCTTAGGGATTTTTTCAAAAAAATCTTTTCCGCCGGTTAAGTTTTCAAGGGCTGATTTCTTGTCCAGTGATAAAAAGCCTTCTGTTTCGACTGCCAAAGCTTTCAGGAGAGCATTTGCAACCGTTTGGCACCTTTTTGAGTGAATTGCCAAAAGTCAGATTTCTGCTGAAATTGTGACCCCGGGGCTTAGGGATATTTTCAAAAAAATCTTTTCCGCCGGTTAAGTTTTCGAGGGCTGATTTCTTGTCCTGTGATAAAAAGCCTTCTGTTTCGACTGCCAAAGCTTTCGGGGGAGGATTTGCAAGCTTCTGGCACCATTTTTGAATGAATTGCCAAAAGTCAGATTTTTGCTGAAATTGTGACCCTGGGGCTTAAGGATTTATTCAAAAAAATATTTTCCGCCGGTGAAGTTTTGGAGGCCTGATTCCTTGTCCTGTGATAAAAAGCCTTCTGTTTCGACTGCCAAAGCTTTCAGGGGAGCATTTGCAAGCTTCTGGCACCATTTTTGAGTGAATTGCCAAAAGTCAGATTTTTGCTGAAATTGTGACCCCGGGGCTTAGGGATTTTTTCAAAAAAATCTTTTCCGCCGGTTAAGTTTTCTTGGGCTGATTTCTTGTCCTGGGATAAAATGCCTTCTGTTTCGACTGCCAAAGCTTTCAGGAGAGCATTTGCAACCGTTTGTCACCATTTTTGAGTGAATTGCCAAAAGTCAGATTTTTGCTGAAATTGTGACCCCGGGGCTTAGGGATTTTTTCAAAAAAATCTTTTCCGCCGGTTAAGTTTTCAAGGGCTGATTTCTTGTCCAGTGATAAAAAGCCTTCTGTTTCGACTGCCAAAGCTTTCAGGAGAGCATTTGCAAGCTTCTGGCACCATTTTTGAGTGAATTGCCAAAAGTCAGATTTCTGCTGAAATTGTGACCCCGGGGCTTAGGGATTTTTTCAAAAAAATCTTTTCCGCCACTTAAGTTTACGAGGGCTGATTTCTTGTCCTGTGATAAAAAGCCTTCTGTTTCGACTGCCAAAGCTTTCGGGGGAGGATTTGCAAGCTTCTGGCACCATTTTTGAATGAATTGCCAAAAGTCAGATTTTTGCTGAAATTGTGACCCCGGGGCTTAAGGATTTTTTCAAAAAAATATTTTCCGCCGGTGAAGTTTTGGAGGCCTGATTTCTTGTCCTGTGATAAAAAGCCTTCTGTTTCGACTGCCAAAGCTTTCAGGGGAGCATTTGCAAGCTTCTGGCACCATTTTTGAATGAATTGCCAAAAGTCAGATTTTTGCTGAAATTGTGACCCCGGGGCTTAGGGATTTTTTCAAAAAAATATTTTCCGCCGGTTAAGTTTTGGAGGCCTGATTTCTTGTCCTGTGATAAAAAGCCTTCTGTTTCGACTGCCAAAGCTTTCAGGGGAGCATTTGCAAGCTTCTGGCACCATTTTTGAGTGAATTGCCAAAAGTCAGATTTTTGCTGAAATTGTGACCCCGGGGCTTAGGGATTTTTTCAAAAAAATCTTTTCCGCCGGTTAAGTTTTCGAGGGCTGATTTCTTGTCCTGTGATAAAAAGCCTTCTGTTTCGACTGCCAAAGCTTTCGGGGGAGGATTTGCAAGCTTCTGGGACCATTTTTGAGTGAATTGCCAAAAGTCAGATTTTTGCTGAAATTGTGACCCCGGGGCTTAGGGATTTTTTCAAAAAAATCTTTTCCGCCGGTTAAGTTTTCTTGGGCTGATTTCTTGTCCTGGGATAAAATGCCTTCTGTTTCGACTGCCAAAGCTTTCAGGAGAGCATTTGCAACCGTTTGTCACCATTTTTGAGTGAATTGCCAAAAGTCAGATTTTTGCTGAAATTGTGACCCCGGGGCTTAGGGATTTTTTCAAAAAAATCTTTTCCGCCGGTTAAGTTTTCAAGGGCTGATTTCTTGTCCAGTGATAAAAAGCCTTCTGTTTCGACTGCCAAAGCTTTCAGGAGAGCATTTGCAAGCTTCTGGCACCATTTTTGAGTGAATTGCCAAAAGTCAGATTTCTGCTGAAATTGTGACCCCGGGGCTTAGGGATATTTTCAAAAAAATCTTTTCCGCCGGTTAAGTTTTCGAGGGCTGATTTCTTGTCCTGTGATAAAAAGCCTTCTGTTTCGACTGCCAAAGCTTTCGGGGGAGGATTTGCAAGCTTCTGGCACCATTTTTGAATGAATTGCCAAAAGTCAGATTTTTGCTGAAATTGTGACCCTGGGGCTTAAGGATTTATTCAAAAAAATATTTTCCGCCGGTGAAGTTTTGGAGGCCTGATTCCTTGTCCTGTGATAAAAAGCCTTCTGTTTCGACTGCCAAAGCTTTCAGGGGAGCATTTGCAAGCTTCTGGCACCATTTTTGAGTGAATTGCCAAAAGTCAGATTTTTGCTGAAATTGTGACCCCGGGGCTTAGGGATTTTTTCAAAAAAATCTTTTCCGCCGGTTAAGTTTTCTTGGGCTGATTTCTTGTCCTATGATAAAATGCCTTCTGTTTCGACTGCCAAAGCTTTCAGGAGAGCATTTGCAACCGTTTGTCACCATTTTTGAGTGAATTGCCAAAAGTCAGATTTTTGCTGAAATTGTGACCCCGGGGCTTAGGGATTTTTTCAAAAAAATCTTTTCCGCCGGTTAAGTTTTCAAGGGCTGATTTCTTGTCCAGTGATAAAAAGCCTTCTGTTTCGACTGCCAAAGCTTTCAGGAGAGCATTTGCAAGCTTCTGGCACCATTTTTGAGTGAATTGCCAAAAGTCAGATTTCTGCTGAAATTGTGACCCCGGGGCTTAGGGATTTTTTCAAAAAAATCTTTTCCGCCACTTAAGTTTACGAGGGCTGATTTCTTGTCCTGTGATAAAAAGCCTTCTGTTTCGACTGCCAAAGCTTTCGGGGGAGGATTTGCAAGCTTCTGGCACCATTTTTGAATGAATTGCCAAAAGTCAGATTTTTGCTGAAATTGTGACCCCGGGGCTTAAGGATTTTTTCAAAAAAATATTTTCCGCCGGTGAAGTTTTGGAGGCCTGATTTCTTGTCCTGTGATAAAAAGCCTTCTGTTTCGACTGCCAAAGCTTTCAGGGGAGCATTTGCAAGCTTCTGGCACCATTTTTGAGTGAATTGCCAAAAGTCAGATTTCTGCTGAAATTGTGACCCCGGGGCTTAGGGATATTTTCAAAAAAATCTTTTCCGCCGGTTAAGTTTTCGAGGGCTGATTTCTTGTCCTGTGATAAAAAGCCCTCTGTTTCGACTGCCAAAGCTTTCGGGGGAGGATTTGCAAGCTTCTGGCACCATTTTTGAGTGAATTGCCAAAAGTCAGATTTTTGCTGAAATTGTGACCCCGGGGCTTACGGATTTTTTCAAAAAAATCTTTTCCGCCGATTAAGTTTTCGAGGGCTGATTTCTTGTCCTGTGGTAAAAAGCCTTCTGTTTCGACTGCCACAGCTTTCAGGAGAGCATTTGCAACCGTTTGTCACCATTTTTGAGTGAATTGCCAAAAGTCAGATTTTTGCTGAAATTGTGACCCCGGGGCTTAGGGATTTTTTCAAAAAAATCTTTTCCGCCGGTTAAGTTTTCAAGGGCTGATTTCTTGTCCAGTGATAAAAAGCCTTCTGTTTCGACTGCCAAAGCTTTCAGGAGAGCATTTGCAACCGTTTGGCACCTTTTTGAGTGAATTGCCAAAAGTCAGATTTCTGCTGAAATTGTGACCCCGGGGCTTAGGGATATTTTCAAAAAAATCTTTTCCGCCGGTTAAGTTTTCGAGGGCTGATTTCTTGTCCTGTGATAAAAAGCCTTCTGTTTCGACTGCCAAAGCTTTCGGGGGAGGATTTGCAAGCTTCTGGCACCATTTTTGAATGAATTGCCAAAAGTCAGATTTTTGCTGAAATTGTGACCCTGGGGCTTAAGGATTTATTCAAAAAAATATTTTCCGCCGGTGAAGTTTTGGAGGCCTGATTTCTTGTCCTGTGATAAAAAGCCTTCTGTTTCGACTGCCAAAGCTTTCAGGGGAGCATTTGCAAGCTTCTGGCACCATTTTTGAGTGAATTGCCAAAAGTCAGATTTTTGCTGAAATTGTGACCCCGGGGCTTAGGGATTTTTTCAAAAAAATCTTTTCCGCCGGTTAAGTTTTGGAGGCCTGATTTCTTGTCCTGTGATAAAAAGCCTTCTGATTCGACTGCCAAAGCTTTCAGGGGAGCATTTGCAAGCTTCTGGCACCATTTTTGAGTGAATTGCCAAAAGTCAGATTTTTGCTGAAATTGTGACCCCGGGGCTTAGGGATTTTTTCAAAAAAATCTTTTCCGCCGGTTAAGTTTTCTTGGGCTGATTTCTTGTCCTGTGATAAAATGCCTTCTGTTTCGACTGCCAAAGCTTTCAGGAGAGCATTTGCAACCGTTTGTCACCATTTTTGAGTGAATTGCCAAAAGTCAGATTTTTGCTGAAATTGTGACCCCGGGGCTTAGGGATTTTTTCAAAAAAATCTTTTCCGCCGGTTAAGTTTTCAAGGGCTGATTTCTTGTCCAGTGATAAAAAGCCTTCTGTTTCGACTGCCAAAGCTTTCAGGAGAGCATTTGCAAGCTTCTGGCACCATTTTTGAGTGAATTGCCAAAAGTCAGATTTCTGCTGAAATTGTGACCCCGGGGCTTAGGGATATTTTCAAAAAAATCTTTTCCGCCGGTTAAGTTTTCGAGGGCTGATTTCTTGTCCTGTGATAAAAAGCCTTCTGTTTCGACTGCCAAAGCTTTCGGGGGAGGATTTGCAAGCTTCTGGCACCATTTTTGAATGAATTGCCAAAAGTCAGATTTTTGCTGAAATTGTGACCCTGGGGCTTAAGGATTTATTCAAAAAAATATTTTCCGCCGGTGAAGTTTTGGAGGCCTGATTTCTTGTCCTGTGATAAAAAGCCTTCTGTTTCGACTGCCAAAGCTTTCAGGGGAGCATTTGCAAGCTTCTGGCACCATTTTTGAGTGAATTGCCAAAAGTCAGATTTTTGCTGAAATTGTGACCCCGGGGCTTAGGGATTTTTTCAAAAAAATCTTTTCCGCCGGTTAAGTTTTCTTGGGCTGATTTCTTGTCCTGGGATAAAATGCCTTCTGTTTCGACTGCCAAAGCTTTCAGGAGAGCATTTGCAACCGTTTGTCACCATTTTTGAGTGAATTGCCAAAAGTCAGATTTTTGCTGAAATTGTGACCCCGGGGCTTAGGGATTTTTTCAAAAAAATCTTTTCCACCGGTTAAGTTTTCAAGGGCTGATTTCTTGTCCAGTGATAAAAAGCCTTCTGTTTCGACTGCCAAAGCTTTCAGGAGAGCATTTGCAAGCTTCGGGCACCATTTTTGAGTGAATTGCCAAAAGTCAGATTTCTGCTGAAATTGTGACCCCGGGGCTTAGGGATTTTTTCAAAAAAATCTTTTCCGCCACTTAAGTTTACGAGGGCTGATTTCTTGTCCTGTGATAAAAAGCCTTCTGTTTCGACTGCCAAAGCTTTCGGGGGAGGATTTGCAAGCTTCTGGCACCATTTTTGAATGAATTGCCAAAAGTCAGATTTTTGCTGAAATTGTGACCCCGGGGCTTAAGGATTTTTTCAAAAAAATATTTTCCGCCGGTGAAGTTTTGGAGGCCTGATTTCTTGTCCTGTGATAAAAAGCCTTCTGTTTCGACTGCCAAAGCTTTCAGGGGAGCATTTGCAAGCTTCTGGCACCATTTTTGAGTGAATTGCCAAAAGTCAGATTTCTGCTGAAATTGTGACCCCGGGGCTTAGGGATATTTTCAAAAAAATCTTTTCCGCCGGTTAAGTTTTCGAGGGCTGATTTCTTGTCCTGTGATAAAAAGCCCTCTGTTTCGACTGCCAAAGCTTTCGGGGGAGGATTTGCAAGCTTCTGGCACCATTTTTGAGTGAATTGCCAAAAGTCAGATTTTTGCTGAAATTGTGACCCCGGGGCTTACGGATTTTTTCAAAAAAATCTTTTCCGCCGATTAAGTTTTCGAGGGCTGATTTCTTGTCCTGTGGTAAAAAGCCTTCTGTTTCGACTGCCACAGCTTTCAGGAGAGCATTTGCAACCGTTTGTCACCATTTTTGAGTGAATTGCCAAAAGTCAGATTTTTGCTGAAATTGTGACCCCGGGGCTTAGGGATTTTTTCAAAAAAATCTTTTCCGCCGGTTAAGTTTTCAAGGGCTGATTTCTTGTCCAGTGATAAAAAGCCTTCTGTTTCGACTGCCAAAGCTTTCAGGAGAGCATTTGCAACCGTTTGGCACCTTTTTGAGTGAATTGCCAAAAGTCAGATTTCTGCTGAAATTGTGACCCCGGGGCTTAGGGATATTTTCAAAAAAATCTTTTCCGCCGGTTAAGTTTTCGAGGGCTGATTTCTTGTCCTGTGATAAAAAGCCTTCTGTTTCGACTGCCAAAGCTTTCGGGGGAGGATTTGCAAGCTTCTGGCACCATTTTTGAATGAATTGCCAAAAGTCAGATTTTTGCTGAAATTGTGACCCTGGGGCTTAAGGATTTATTCAAAAAAATATTTTCCGCCGGTGAAGTTTTGGAGGCCTGATTTCTTGTCCTGTGATAAAAAGCCTTCTGTTTCGACTGCCAAAGCTTTCAGGGGAGCATTTGCAAGCTTCTGGCACCATTTTTGAGTGAATTGCCAAAAGTCAGATTTTTGCTGAAATTGTGACCCCGGGGCTTAGGGATTTTTTCAAAAAAATCTTTTCCGCCGGTTAAGTTTTGGAGGCCTGATTTCTTGTCCTGTGATAAAAAGCCTTCTGTTTCGACTGCCAAAGCTTTCAGGGGAGCATTTGCAAGCTTCTGGCACCATTTTTGAGTGAATTGCCAAAAGTCAGATTTTTGCTGAAATTGTGACCCCGGGGCTTAGGGATTTTTTCAAAAAAATCTTTTCCGCCGGTTAAGTTTTCTTGGGTTGATTTCTTGTCCTGTGATAAAATGCCTTCTGTTTCGACTGCCAAAGCTTTCAGGAGAGCATTTGCAACCGTTTGTCACCATTTTTGAGTGAATTGCCAAAAGTCAGATTTTTGCTGAAATTGTGACCCCGGGGCTTAGGGATTTTTTCAAAAAAATCTTTTCCGCCGGTTAAGTTTTCAAGGGCTGATTTCTTGTCCAGTGATAAAAAGCCTTCTGTTTCGACTGCCAAAGCTTTCAGGAGAGCATTTGCAAGATTCTGGCACCATTTTTGAGTGAATTGCCAAAAGTCAGATTTCTGCTGAAATTGTGACCCCGGGGCTTAGGGATATTTTCAAAAAAATCTTTTCCGCCGGTTAAGTTTTCGAGGGCTGATTTCTTGTCCTGTGATAAAAAGCCTTCTGTTTCGACTGCCAAAGCTTTCGGGGGAGGATTTGCAAGCTTCTGGCACCATTTTTGAATGAATTGCCAAAAGTCAGATTTTTGCTGAAATTGTGACCCTGGGGCTTAAGGATTTATTCAAAAAAATATTTTCCGCCGGTGAAGTTTTGGAGGCCTGATTCCTTGTCCTGTGATAAAAAGCCTTCTGTTTCGACTGCCAAAGCTTTCAGGGGAGCATTTGCAAGCTTCTGGCACCATTTTTGAGTGAATTGCCAAAAGTCAGATTTTTGCTGAAATTGTGACCCCGGGGCTTAGGGATTTTTTCAAAAAAATCTTTTCCGCCGGTTAAGTTTTCTTGGGCTGATTTCTTGTCCTGGGATAAAATGCCTTCTGTTTCGACTGCCAAAGCTTTCAGGAGAGCATTTGCAACCGTTTGTCACCATTTTTGAATGAATTGCCAAAAGTCAGATTTTTGCTGAAATTGTGACCCCGGGGCTTAGGGATTTTTTCAAAAAAATCTTTTCCGCCGGTTAAGTTTTCAAGGGCTGATTTCTTGTCCAGTGATAAAAAGCCTTCTGTTTCGACTGCCAAAGCTTTCAGGAGAGCATTTGCAAGCTTCTGGCACCATTTTTGAGTGAATTGCCAAAAGTCAGATTTTTGCTGAAATTGTGACCCCGGGGCTTAGGGATATTTTCAAAAAAATCTTTTCCGCCGGTTAAGTTTTCGAGGGCTGATTTCTTGTCCTGTGATAAAAAGCCTTCTGTTTCGACTGCCAAAGCTTTCGGGGGAGGATTTGCAAGCTTCTGGCACCATTTTTGAATGAATTGCCAAAAGTCAGATTTTTGCTGAAATTGTGACCCCGGGGCTTAAGGATTTTTTCAAAAAAATATTTTCCGCCGGTGAAGTTTTGGAGGCCTGATTTCTTGTCCTGTGATAAAAAGCCTTCTGTTTCGACTGCCAAAGCTTTCAGGGGAGCATTTGCAAGCTTCTGGCACCATTTTTGAGTGAATTGCCAAAAGTCAGATTTCTGCTGAAATTGTGACCCCGGGGCTTAGGGATATTTTCAAAAAAATCTTTTCCGCCGGTTAAGTTTTCGAGGGCTGATTTCTTGTCCTGTGATAAAAAGCCCTCTGTTTCGACTGCCAAAGCTTTCGGGGGAGGATTTGCAAGCTTCTGGCACCATTTTTGAGTGAATTGCCAAAAGTCAGATTTTTGCTGAAATTGTGACCCCGGGGCTTACGGATTTTTTCAAAAAAATCTTTTCCGCCGATTAAGTTTTCGAGGGCTGATTTCTTGTCCTGTGGTAAAAAGCCTTCTGTTTCGACTGCCACAGCTTTCAGGAGAGCATTTGCAACCGTTTGTCACCATTTTTGAGTGAATTGCCAAAAGTCAGATTTTTGCTGAAATTGTGACCCCGGGGCTTAGGGATTTTTTCAAAAAAATCTTTTCCGCCGGTTAAGTTTTCAAGGGCTGATTTCTTGTCCAGTGATAAAAAGCCTTCTGTTTCGACTGCCAAAGCTTTCAGGAGAGCATTTGCAACCGTTTGGCACCTTTTTGAGTGAATTGCCAAAAGTCAGATTTCTGCTGAAATTGTGACCCCGGGGCTTAGGGATATTTTCAAAAAAATCTTTTCCGCCGGTTAAGTTTTCGAGGGCTGATTTCTTGTCCTGTGATAAAAAGCCTTCTGTTTCGACTGCCAAAGCTTTCGGGGGAGGATTTGCAAGCTTCTGGCACCATTTTTGAATGAATTGCCAAAAGTCAGATTTTTGCTGAAATTGTGACCCTGGGGCTTAAGGATTTATTCAAAAAAATATTTTCCGCCGGTGAAGTTTTGGAGGCCTGATTTCTTGTCCTGTGATAAAAAGCCTTCTGTTTCGACTGCCAAAGCTTTCAGGGGAGCATTTGCAAGCTTCTGGCACCATTTTTGAGTGAATTGCCAAAAGTCAGATTTTTGCTGAAATTGTGACCCCGGGGCTTAGGGATTTTTTCAAAAAAATCTTTTCCGCCGGTTAAGTTTTGGAGGCCTGATTTCTTGTCCTGTGATAAAAAGCCTTCTGTTTCGACTGCCAAAGCTTTCAGGGGAGCATTTGCAAGCTTCTGGCACCATTTTTGAGTGAATTGCCAAAAGTCAGATTTTTGCTGAAATTGTGACCCCGGGGCTTAGGTATTTTTTAAAAAAATCTTTTCCGCCGGTTAAGTTTTCAAGGGCTGATTTCTTATCCTGTGATAAACATCCTTCTGTTTTGACTGCCAAAGCTTTCAGGAGAGCATTTGCATCCGTTTGGCACCATTTTTGAGTGAATTGCCAAAAGTCAGATTTCTGCTGAAATTGTGACCCCGGGGCATAGGGATTTTTTCAAAAAAATCTTTTCCGCCGGTTAAGTTTTCGAGGGCTGATTTCTTGTCCTGTGATAAAAAGCCTTCTGTTTTGACTGCCAAAGCGTTCGGGGGAGCATTTGCAAGCTTCTGGCACCATTTTTGAGTGAATTCCCAAAAGTCAATTTTTTGCTGAAATTGTGACCCCGGGGCTTAAGGATTTTTTCAAAAAAATATTTTCCGCCGGTTAAGTTTTCAAGGGCTGATTTCTTGTTAACTGATAAAAAGCCTTCTGTTTCGACTGCCAAAGCGTTCGGGGGAGCATTTGCAAGCTTCTGGCACCATTTTTGAGTGAATTCCCAAAAGTCAATTTTTTGCTGAAATTGTGACTCCGGGGCTTACGGATTTTTTCAAAAAAATCTTTTCCGCCGGTTAAGTTTTCGAGGGCTGATTTCTTGTCCTGTGATAAAAAGCCCTCTGTTTCGACTGCCAAAGCTTTCGGGGGAGGATTTGCAACCGTTTGTCACCATTTTTGAGTGAATTGCCAAAAGTCAGATTTTTGCTGAAATTGTGACCCCGGGGCTTAGGGATTTTTTCAAAAAAATCTTTTCCGCCGGTTAAGTTTTCAAGGGCTGATTTCTTGTCCAGTGATAAAAAGCCTTCTGTTTCGACTGCCAAAGCTTTCAGGAGAGCATTTGCAACCGTTTGGCACCTTTTTGAGTGAATTGCCAAAAGTCAGATTTCTGCTGAAATTGTGACCCCGGGGCTTAGGGATATTTTCAAAAAAATCTTTTCCGCCGGTTAAGTTTTCAAGGGCTGATTTCTTGTCCACTGATAAAAAGCCTTCTGTTTCGACTGCCAAAGCTTTCAGGAGAGCATTTGCAAGCTTCTGGCACCATTTTTGAGTGAATTGCCAAAAGTCAGATTTTTGCTGAAATTGTGACCCCGGGGCTTAGGGATTTTTTCAAAAAAATCTTTTCCGCCGGTTAAGTTTTCGAGGGCTGATTTCTTGTCCTGTGATAAAAAGCCTTCTGTTTCGACTGCCAAAGCGTTCGGGGGAGCATTTGCAAGCTTCTGGCACCATTTTTGAGTGAATTGCCAAAAGTCAGATTTTTGCTGAAATTGTGACCCCGGGGCTTAAGGATTTTTTCAAAAAAATATTTTCCGCCGGTTAAGTTTTCAAGGGCTGATTTCTTGTCCACTGATAAAAAGCCTTCTGTTTCGACTGCCAAAGCTTTCAGGAGAGCATTTGCAAGCTTCTGGCACCATTTTGAGTGAATTGCCAAAAGTCAGATTTCTGCTGAAATTGTGACCCCGGGGCTTAGGGATTTTTTCAAAAAAATATTTTCCGCCGGTTAAGTTTTGGAGGCCTGATTTCTTGTCCTGTGATAAAAAGCCTTCTGTTTCGACTGCCAAAGCTTTCAGGGGAGCATTTGCAAGCTTCTGGCACCATTTTTGAATGAATTGCCAAAAGTCAGATTTTTGCTGAAATTGTGACCCTGGGGCTTAAGGATTTATTCAAAAAAATATTTTCCGCCGGTGAAGTTTTGGAGGCCTGATTCCTTGTCCTGTGATAAAAAGCCTTCTGTTTCGACTGCCAAAGCTTTCAGGGGAGCATTTGCAAGCTTCTGGCACCATTTTTGAGTGAATTGCCAAAAGTCAGATTTTTGCTGAAATTGTGACCCCGGGGCTTAGGGATTTTTTCAAAAACATCTTTTCCGCCGGTTAAGTTTTCTTGGGCTGATTTCTTGTCCTGGGATAAAATGCCTTCTGTTTCGACTGCCAAAGCTTTCAGGAGAGCATTTGCAACCGTTTGTCACCATTTTTGAGTGAATTGCCAAAAGTCAGATTTTTGCTGAAATTGTGACCCCGGGGCTTAGGGATTTTTTCAAAAAAATCTTTTCCGCCGGTTAAGTTTTCAAGGGCTGATTTCTTGTCCAGTGATAAAAAGCCTTCTGTTTCGACTGCCAAAGCTTTCAGGAGAGCATTTGCAAGCTTCTGGCACCATTTTTGAGTGAATTGCCAAAAGTCAGATTTCTGCTGAAATTGTGACCCCGGGGCTTAGGGATTTTTTCAAAAAAATCTTTTCCGCCACTTAAGTTTACGAGGGCTGATTTCTTGTCCTGTGATAAAAAGCCTTCTGTTTCGACTGCCAAAGCTTTCGGGGGAGGATTTGCAAGCTTCTGGCACCATTTTTGAATGAATTGCCAAAAGTCAGATTTTTGCTGAAATTGTGACCCCGGGGCTTAAGGATTTTTTCAAAAAAATATTTTCCGCCGGTGAAGTTTTGGAGGCCTGATTTCTTGTCCTGTGATAAAAAGCCTTCTGTTTCGACTGCCAAAGCTTTCAGGGGAGCATTTGCAAGCTTCTGGCACCATTTTTGAGTGAATTGCCAAAAGTCAGATTTCTGCTGAAATTGTGACCCCGGGGCTTAGGGATATTTTCAAAAAAATCTTTTCCGCCGGTTAAGTTTTCGAGGGCTGATTTCTTGTCCTGTGATAAAAAGCCCTCTGTTTCGACTGCCAAAGCTTTCGGGGGAGGATTTGCAAGCTTCTGGCACCATTTTTGAGTGAATTGCCAAAAGTCAGATTTTTGCTGAAATTGTGACCCCGGGGCTTAGGGATTTTTTCAAAAAAATCTTTTCCGCCGGTTAAGTTTTCAAGGGCTGATTTCTTGTCCAGTGATAAAAAGCCTTCTGTTTCGACTGCCAAAGCTTTCAGGAGAGCATTTGCAAGCTTCTGGCACCATTTTTGAGTGAATTGCCAAAAGTCAGATTTCTGCTGAAATTGTGACCCCGGGGCTTAGGGATTTTTTCAAAAAAATCTTTTCCGCCACTTAAGTTTACGAGGGCTGATTTCTTGTCCTGTGATAAAAAGCCTTCTGTTTCGACTGCCAAAGCTTTCGAGGGAGGATTTGCAAGCTTCTGGCACCATTTTTGAATGAATTGCCAAAAGTCAGATTTTTGCTGAAATTGTGACCCCGGGGCTTAAGGATTTTTTCAAAAAAATATTTTCCGCCGGTGAAGTTTTGGAGGCCTGATTTCTTGTCCTGTGATAAAAAGCCTTCTGTTTCGACTGCCAAAGCTTTCAGGGGAGCATTTGCAAGCTTCTGGCACCATTTTTGAGTGAATTGCCAAAAGTCAGATTTCTGCTGAAATTGTGACCCCGGGGCTTAGGGATATTTTCAAAAAAATCTTTTCCGCCGGTTAAGTTTTCGAGGGCTGATTTCTTGTCCTGTGATAAAAAGCCCTCTGTTTCGACTGCCAAAGCTTTCGGGGGAGGATTTGCAAGCTTCTGGCACCATTTTTGAGTGAATTGCCAAAAGTCAGATTTTTGCTGAAATTGTGACCCCGGGGCTTACAGATTTTTTCAAAAAAATCTTTTCCGCCGATTAAGTTTTCGAGGGCTGATTTCTTGTCCTGTGGTAAAAAGCCTTCTGTTTCGACTGCCACAGCTTTCAGGAGAGCATTTGCAACCGTTTGTCACCACTTTTGAGTGAATTGCCAAAAGTCAGATTTTTGCTGAAATTGTTACCCCGGGGCTTAGGGATTTTTTCAAAAAAATCTTTTCCGCCGGTTAAGTTTTCAAGGGCTGATTTCTTGTCCAGTGATAAAAAGCCTTCTGTTTCGACTGCCAAAGCTTTCAGGAGAGCATTTGCAACCGTTTGGCACCTTTTTGAGTGAATTGCCAAAAGTCAGATTTTTGCTGAAATTATGACCCCGGGGCTTAGGGATTTTTTCAAAAAAATCTTTTCCGCCGGTTAAGTTTTGGAGGGCTGATTTCTTGTCCTGTGATAAAAAGCCTTCTGTTTCGACTGCCAAAGCTTTCGGGGGAGCATTTGCAAGCTTCTGGCACCATTTTTGAATGAATTGCCAAAAGTCAGATTTTTGCTGAAATTGTGATCCCGGGGCTTAGGGATTTTTTCAAAAAAATCTTTTCTGCCGGTTAAGTTTTGGAGGCCTGATTTCTTGTCCTGTGATAAAAAGCCTTCTGTTTCGACTGCCAAAGCTTTCAGGGGAGCATTTGCAAGCTTCTAGCACCATTTTTGAGTGAATTGCCAAAAGTCAGATTTTTGCTGAAATTGTGACCCCGGGGCTTAGGGATTTTTTCAAAAAAATCTTTTCCGCCGGTTAAGTTTTCTTGGGCTGATTTCTTGTCCTGTGATAAAATGCCTTCTGTTTCGACTGCCAAAGCTTTCAGGAGAGCATTTGCAACCGTTTGTCACGATTTTTGAGTGAATTGCCAAAAGTCAGATTTTTGCTGAAATTGTGACCCCGGGGCTTAGGGATTTTTTCAAAAAAATCTTTTCCGCCGGTTAAGTTTTCAAGGGCTGATTTCTTGTCCAGTGATAAAAAGCCTTCTGTTTCGACTGCCAAAGCTTTCAGGAGAGCATTTGCAAGCTTCTGGCACCATTTTTGAGTGAATTGCCAAAAGTCAGATTTCTGCTGAAATTGTGACCCCGGGGCTTAGGGATTTTTTCAAAAAAATCTTTTCCGCCAATTAAGTTTTCGAGGGCTGATTTCTTGTCCTGTGATAAAAAGCCTTCTGTTTCGACTGCCACAGCTTTCGGGGGAGGATTTGCAAGCTTCTGGCACCATTTTTGAGTGAATTGCCAAAAGTCAGATTTTTGCTGAAATTGTGACCCCGGGGCTTACAGATTTTTTCAAAAAAATCTTTTCCGCCGATTAAGTTTTCGAGGGCTGATTTCTTGTCCTGTGGTAAAAAGCCTTCTGTTTCGACTGCCAAAGCTTTCAGGAGAGCATTTGCAACCGTTTGGCACCTTTTTGAGTGAATTGCCAAAAGTCAGATTTTTGCTGAAATTATGACCCCGGGGCTTAGGGATTTTTTCAAAAAAATCTTTTCCGCCGGTTAAGTTTTGGAGGGCTGATTTCTTGTCCTGTGATAAAAAGCCTTCTGTTTCGACTGCCAAAGCTTTCAGGGGAGCATTTGCAAGCTTCTAGCACCATTTTTGAGTGAATCGCCAAAAGTCAGATTTTTGCTGAAATTGTGACCCCGGGGCTTAGGGATTTTTTCAAAAAAATCTTTTCCGCCGGTTAAGTTTTCAAGGGCTGATTTCTTGTCCAGTGATAAAAAGCCTTCTGTTTCGACTGCCAAAGCTTTCAGGAGAGCATTTGCAACCGTTTGGCACCTTTTTGAGTGAATTGCCAAAAGTCAGATTTTTGCTGAAATTATGACCCCGGGGCTTAGGGATTTTTTCAAAAAAATCTTTTCTGCCGGTTAAGTTTTGGAGGGCTGATTTCTTGTCCTGTGATAAAAAGCCTTCTGTTTCGACTGCCAAAGCTTTCGGGGGAGCATTTGCAAGCTTCTGGCACCATTTTTGAATGAATTGCCAAAAGTCAGATTTTTGCTGAAATTGTGATCCCGGGGCTTAGGGATTTTTTCAAAAAAATCTTTTCTGCCGGTTAAGTTTTGGAGGCCTGATTTCTTGTCCTGTGATAAAAAGCCTTCTGTTTCGACTGCCAAAGCTTTCAGGGGAGCATTTGCAAGCTTCTAGCACCATTTTTGAGTGAATTGCCAAAAGTCAGATTTTTGCTGAAATTGTGACCCCGGGGCTTAGGGATTTTTTCAAAAAAATCTTTTCCGCCGGTTAAGTTTTCTTGGGCTGATTTCTTGTCCTGTGATAAAATGCCTTCTGTTTCGACTGCCAAAGCTTTCAGGAGAGCATTTGCAACCGTTTGTCACGATTTTTGAGTGAATTGCCAAAAGTCAGATTTTTGCTGAAATTGTGACCCCGGGGCTTAGGGATTTTTTCAAAAAAATCTTTTCCGCCGGTTAAGTTTTCAAGGGCTGATTTCTTGTCCAGTGATAAAAAGCCTTCTGTTTCGACTGCCAAAGCTTTCAGGAGAGCATTTGCAAGCTTCTGGCACCATTTTTGAGTGAATTGCCAAAAGTCAGATTTCTGCTGAAATTGTGACCCCGGGGCTTAGGGATTTTTTCAAAAAAATCTTTTCCGCCAATTAAGTTTTCGAGGGCTGATTTCTTGTCCTGTGATAAAAAGCCTTCTGTTTCGACTGCCACAGCTTTCGGGGGAGGATTTGCAAGCTTCTGGCACCATTTTTGAGTGAATTGCCAAAAGTCAGATTTTTGCTGAAATTGTGACCCCGGGGCTTACAGATTTTTTCAAAAAAATCTTTTCCGCCGATTAAGTTTTCGAGGGCTGATTTCTTGTCCTGTGGTAAAAAGCCTTCTGTTTCGACTGCCACAGCTTTCAGGAGAGCATTTGCAACCGTTTGTCACCATTTTTGAGTGAATTGCCAAAAGTCAGATTTTTGCTGAAATTGTGACCACGGGGCTTAGGGATTTTTTCAAAAAAATCTTTTCCGCCGGTTAAGTTTTCAAGGGCTGATTTCTTGTCCAGTGATAAAAAGCCTTCTGTTTCGACTGCCAAAGCTTTCAGGAGAGCATTTGCAACCGTTTGGCACCTTTTTGAGTGAATTGCCAAAAGTCAGATTTTTGCTGAAATTATGACCCCGGGGCTTAGGGATTTTTTCAAAAAAATCTTTTCCGCCGGTTAAGTTTTGGAGGGCTGATTTCTTCTCCTGTGATAAAAAGCCTTCTGTTTCGACTGCCAAAGCTTTCAGGGGAGCATTTGCAAGCTTCTAGCACCATTTTTGAGTGAATCGCCAAAAGTCAGATTTTTGCTGAAATTGTGACCCCGGGGCTTAGGGATTTTTTCAAAAAAATCTTTTCCGCCGGTTAAGTTTTCTTGGGCTGATTTCTTGTCCTGTGATAAAATGCCTTCTGTTTCGACTGCCAAAGCTTTCAGGAGAGCATTTGCAACCGTTTGTCACGATTTTTGAGTGAATTGCCAAAAGTCAGATTTTTGCTGAAATTGTGACCCCGGGGCTTAGGGATTTTTTCAAAAAAATCGTTTCCGCCGGTTAAGTTTTCAAGGGCTGATTTCTTGTCCAGTGATAAAAAGCCTTCTGTTTCGACTGCCAAAGCTTTCAGGAGAGCATTTGCAAGCTTCTGGCTCCATTTTTGAGTGAATTGCCAAAAGTCAGATTTCTGCTGAAATTGTGACCCCGGGGCTTAGGGATTTTTTCAAAAAAATCTTTTCCGCCGGTTAAGTTTTCAAGGGCTGATTTCTTGTCCAGTGATAAAAAGCCTTCTGTTTCGACTGCCAAAGCTTTCAGGAGAGCATTTGCAACCGTTTGGCACCATTTTGAGTGAATTGCCAAAAGTCAGATTTTTGCTGAAATTATGACCCCGGGGCTTAGGGATTTTTTCAAAAAAATCTTTTCCGCCAATTAAGTTTTCGAGGGCTGATTTCCTGTCCAGTGATAAAAAGCCTTCTGTTTCGACTGCCAAAGCTTTCGGGGGAGGATTTGCAAGCTTCTGGCACCATTTTTGAATGCATTGCCAAAAGTCAGATTTTTGCTGAAATTGTGACCCCGGGGCTTAGGGATTTTTTCAAAAAAATATTTTCCGCCGGTGAAGTTTTGGAGGCCTGATTTCTTGTCCTGTGATAAAAAGCCTTCTGTTTCGACTGCCAAAGCTTTCAGGGGAGCATTTGCAAGCTTCTGGCACCATTTTTGAGTGAATTGCCAAAAGTCAGATTTTTGCTGAAATTGTGACCCCGGGGCTTAGGGATTATTTCAAAAAAAATCTTTTCCGCCGGTTAAGTTTTCGAGGGCTGATTTCTTGTCCAGTGATAAAAAGCCTTCTGTTTCGACTGCCAAAGCTTTCGGGGGAGCATTTGCAAGCTTCTGGCACCATTTTTGAGTGAATTGCCAAAAGTCAGATTTTTGCTGAAATTGTGACCCCGGGGCTTAGGGATTTTTTCAAAAAAATCTTTTCCGCCGGTTAAGTTTTCAAGGGCTGATTTCTTATCCTGTGATAAACATCCTTCTGTTTTGACTGCCAAAGCTTTCAGGAGAGCATTTGCATCCGTTTGGCACCATTTTTGAATGAATTGCCAAAAGTCAGATTTTTGCTGAAATTGTGATCCCGGGGCTTAGGGATTTCGTCAAAAAAATCTTTTCTGCCGGTTAAGTTTTGGAGGCCTGATTTCTTGTCCTGTGATAAAAAGCCTTCTGTTTCGACTGCCAAAGCTTTCAGGGGAGCATTTGCAAGCTTCTAGCACCATTTTTGAATGAATTGCCAAAAGTCAGATTTTTGCTGAAATTGTGATCCCGGGGCTTAGGGATTTTTTCAAAAAAATCTTTTCTGCCGGTTAAGTTTTGGAGGCCTGATTTCTTGTCCTGTGATAAAAAGCCTTCTGTTTCGACTGCCAAAGCTTTCAGGGGAGCATTTGCAAGCTTCTAGCACCATTTTTGAGTGAATTGCCAAAAGTCAGATTTTTGCTGAAATTGTGACCCCGGGGCTTAGGGATTTTTTCAAAAAAATCTTTTCCGCCGGTTAAGTTTTCTTGGGCTGATTTCTTGTCCTGTGATAAAATGCCTTCTGTTTCGACTGCCAAAGCTTTCAGGAGAGCATTTGCAACCGTTTGTCACGATTTTTGAGTGAATTGCCAAAAGTCAGATTTTTGCTGAAATTGTGACCCCGGGGCTTAGGGATTTTTTCAAAAAAATCTTTTCCGCCGGTTAAGTTTTCAAGGGCTGATTTCTTGTCCAGTGATAAAAAGCCTTCTGTTTCGACTGCCAAAGCTTTCAGGAGAGCATTTGCAAGCTTCTGGCACCATTTTTGAGTGAATTGCCAAAAGTCAGATTTCTGCTGAAATTGTGACCCCGGGGCTTAGGGATTTTTTCAAAAAAATCTTTTCCGCCGATTAAGTTTTCGAGGGCTGATTTCTTGTCCTGTGGTAAAAAGCCTTCTGTTTCGACTGCCACAGCTTTCAGGAGAGCATTTGCAACCGTTTGTCACCATTTTTTAGTGAATTGCCAAAAGTCAGATTTTTGCTGAAATTGTTACCCCGGGGCTTAGGGATTTTTTCAAAAAAATCTTTTCCGCCGGTTAAGTTTTCAAGGGCTGATTTCTTGTCCAGTGATAAAAAGCCTTCTGTTTCGACTGCCAAAGCTTTCAGGAGAGCATTTGCAACCGTTTGGCACCTTTTTGAGTGAATTGCCAAAAGTCAGATTTTTGCTGAAATTATGACCCCGGGGCTTAGGGATTTTTTCAAAAAAATCTTTTCCGCCGGTTAAGTTTTGGAGGGCTGATTTCTTCTCCTGTGATAAAAAGCCTTCTGTTTCGACTGCCAAAGCTTTCAGGGGAGCATTTGCAAGCTTCTAGCACCATTTTTGAGTGAATCGCCAAAAGTCAGATTTTTGCTGAAATTGTGACCCCGGGGCTTAGGGATTTTTTCAAAAAAATCTTTTCCGCCGGTTAAGTTTTCTTGGGCTGATTTCTTGTCCTGTGATAAAATGCCTTCTGTTTCGACTGCCAAAGCTTTCAGGAGAGCATTTGCAACCGTTTGTCACGATTTTTGAGTGAATTGCCAAAAGTCAGATTTTTGCTGAAATTGTGACCCCGGGGCTTAGGGATTTTTTCAAAAAAATCGTTTCCGCCGGTTAAGTTTTCAAGGGCTGATTTCTTGTCCAGTGATAAAAAGCCTTCTGTTTCGACTGCCAAAGCTTTCAGGAGAGCATTTGCAAGCTTCTGGCTCCATTTTTGAGTGAATTGCCAAAAGTCAGATTTCTGCTGAAATTGTGACCCCGGGGCTTAGGGATTTTTTCAAAAAAATCTTTTCCGCCGGTTAAGTTTTCAAGGGCTGATTTCTTGTCCAGTGATAAAAAGCCTTCTGTTTCGACTGCCAAAGCTTTCAGGAGAGCATTTGCAACCGTTTGGCACCATTTTGAGTGAATTGCCAAAAGTCAGATTTTTGCTGAAATTATGACCCCGGGGCTTAGGGATTTTTTCAAAAAAATCTTTTCCGCCAATTAAGTTTTCGAGGGCTGATTTCCTGTCCAGTGATAAAAAGCCTTCTGTTTCGACTGCCAAAGCTTTCGGGGGAGGATTTGCAAGCTTCTGGCACCATTTTTGAATGCATTGCCAAAAGTCAGATTTTTGCTGAAATTGTGACCCCGGGGCTTAGGGATTTTTTCAAAAAAATATTTTCCGCCGGTGAAGTTTTGGAGGCCTGATTTCTTGTCCTGTGATAAAAAGCCTTCTGTTTCGACTGCCAAAGCTTTCAGGGGAGCATTTGCAAGCTTCTGGCACCATTTTTGAGTGAATTGCCAAAAGTCAGATTTTTGCTGAAATTGTGACCCCGGGGCTTAGGGATTATTTCAAAAAAAATCTTTTCCGCC
This sequence comes from Podarcis vaucheri, assembly GCF_965113315.1. Classification (NCBI taxonomy): domain Eukaryota; kingdom Metazoa; phylum Chordata; class Lepidosauria; order Squamata; family Lacertidae; genus Podarcis; species Podarcis vaucheri. Next base: position 57,291,126 of record NC_138749.1, on the reverse strand, counting down.
GGTTAAGTTTTCGAGGGCTGATTTCTTGTCCAGTGATAAAAAGCCTTCTGTTTCGACTGCCAAAGCTTTCGGGGGAGCATTTGCAAGCTTCTGGCACCATTTTTGAGTGAATTGCCAAAAGTCAGATTTTTGCTGAAATTGTGACCCCGGGGCTTAGGGATTTTTTCAAAAAAATCTTTTCCGCCGGTTAAGTTTTCAAGGGCTGATTTCTTATCCTGTGATAAACATCCTTCTGTTTTGACTGCCAAAGCTTTCAGGAGAGCATTTGCATCCGTTTGGCACCATTTTTGAATGAATTGCCAAAAGTCAGATTTTTGCTGAAATTGTGATCCCGGGGCTTAGGGATTTCTTCAAAAAAATCTTTTCTGCCGGTTAAGTTTTGGAGGCCTGATTTCTTGTCCTGTGATAAAAAGCCTTCTGTTTCGACTGCCAAAGCTTTCAGGGGAGCATTTGCAAGCTTCTAGCACCATTTTTGAGTGAATTGCCAAAAGTCAGATTTTTGCTGAAATTGTGACCCCGGGGCTTAGGGATTTTTTCAAAAAAATCTTTTCCGCCGGTTAAGTTTTCTTGGGCTGATTTCTTGTCCTGTGATAAAATGCCTTCTGTTTCGACTGCCAAAGCTTTCAGGAGAGCATTTGCAACCGTTTGTCACCATTTTTGAGTGAATTGCCAAAAGTCAGATTTTTGCTGAAATTGTTACCCCGGGGCTTAGGGATTTTTTCAAAAAAATCTTTTCCGCCGGTTAAGTTTTCAAGGGCTGATTTCTTGTCCAGTGATAAAAAGCCTTCTGTTTCGACTGCCAAAGCTTTCAGGAGAGCATTTGCAACCGTTTGGCACCTTTTTGAGTGAATTGCCAAAAGTCAGATTTTTGCTGAAATTATGACCCCGGGGCTTAGGGATTTTTTCAAAAAAATCTTTTCCGCCGGTTAAGTTTTGGAGGGCTGATTTCTTCTCCTGTGATAAAAAGCCTTCTGTTTCGACTGCCAAAGCTTTCAGGGGAGCATTTGCAAGCTTCTAGCACCATTTTTGAGTGAATCGCCAAAAGTCAGATTTTTGCTGAAATTGTGACCCCGGGGCTTAGGGATTTTTTCAAAAAAATCTTTTCCGCCGGTTAAGTTTTCTTGGGCTGATTTCTTGTCCTGTGATAAAATGCCTTCTGTTTCGACTGCCAAAGCTTTCAGGAGAGCATTTGCAACCGTTTGTCACGATTTTTGAGTGAATTGCCAAAAGTCAGATTTTTGCTGAAATTGTGACCCCGGGGCTTAGGGATTTTTTCAAAAAAATCGTTTCCGCCGGTTAAGTTTTCAAGGGCTGATTTCTTGTCCAGTGATAAAAAGCCTTCTGTTTCGACTGCCAAAGCTTTCAGGAGAGCATTTGCAAGCTTCTGGCTCCATTTTTGAGTGAATTGCCAAAAGTCAGATTTCTGCTGAAATTGTGACCCCGGGGCTTAGGGATTTTTTCAAAAAAATCTTTTCCGCCGGTTAAGTTTTCAAGGGCTGATTTCTTGTCCAGTGATAAAAAGCCTTCTTTTTCGACTGCCAAAGCTTTCGGGGGAGGATTTGCAAGCTTCTGGCACCATCTTTGAATGAATTGCCAAAAGTCAGATTTTTGCTGAAATTATGACCCCGGGGCTTAGGGATTTTTTCAAAAAAATATTTTCCGCCGGTGAAGTTTTGGAGGCCTGATTTCTTGTCCTGTGATAAAAAGCCTTCTGTTTCGACTGACAAAGCTTTCAGGGGAGCATTTGCAAGCTTCTGGCACCATTTTTGAGTGAATTGCCAAAAGTCAGATTTTTGCTGAAATTGTGACCCCGGGGCTTAGGGATTATTTCAAAAAAATCTTTTCCGCCGGTTAAGTTTTCGAGGGCTGATTTCTTGTCCTGTGATAAAAAGCCTTCTGTTTCGACTGCCAAAGCTTTCGGGGGAGCATTTGCAAGCTTCTGGCACCATTTTTGAGTGAATTGCCAAAAGTCAGATTTTTGCTGAAATTGTGACCCCGGGGCTTAGGGATTTTTTCAAAAAAATCTTTTCCGCCGGTTAAGTTTTCAAGGGCTGATTTCTTATCCTGTGATAAACATCCTTCTGTTTTGACTGCCAAAGCTTTCAGGAGAGCATTTGCATCCGTTTGGCACCATTTTTGAATGAATTGCCAAAAGTCAGATTTTTGCTGAAATTGTGATCCCGGGGCTTAGGGATTTCTTCAAAAAAATCTTTTCTGCCGGTTAAGTTTTGGAGGCCTGATTTCTTGTCCTGTGATAAAAAGCCTTCTGTTTCGACTGCCAAAGCTTTCAGGGGAGCATTTGCAAGCTTCTAGCACCATTTTTGAGTGAATTGCCAAAAGTCAGATTTTTGCTGAAATTGTGACCCCGGGGCTTAGGGATTTTTTCAAAAAAATCTTTTCCGCCGGTTAAGTTTTCAAGGGCTGATTTCTTGTCCAGTGATAAAAAGCCTTCTGTTTCGACTGCCAAAGCTTTCAGGAGAGCATTTGCAAGCTTCTGGCACCATTTTTGAGTGAATTGCCAAAAGTCAGATTTCTGCTGAAATTGTGACCCCGGGGCTTAGGGATATTTTCAAAAAAATCTTTTCCGCCGGTTAAGATTTCGAGGGCTGATTTCTTGTCCTGTGATAAAAAGCCTTCTGTTTCGACTGCCAAAGCTTTCGGGGGAGCATTTGCAAGCTTCTGGCACCATTTTTGAATGAATTGCCAAAAGTCAGATTTTTGCTGAAATTGTGATCCCGGGGCTTAGGGATTTTTTCAAAAAAATCTTTTCCGCCGGTGAAGTTTTGGAGGCCTGATTTCTTGTCCTGTGATAAAAAGCCTTCTGTTTCGACTGACAAAGCTTTCAGGGGAGCATTTGCAAGCTTCTGGCACCATTTTTGAGTGAATTGCCAAAAGTCAGATTTTTGCTGAAATTGTGACCCCGGGGCTTAGGGATTTTTTCAAAAAAATCTTTTCCGCCGGTTAAGTTTTCAAGGGCTGATTTCTTGTCCAGTGATAAAAAGCCTTCTGTTTCGACTGCCAAAGCTTTCAGGAGAGCATTTGCAAGCTTCTGGCACCATTTTTGAGTGAATTGCCAAAAGTCAGATTTCTGCTGAAATTGTGACCCCGGGGCTTAGGGATATTTTCAAAAAAATCTTTTCCGCCGGTTAAGTTTTCGAGGGCTGATTTCTTGTCCTGTGATAAAAAGCCTTCTGTTTCGACTGCCAAAGCTTTCGGGGGAGGATTTGCAAGCTTCTGGCACCATTTTTGAATGAATTGCCAAAAGTCAGATTTTTGCTGAAATTGTGACCCCGGGGCTTAGGGATATTTTCAAAAAAATCTTTTCCGCCGGTTAAGTTTTCGAGGGCTGATTTCTTGTCCTGTGATAAAAAGCCTTCTGTTTCGACTGCCAAAGCTTTCGGGGGAGGATTTGCAAGCTTCTGGCACCATTTTTGAATGAATTGCCAAAAGTCAGATTTTTGCTGAAATTGTGACCCCGGGGCTTAGGGATATTTTCAAAAAAATCTTTTCCGCCGGTTAAGTTTTCGAGGGCTGATTTCTTGTCCTGTGATAAAAAGCCTTCTGTTTCGACTGCCAAAGCTTTCGGGGGAGGATTTGCAAGCTTCTGGCACCATTTTTGAATGAATTGCCAAAAGTCAGATTTTTGCTGAAATTGTGACCCCGGGGCTTAGGGATTTTTTCAAAAAAATCTTTTCCGCCGGTTAAGTTTTCAAGGGCTGATTTCTTGTCCAGTGATAAAAAGCCTTCTGTTTCGACTGCCAAAGCTTTCAGGAGAGCATTTGCAACCGTTTGGCACCTTTTTGAGTGAATTGCCAAAAGTCAGATTTTTGCTGAAATTATGACCCCGGGGCTTAGGGATTTTTTCAAAAAAATCTTTTCCGCCGGTTAAGTTTACGAGGGCTGATTTCTTGTCCTGTGATAAAAAGCCTTCTGTTTCGACTGCCAAAGCTTTCGGGGGAGCATTTGCAAGCTTCTGGCACCATTTTTGAATGAATTGCCAAAAGTCAGATTTTTGCTGAAATTGTGATCCCGGGGCTTAGGGATTTTTTCAAAAAAATCTTTTCTGCCGGTTAAGTTTTGGAGGCCTGATTTCTTGTCCTGTGATAAAAAGCCTTCTGTTTCGACTGCCAAAGCTTTCAGGGGAGCATTTGCAAGCTTCTAGCACCATTTTTGAGTGAATTGCCAAAAGTCAGATTTTTGCTGAAATTGTGACCCCGGGGCTTAGGGATTTTTTCAAAAAAATCTTTTCCGCCGGTTAAGTTTTCAAGGGCTGATTTCTTGTCCAGTGATAAAAAGCCTTCTGTTTCGACTGCCAAAGCTTTCAGGAGAGCATTTGCAAGCTTCTGGCACCATTTTTGAGTGAATTGCCAAAAGTCAGATTTCTGCTGAAATTGTGACCCCGGGGCTTAGGGATATTTTCAAAAAAATCTTTTCCGCCGGTTAAGTTTTCGAGGGCTGATTTCTTGTCCTGTGATAAAAAGCCTTCTGTTTCGACTGCCAAAGCTTTCGGGGGAGGATTTGCAAGCTTCTGGCACCATTTTTGAATGAATTGCCAAAAGTCAGATTTTTGCTGAAATTGTGACCCCGGGGCTTAGGGATTTTTTCAAAAAAATATTTTCCGCCGGTGAAGTTTTGGAGGCCTGATTTCTTGTCTTGTGATCAAAAGCCTTCTGTTTCGACTGCCAAAGCTTTCAGGGGAGCATTTGCAAGCTTCTGGCACCATTTTTGAGTGAATTGCCAAAAGTCAGATTTTTGCTGAAATTGTGACCCCGGGGCTTAGGGATTTTTTCAAAAAAATCTTTTCCGCCGGTTAAGTTTTCAAGGGCTGATTTCTTGTCCAGTGATAAAAAGCCTTCTGTTTCGACTGCCAAAGCTTTCAGGAGAGCATTTGCAACCGTTTGGCACCTTTTTGAGTGAATTGCCAAAAGTCAGATTTTTGCTGAAATTATGACCCCGGGGCTTAGGGATTTTTTCAAAAAAATCTTTTCCGCCGGTTAAGTTTACGAGGGCTGATTTCTTGTCCTGTGATAAAAAGCCTTCTGTTTCGACTGCCAAAGCTTTCGGGGGAGCATTTGCAAGCTTCTGGCACCATTTTTGAATGAATTGCCAAAAGTCAGATTTTTGCTGAAATTGTGATCCCGGGGCTTAGGGATTTTTTCAAAAAAATCTTTTCTGCCGGTTAAGTTTACGAGGGCTGATTTCTTGTCCTGTGATAAAAAGCCTTCTGTTTCGATTGCCAAAGCTTTCAGGGGAGCATTTGCAAGCTTCTAGCACCATTTTTGAGTGAATTGCCAAAAGTCAGATTTTTGCTGAAATTGTGACCCCGGGGCTTAGGGATTTTTTCAAAAAAATCTTTTCCGACGGTTAAGTTTTCTTGGGCTGATTTCTTTTCCTGTGATAAAATGCCTTCTGTTTCGACTGCCAAAGCTTTCAGGAGAGCATTTGCAACCGTTTGGCACCATTTTTGAGTGAATTGCCAAAAGTCAGATTTTTGCTGAAATTGTGACCCCGGGGCTTAGGGATTTTTTCAAAAAAATCTTTTCCGCCGGTTAAGTTTTCAAGGGCTGATTTCTTGTCCAGTGATAAAAAGCCTTCTGTTTCGACTGCCAAAGCTTTCAGGAGAGCATTTGCAAGCTTCTGGCACCATTTTTGAGTGAATTGCCAAAAGTCAGATTTCTGCTGAAATTGTGACCCCGGGGCTTAGGGATATTTTCAAAAAAATCTTTTCCGCCGGTTAAGTTTTCGAGGGCTGATTTCTTGTCCTGTGATAAAAAGCCTTCTGTTTCGACTGCCAAAGCTTTCGGGGGAGGATTTGCAAGCTTCTGGCACCATTTTTGAATGAATTGCCAAAAGTCAGATTTTTGCTGAAATTGTGACCCCGGGGCTTAGGGATTTTTTCAAAAAAATATTTTCCGCCGGTGAAGTTTTGGAGGCCTGATTTCTTGTCTTGTGATAAAAAGCCTTCTGTTTCGACTGCCAAAGCTTTCAGGGGAGCATTTGCAAGCTTCTGGCACCAATTTTGAGTGAATTGCCAAAAGTCAGATTTTTGCTGAAATTGTGACCCCGGGGCTTAGGGATTTTTTCAAAAAAATCTTTTCCGCCGGTTAAGTTTTCAAGGGCTGATTTCTTGTCCAGTGATAAAAAGCCTTCTGTTTCGACTGCCAAAGCTTTCAGGAGAGCATTTGCAACCGTTTGGCACCTTTTTGAGTGAATTGCCAAAAGTCAGATTTTTGCTGAAATTATGACCCCGGGGCTTAGGGATTTTTTCAAAAAAATCTTTTCCGCCGGTTAAGTTTTGGAGGGCTGATTTCTTGTCCTGTGATAAAAAGCCTTCTGTTTCGACTGCCAAAGCTTTCGGGGGAGCATTTGCAAGCTTCTGGCACCATTTTTGAATGAATTGCCAAAAGTCAGATTTTTGCTGAAATTGTGATCCCGGGGCTTAGGGATTTTTTCAAAAAAATCTTTTCTGCCGGTTAAGTTTTGGAGGCCTGATTTCTTGTCCTGTGATAAAAAGCCTTCTGTTTCGACTGCCAAAGCTTTCAGGGGAGCATTTGCAAGCTTCTAGCACCATTTTTGAGTGAATTGCCAAAAGTCAGATTTTTGCTGAAATTGTGACCCCGGGGCTTAGGGATTTTTTCAAAAAAATCTTTTCCGCCGGTTAAGTTTTCAAGGGCTGATTTCTTGTCCAGTGATAAAAAGCCTTCTGTTTCGACTGCCAAAGCTTTCAGGAGAGCATTTGCAACCGTTTGGCACCTTTTTGAGTGAATTGCCAAAAGTCAGATTTTTGCTGAAATTATGACCCCGGGGCTTAGGGATTTTTTCAAAAAAATCTTTTCTGCCGGTTAAGTTTACGAGGGCTGATTTCTTGTCCTGTGATAAAAAGCCTTCTGTTTCGACTGCCAAAGCTTTCGGGGGAGCATTTGCAAGCTTCTGGCACCATTTTTGAATGAATTGCCAAAAGTCAGATTTTTGCTGAAATTGTGATCCCGGGGCTTAGGGATTTTTTCAAAAAAATCTTTTCTGCCGGTTAAGTTTACGAGGGCTGATTTCTTGTCCTGTGATAAAAAGCCTTCTGTTTCGACTGCCAAAGCTTTCAGGGGAGCATTTGCAAGCTTCTAGCACCATTTTTGAGTGAATTGCCAAAAGTCAGATTTTTGCTGAAATTGTGACCCCGGGGCTTAGGGATTTTTTCAAAAAAATCTTTTCCGACGGTTAAGTTTTCTTGGGCTGATTTCTTTTCCTGTGATAAAATGCCTTCTGTTTCGACTGCCAAAGCTTTCAGGAGAGCATTTGCAACCGTTTGGCACCATTTTTGAGTGAATTGCCAAAAGTCAGATTTTTGCTGAAATTGTGACCCCGGGGCTTAGGGATTTTTTCAAAAAAATCTTTTCCGCCGGTTAAGTTTTCAAGGGCTGATTTCTTGTCCAGTGATAAAAAGCCTTCTGTTTCGACTGCCAAAGCTTTCAGGAGAGCATTTGCAAGCTTCTGGCACCATTTTTGAGTGAATTGCCAAAAGTCAGATTTCTGCTGAAATTGTGACCCCGGGGCTTAGGGATATTTTCAAAAAAATCTTTTCCGCCGGTTAAGTTTTCGAGGGCTGATTTCTTGTCCTGTGATAAAAAGCCTTCTGTTTCGACTGCCAAAGCTTTCGGGGGAGGATTTGCAAGCTTCTGGCACCATTTTTGAATGAATTGCCAAAAGTCAGATTTTTGCTGAAATTGTGACCCCGGGGCTTAGGGATTTTTTCAAAAAAATCTTTTCCGCCGGTTAAGTTTTGGAGGCCTGATTTCTTGTCCTGTGATAAAAAGCCTTCTGTTTCGACTGCCAAAGCTTTCAGGGGAGCATTTGCAAGCTTCTGGCACCATTTTTGAGTGAATTGCCAAAAGTCAGATTTTTGCTGAAATTGTGACCCTGGGGCTTAGGGATTTTTTCAAAAAAATCTTTTCCGCCGATTAAGTTTTCAAGGGCTGATTTCTTGTCCTGTGATAAAAAGCCTTCTGTTTCGACTGCCAAAGCTTTCAGGAGAGCATTTGCAACCGTTTGTCACCATTTTTGAGTGAATTGCCAAAAGTCAGATTTTTGCTGAAATTGTTACCCCGGGGCTTAGGGATTTTTTCAAAAAAATCTTTTCCGCCGGTTAAGTTTTCAAGGACTGATTTCTTGTCCAGTGATAAAAAGCCTTCTGTTTCGACTGCCAAAGCTTTCAGGGGAGCATGTGCAAGCTTCTGGCACCATTTTTGAGTGAATTGCCAAAAGTCAGATTTTTGCTGAAATTGTGACCCTGGGGCTTAGGGATATTTCAAAAAAATCTTTTCCGCCGGTTAAGTTTTCGAGGGCTGATTTCTTGTCCTGTGATAAAATACCTTCTGTTTCGACTGCCAAAGCTTTCAGGAGAGCATTTGCAACCGTTTGGCATCATTTTTGAGTGAATTGCCAAAAGTCAGATTTCTGCTGAAATTGTGACCCCGGGGCTTAGGGATTTTTTCAAAAAAATCTTTTCCGCCGGTTAAGTTTTCGAGGGCTGATTTCTTGTCCTGTGATAAAAAGCCTTCTGTTTCGACTGCCAAAGCTTTCGGGGGATCATTTGCAAGCTTCTGGCACCATTTTTGAATGAATTGCCAAAAGTCAGATTTTTGCTGAAATTGTGACCCCCGGGGCTTAAGGATTTTTTCAAAAAAATATTTTCCTCCAGTTAAGTTTTGGAGGCCTGATTTCTTGTCCTGTGATAAAAAGCCTTCTGTTTCGACTGCCAAAGCTTTCAGGAGAGCAGTTGCAACCGTTTGGCACCATTTTTGAGTGAATTGCCAAAAGTCAGATTTTTGCTGAAATTGTGACCCCGGGGCTTAGGGATTTTTTCAAAAAAATCTTTTCCGCCGGTTAAGTTTTCTTGGGCTGATTTCTTGTCCTGTGATAAAATGCCTTCTGCTTCGACTGCCAAAGCTTTCAGGGGAGCATTTGCAAGCTTCTGGCACCATTTTTGAGTGAATTGCCAAAAGTCAGATTTTTGCTGAAATTGTTACCCCGGGGCTTAGGGATTTTTTCAAAAAAATCTTTTCCGCCGGTTAAGTTTTCAAGGACTGATTTCTTGTCCAGTGATAAAAAGCCTTCTGTTTCGAGTGCCAAAGCTTTCAGGGGAGCATGTGCAAGCTTCTGGCACCATTTTTGAGTGAATTGCCAAAAGTCAGATTTTTGCTGAAATTGTGACCCTGGGGCTTAGGGATATTTTCAAAAAAATCTTTTCCGCCGGTTAAGTTTTCGAGGGCTGATTTCTTGTCCTGTGATAAAATACCTTCTGTTTCGACTGCCAAAGCTTTCGGGGTAGCATTTGCAAGCTTCTGGCACCATTTTTGAATGAATTGCCAAAAGTCAGATTTTTACTGAAATTGTGACCCCCGGGGCTTAAGGATTTTTTCAAAAAAATATTTTCCGCCGGGTAAGTTTTGGAGGCCTGATTTCTTGTCCTGTGATAAAAAGCCTTCTGTTTCGACTGCCAAAGCTTTCAGGAGAGCAGTTGCAACCGTTTGGCACCATTTTTGAGTGAATTGCCAAAAATCAGATTTTTGCTGAAATTGTGACCCGGGGGTTTAAGGATTTTTTCAAAAAAATATTTTCCACCGGTTAAGTTTTGGAGGCTTGATTTCTTGTCCTGTGATAAAAAGCCTTCTGTTTCGACTGCCAAAACTTTCAGGGGAGAATGTGCAAGCTTCAGGCACCATTTTTGAGTGAATTGCCAAAAGTCAGATTTTTGCTGAAATTGTTACCCCGGGGCTTAGGGATTTTTTCAAAAAAATCTTTTCCGCCGGTTAAGTTTTGGAGGCCTGATTTCTTGTCCTGTGATAAAAAGCCTTCTGTTTCGACTGCCAAAGCTTTCAGGGGAGCATTTGCAAGCTTCTGGCACCATTTTTGAGTGAATTGCCAAAAGTCAGATTTTTGCTGAAATTGTGACCCCGGGGCTTAGGGATTTTTTCAAAAAAATCTTTTCCGCCGGTTAAGTTTTCTTGGGCTGATTTCTTGTCCTGTGATAAAAAGCCTTCTGTTTCGACTGCCAACGCTTTCGGGGTAGCATTTGCAAGCTTCTGGCACCATTTTTGAATGAATTGCCAAAAGTCAGATTTTTGCTGAAATTGTGACCCCCGGGGCTTAAGGATTTTTTCAAAAAAATATTTTCCGCCGGGTAACTTTTGGAGGCCTGATTTCTTGTCCTGTGATAAAAAGCCTTCTGTTTCGACTGCCAAAGCTTTCAGGAGAGCAGTTGCAACCGTTTGGCACCATTTTTGAGTGAATTGCCAAAAATCAGATTTTTGCTGAAATTGTGACCCGGGGGTTTAAGGATTTTTTCAAAAAAATCTTTTCCGCCGGTTAAGTTTTGGAGGCCTGATTTCTTGTCCTGTGATAAAAATCCTTCTGTTTCGACTGCCAAAGCTTTCAGGGGAGCATTTGCAAGCTTCTGGCACCATTTTTGAGTGAATTGCCAAAAGTCAGATTTTTGCTGAAATTGTGACCCCGGGGCTTAGGGATTTTTTCAAAGAAATCTTTTCCGCCGGTTAAGTTTTCGAGGGCTGATTTCTTGTCCTGTGATAAAATGCCTTCTGCTTCGACTGCCAAAGCTTTCAGGGGAGCATTTGCAAGCTTCTGGCACCATTTTTGAGTGAATTGCCAAAAGTCAGATTTTTGCTGAAATTGTTACCCCGGGGCTTAGGGATTTTTTCAAAAAAATATTTTCCGCCGGGTAAGTTTTGGAGGCCTGATTTCTTGTCCTGTGATAAAAAGCCTTCTGTTTCGACTGCCAAAGCTTTCAGGAGAGCAGTTGCAACCGTTTGGCACCATTTTTGAGTGAATTGCCAAAAATCAGATTTTTGCTGAAATTGTGACCCGGGGGTTTAAGGATTTTTTCAAAAAAATATTTTCCACCGGTTAAGTTTTGGAGGCTTGATTTCTTGTCCTGTGATAAAAAGCCTTCTGTTTCGACTGCCAAAACTTTCAGGGGAGAATGTGCAAGCTTCAGGCACCATTTTTGAGTGAATTGCCAAAAGTCAGATTTTTGCTGAAATTGTTACCCCGGGGCTTAGGGATTTTTTCAAAAAAATCTTTTCCGCCGGTTAAGTTTTGGAGGCCTGATTTCTTGTCCTGTGATAAAAAGCCTTCTGTTTCGACTGCCAAAGCTTTCAGGGGAGCATTTGCAAGCTTCTGGCACCATTTTTGAGTGAATTGCCAAAAGTCAGATTTTTGCTGAAATTGTGACCCCGGGGCTTAGGGATTTTTTCAAAAAAATCTTTTCCGCCGGTTAAGTTTTCTTGGGCTGATTTCTTGTCCTGTGATAAAAAGCCTTCTGTTTCGACTGCCAAAGCTTTCGGGGTAGCATTTGCAAGCTTCTGGCACCATTTTTGAATGAATTGCCAAAAGTCAGATTTTTGCTGAAATTGTGACCCCCGGGGCTTAAGGATTTTTTCAAAAAAATATTTTCCGCCGGGTAACTTTTGGAGGCCTGATTTCTTGTCCTGTGATAAAAAGCCTTCTGTTTCGACTGCCAAAGCTTTCAGGAGAGCAGTTGCAACCGTTTGGCACCATTTTTGAGTGAATTGCCAAAAATCAGATTTTTGCTGAAATTGTGACCCGGGGGTTTAAGGATTTTTTCAAAAAAATCTTTTCCGCCGGTTAAGTTTTGGAGGCCTGATTTCTTGTCCTGTGATAAAAATCCTTCTGTTTCGACTGCCAAAGCTTTCAGGGGAGCATTTGCAAGCTTCTGGCACCATTTTTGAGTGAATTGCCAAAAGTCAGATTTTTGCTGAAATTGTGACCCCGGGGCTTAGGGATTTTTTCAAAGAAATCTTTTCCGCCGGTTAAGTTTTCGAGGGCTGATTTCTTGTCCTGTGATAAAAAGCCTTCTGTTTCGACTGCCAAAGCTTTCAGGAGAGCATTTGCAACCGTTTGGCATCATTTTTGAGTGAATTGCCATAAGTCAGATTTCTGCTGAAATTGTGACCCCGGGGCTTAGGGATTTTTTCAAAAAACTCTTTTCCGCCGGTTAAGTTTTCGAGGGCTGATTTCTTGTCCTGTGATAAAAAGCCTTCTGTTTCGACTACCAAAGCTTTCAGGAGAGCATTTGCAAGCTTCTGGCACCATTTTTGAATGAATTGCCAAAAGTCAGATTTTTGCTGAAATTGTGACCCCGGGGCTTAAGGATTTTTTCAAAAAAATATTTTCCGCCGGTTAAGTTTTGGAGGCCTGATTTCTTGTCCTGTGATAAAAAGCCTTCTGTTCCGACTGCCAAAACTTTCAGGGGAGCATTTGCATGCTTCTGGCACCATTTTTGAGTGAATTGCGAAAAGTCAGATTTTTGCTGAAATTGTGACCCCGGGGCTTAGGGATTTTTTCAAAAAAATCTTTTCCGCCGGTTAGGTTTTGGAGGCCTGATTTCTTGTCCTGTGATAAAAAGCCTTCTGTTTCGACTGCCAAAGCTTTCAGGGGAGCATTTGCAAGCTTCTGGCACCATTTTTGAGTGAATTGCCAAAAGTCAGATTTTTGCTGAAATTGTGACCCCGGGGTCACAATTTCAGCAAAAATCTGACTTTTGGCAATTCACTCAAAAATCGTGACAAACGGTTGCAAATGCTCTCCTGAAAGCTTTGGCAGTCGAAACAGAAGGCATTTTATCACAGGACAAGAAATCAGCCCAAGAAAACTTAACCGGCGGAAAAGATTTTTTTGAAAAAATCCCTAAGCCCCGGGGTCACAATTTCAGCAAAAATCTGACTTTTGGCAATTCACTCAAAAATGGTGCTAGAAGCTTGCAAATGCTCCCCTGAAAGCTTTGGCAATCGAAACAGAAGGCTTTTTATCACAGGACAAGAAATCAGCCCTCCTAAACTTAACCGGCAGAAAATATTTTTTTGAAAAAATCCCTAAGCCCCGGGGTCACAATTTCAGCAAAAATCTGACTTTTGGCAATTCACTCAAAAATGGTGCCAGAAGCTTGCAAATGATCCCCTGAAAGCTTTGGCGATGGAAACAGAAGGCTTTTTATCACAGGACAAGAAATCAGCCCAAGAAAACTTAACCGGCGGAAAATATTTTTTTGAAAAAATCCCTAAGCCCCGGGGTCACAATTTCAGCAAAAATCTGACTTTTGGCAATTCACTCAAAAATGGTGCCAGAAGCTTGCAAATCCTCCCCCGAAAGCTTTCATGTGTTTCTTTGTACTTTCAATTGCAGTTTAAGTTTAAATCTCTTATTTTCCACTTTAAAAATATAACACATTATCATTTTTACCCATTTAAACTTTGATTTTTTCATAAATATTATCCAATTTCATATATACTCCACTTTCGTTGCTGGGGCTAACATTCCAAGTCATGCGGCATCTTAAGATTCATATAACTTATAATACTTTTGCAGATAGTCCTTAAATTTTTTCCAATCCTCCTCCATTACTTCTTCTCCCAAATCTCGGATCCTTGCAGTCATCTCGGCTAGTTCCATGTAGTTCATCAATTGCGTCTGCCAGTCCTCCAGTGTGGGCAAATCTTGAGTCTTCCAATGCTTAGCAATAAGAATTCTTGCTGCTGTAGTAGCATACATGAAAAAAGTTCTATCCTTCTTTAACACCTTCTGGCCGACAATGCCCAGAAGGAAGGCCTTCGGTTTCTTGGGGAAGGTGTACTTAAACACCTTTTTTAACTCATTATAGATCATTTCCCAGAAGGCCTTCAATCTTGGACAAGTCCACCAAAGGTGAAAGAATGTCCCCTCAGCTTCCTTACATTTCCAACATTTATTATCGGACAAATGGTATATCTTAGCCAGCTTGACCGGGGTCATGTACCACCTGTATACCATTTTCATAATATTTTCTTTCAGAGCATTGCATGCAGTAAACTTCATACCGGTGGTCCATAACCTCTCCCAGTCTTCAGACATGATATTATAACCAATGTCCTGAGCCCATTTTATCATAGCTGATTTAACTGTCTCATCCTGAGTGTTCCATTTAAGCAGCAAGTTATACATTCTCGACAATAACTTGGTCTTTGGTTCTAACAACTCTGTCTCAAGTTTCGATTTTTCCACCTGGAATCCTGTTTTTTTGTCTAGCTTAAAGACCTCATTAATTTGGGCATAGTGTAACCAATTTTGCACCTTATCTTTTAGTTTTTCAAAGCTCTGCAACCTCCAATTACCTCCAATGTTTTCTATTATTTCCCAATATTTCGGCCAGCAGGCCTCCATATTGGGTTTTTTCCGAGCCTTGGCCTCTATTGGTGATATCCACCTCGGAGTTTTGCTTTCCAATAAGTCTTTGTATTTTTTCCAGACCATATATATTGCTTTTCTGACAATATGGTTTTTAAACATTCCGTGTGTTTTTCCCTTGTCATACCACAAATACGCATGCCAACCTAGCGAATTATTAAAGCCTTCCAGATCTAGGACATCAGTGTTTTCTAGCAGAATCCAATCTTTCATCCAGCAGAAGGCCGCAGCTTCATAATATAACCTTAAGTCTGGCAGGGCAAACCCCCCTCTCTCCTTTGCATCAGTTAGTATTTTAAACTTTATTCGGGGCTTTTTGCCCTGCCAGACAAACTTAGAGATGTCCTTCTGCCACTTTCCAAAACATTCCACTCTGTCCACAATCTGCAAGGCTTGAAACAAAAACAACATTTTTGGCAAAACGTTCATTTTTATAGCTGCAATTCGGCCTAACAAGGATAGTTTCAATCTTGACCAGATTTCTAGGTCTTTTTTAACTTCTGACCAACATTTCTCATAGTTGTCTTTAAATAAATTCAAGTTCTTAGAAGACAGATTGACCCCCAGGTATTTCACTTTTTTGACAATGTTTAGTTCTGTTTCCTTCTGAAACCCCTCTGTTTCAATAACTGTCAAATTTTTCCCTAACACCTTAGTTTTTTGTTTGTTCAGCTTAAAACCCGCCACCCGACCAAATTTCTGAATCAATTCCAAAACTCTTTTTGTACTAGATTCTGGCTCCTGTAATGTTAAAACCAAGTCATCTGCAAATGCTTTCAGTTTATATTGTTTCGCTCCGACCCGTATTCCTTGTACCTGCCGATCCTTCCTTATCATGTTCAGCAAAACCTCCAGGACTGAAATAAACAATAAAGGGGAAAGGGGGCACCCCTGACGTGTTCCTTTTTCAATATGAAGTTCTTCTGTCACCACATTGTTCACTATCAACTTAGCTTTTTGTTCTGAATAGATTGCTTCTATTCCATTCTCAAACCCCCTTCCCACCCCCATCCCTTCCAAGTTTTTCTTCATGAATTTCCAAGAAATATTGTCAAAGGCCTTCTCCGCATCAATAAAAATTAACACTGCTTTAGTGTTAATATTTGTTTGTAAAAGTTCCAGAATATCAATAATATTCCTAGTGTTGTCAAACAAATGTCTACCTGGGAGAAAGCCGGCTTGGTCCTTATGAATTACTTCATTTAATACTTTTTTAAATCTATTAGCCAAAATATCTGCAAATATTTTGTAATCCACGTTTAGGAGTGAGATGGGACGGTAGTTCTTAAGTTG
Organism: Podarcis vaucheri; assembly: GCF_965113315.1. Lineage (NCBI taxonomy): Eukaryota > Metazoa > Chordata > Lepidosauria > Squamata > Lacertidae > Podarcis > Podarcis vaucheri. Next base: position 57,275,583 of record NC_138749.1, on the reverse strand, counting down.
AGTCTTTTCAGTTTCCACTTTAGGTATCAGTGTGATGAATGCTTCTTTCCACGTATCTGGTGCCCTCCCTCCCCCCATAATCTGGTTGCAAACCTCCATTAATGGTTGTATCAAGTAGTCTTTTAACATCCTGTAGTACTTGGAGGTAAGTCCATCAGGGCCTGGAGATTTGCCTAGTTGCATATTCTGAATGGCATCCTCGATTTCCTGTTGTGTTATTTTACAGTTCAAGATTGATCTCTTCTCTTGAGATAGTTCTGGTAGGCCATTGTCTTTCAAGAATTGTTCTATCTCAGTTGCTTCCTCGGACCCTTGTGTATACAGTTTTTTAAAGTATTTCTGGAAACACTTTCTAATTTCTCCCGGTTTCTGAATATTTTTCCCTTCAACTTCTAAGTTGGTAACATAATTTAGTTTTTGTCTCTTTTTCAACTGCCAAGCTAGCAGTTTCCCACATTTATTCGCAGATTCAAAAGATCTTTGTTTCATTTGTTTGATTTTCCATTCCACTTCTTGGTTGATCAATTTCGTATATTGTGACTGGTGGAATTTGATTTCTCTTAAAGTCTCTTTTGATTTTGGATTCAATCTTAATTTTTTCTCTCCATCTCTTATCTTCTCTAGTATCTTATCCTTTTTCCCATTCCAGAATTTTTTCTTAATCGTATTCTGTTGTATCAGAAACCCTCTCATAACAGCTTTGCTTGCGTCCCAGATTATTCTTTTTTCCACCGAGGTATTCAAGTTGATTTCAAAATAGTCCTTTAAAGCTTTTTGGGCCTTCTTTACAATCTCTTGATCTCTCAGCAAGTTGTCATTCATTTTCCATCTGAAGGAATCGGCAGTAGTAAATCTCATTTCCATTTTCAGAGCGTTGTGGTCGGAGCAAGTCTTTGGGCAGATTTCTACTCTTGTAGTCTTAGGTGCCAGCCCTCTAGTTGTCCAAATTTGGTCGATTCTTGTCCATGACAGGTGGGCCTCAGAAAAGAAAGTTCCTTCTTTACCTAGGGGGTTTCTTGTCCTCCATAAATCAATCAAATCCATATTGTCAGTTAGTTCGAAGAAAGTTTTTGGTAGTCTTCCATCCTTGGTCAGGTTCTGGTTCTGTGACTTATCCATATAGGTAGAGACGACCCCATTCATGTCTCCCATCATGATGATGTTAGAGTAGTCCAGATAGTCCAGTAGTGTCTCATGTAGCTTCTTGTAAAATTCTGATTTCCCCTCATTTGGTGCGTAGATTCCTAGTATCAAAACTTTTTCTCCTTGGATTTGTATTTCAATTGCCAGGGTTCTTCCTTGTTCATCTTTAAACAAAAATTTTGGTGATAAATTCTCCTTTGCGTAGATCACCACGCCTCTCTTTTTAACTCTGTCTGATGAAATAAATTCTTGGCCTAATCTTTTGTTTATTAACACTTTCCTATGGGACCTGGTCACGTGGGTTTCTTGCAGACAGATTATGTCCAGATGTTCTTTCTTCAAAATATGGAAAATATTCTGGGGAATTTGCACCATTAATATTCCAACTATACAGCTGTAGAGACATCCTGTATCAATCTGTTGTTGCTCTTTATGGGGCGTCTTTTTTTTTATCCGAATCCGAGGGTGCTGGCTCTTTTCCAGACTCTGGTGGAGGCCAAAGGGCTGCTACTCCCTTCTGCAGGTCTTCTCCGTGATCGTGTAGAAACTTCTGGCTATCCTCTTTCGTTTTGATTTTAATCTTCTTTCCTTTGTAGTTGAATGATAGGCCTTGTGGAAACTCCCACCTGTAAGGTATTCCACTACTTCTCAGAAGTCCAGCTAGGTCAGTGTAGTTAGATCTGAGATCCAGTAGTTGTTTAGGGATATCCTTGTAGATTTGTGCTCTTCTGTCCTGGATCTCAAGTGCTTTATTAAAATGTAGGTCAAGTAGTTTGTCTCTCTCCTGCTTGGTCCTTAAGATAATCAAGCAATCTCTAGGCCTGTCTTTCCTGGCAACTCTTCCCAGTCTGAATGCAGTTGTTATTTTAAAATCTGTATCTTCCTTTATACCCCAGAATTTAGAGAATTCTGCTGTCAAAAAGCCAGTCAAATCCTCTTTCTCAATCTCTGGGATAGAGCGTAATCTTAAATTATTTTCCCTGTTTCTCAGTTCCACCATAGACAGGTAGGCCTGCTGGTCGCTGATATGTTTGTGTAGCGGCCTTACCTCTCCTTTCAATTCATCCACTTTCTGGATTGCTTGACCTGCTTTTTCATTCGCAGCCTCGGCCAATTTCCGATTTTCAGATGTAACGTCTTTTAAATTCCCAATGTCTTGTGAATGCTTTGCCACCTGTTCAGAGAGTTTAGTAATTGAAGATGTGGCTAAGTCAATTTTTGCTGTTTGGTCATCAACCTTTTTGTTCAACATTGCAAATTGTTGTAGCATTTCCTCTAAAAGAGTGCCAGATCCCCCTGCTGCCATATCCTCAGTTGTTGACTGTTCAGCTTCCTTAGATGGAGCTGTTGTTGAGGGTACAGCTCCCTGTAAAACAGCAGGGACTGAAGATCTGCGAGCCTGAGAGATCAGAGTTGTTTGTACAAATTGGCCTTTCCCTGCTTTCGACGCAGCTCTTGTTTTTGGTGGGCCACTCATTCCACACCTGTCTTTGGATTCAAGGTCAAGCTGTCAAATATTCCATGGGAAAGACAGGCCTCAAAGTAGATAACCAAACCACAGAGAGTCAAAACAAAGTTGGTTCTCAGGAATTCGTAAATCCCAAACTCCACTAGAGGGAGTATTGTTGCAGTTCAGGAAAGAAGAAACAAAGTTTCAGTCGCCATTAAAGTTCCTGCAGTTAAATAAATTAACAATAGTCCTTAAAGAAGACTTTTTTCCACTGGCAGAGCCCTTTCAATGTTGCCACAATAGTCTATCTGAAGGTGCAAGATACAGTTATTTAATTGTATCCTCCAATGATGCCTCTATGTATCCATTTCGACTTTGTATATGTATCCGCAAAACAGCCCTTTTCCCCCTGCAAGCCCGGGACTGGGGTTTTTAAAGTTTTTAAAGTCCACAAAAGGAGAAGGTTTCCAAATAAAATCAACGCAATAGCAGAGAAAAAAAAGAAGGCTTGCCTTTCCCTTCAGTTGCTAGCTCCACCAGACGCATGATACTTCCCGTTTTAAAATCCCTTTCTATTGCTTCCAGCTTGTCAGTTCCTTTGCCTTTGATCACTAAGCACTACCGGGAGACGGACTTCCTTTTTCTCGTCTCCCGCTTTCAGCCAAATTTTCAATTTACAGTCCCGAATTTAATACTCTTCTTACTCACGAGTAGATGGTTTAGAGTCCAATACTTAAGGAAGAAAGGTCGGCGCTCATCAGCAACAGCCGCGCGGCTTCACTCCCGCAGAAAGAGCGATGAATCCACAGCACCGCTTCCCCTCCGCGCTTCCGGAGCCCCTTACGGGGTCCCTTCTTCGTTTTGGGGGTCGCTCTGGGTGCCCGCCGGATCCCACGGCCACGAGCTCACTCTGCTCGTGGTTTATCTTAATGGGTCGTCGCTTTGCCGCAGCGAACGACCCTTTCCTGCGGAGCCCCACTTCGCAGCGCAAAGAGGACCGCCATTACTTGTTTCGCGCCGCCTCCGGAAGTCAAAAAAGCCTTCTGTTTCGACTGCCAAAGCTTTCAGGGGAGCATTTGCAACCGTTTGGCATCATTTTTGAGTGAATTGCCAAAAGTCAGATTTCTGCTGAAATTGTGACCCCGGGGCTTAGGGATTTTTTCAAAAAACTCTTTTCCGCCGGTTAAGTTTTCGAGGGCTGATTTCTTGTCCTGTGATAAAAAGCCTTCTGTTTCGACTGCCAAAGCTTTCGGGTGAGCATTTGTAAGCTTCTGGCACCATTTTTGAATGAATTGCCAAAAGTCAGATTTTTGCTGAAATTGTGACCCCGGGGCTTAAGGATTTTTTCAAAAAAAATTTTTCCACCGGTTAAGTTTTGGAGGCCTGATTTCTTGTCCTGTGATAAAAAGCCTTCTGTTCCGACTGCCAAAACTTTCAGGGGAGCATGTGCAAGCTTCTGGCACCATTTTTGAGTGAATTGCCAAAAGTCAGATTTTTGCTGAAATTGTGACCCCGCGGCTTAAGGATTTTTTCAAAAAAATCTTTTCCGCCGGTTAAGTTTTCTTGGGCTGATTTCTTGTCCTGTGATAAAATGCCTTCTGTTTCGACTGCCAAAGCTTTCAGGGGAGCATTTGCAAGCTTCTGGCACCATTATTGAGTGAATTGCCAAAAGTCAGATTTTTGCTGAAATTGTGACCCCGGGGCTTAGGGATTTTTTCAAAAAAATCTTTTCCGCCGGTTAAGTTTTCAAGGGCTGATTTCTTGTCCTGTGATAAAATGCCTTCTGTTTCGACTGCCAAAGCTTTCAGGGGAGCATTTGCAAGCTTCTGGCACCATTTTTGAGTGAATTGCCAAAAGTCAGATTTTTGCTGAAATTGTGACCCCGGGGCTTAGGGATTTTTTCAAAAAAATCTTTTCCGACGGTTAAGTTTTCGAGGGCTGATTTCTTGTCCTGTGATAAAAAGCCTTCTGTTTCGACTGCCAAAGCTTTCAGGAGAGCATTTGCAACCGTTTGGCATCATTTTTGAGTGAATTGCCAAAAGTCAGATTTCTGCTGAAATTGTGACCCCGGGGCTTAAGGATTTGTTCAAAAAAATCTTTTCCGCCGGTTAAGTTTTGGAGGCCTGATTTCTTGTCCTGTGATAAAAAGCCTTCTGTTTCCATCGCCAAAGCTTTCAGGGGATCATTTGCAAGCTTCTGGCACCATTTTTGAGTGAATTGCCAAAAGTCAGATTTTTGCTGAGATTGTGACTCCGGGGCTTAGGGATTTTTTCAAAAAAATCTTTTCTGCCGGTTAAGTTTTTGAGGACTGATTTCTTGTCCTGTGATAAAAAACCTTCTGTTTCCATCGCCATAGCTTTCAGGGGATCATTTGCATGCTTCTGGCACTATTTTTGAGTGAATTGCCAAAAGTCAGATTTTTGCTCAAATTGTGACCCCGGGGCTTAGGGGTTTTTTCAAAAAAATATTTTCTGCCGGTTAAGTTTTTGAGGGCTGATTTCTTGTCCTGTGATAAAAAGCCTTCTGTTTCCATCGCCAAAGCTTTCAGGGGATCATTTGCAAGCTTCTGGCACCATTTTTGAGTGAATTGCCAAAAGTCAGATTTTTGCTGAAAATGTGACCCCGGGGCTTAGGGATTTTTTCAAAAAAATATTTTCTGCCGGTTAAGTTTTTGAGGGCTGAATTCTTGTCCTGTGATAAAAAGCCTTCTGTTTCCATCGCCAAAGCTTTCAGGGGATCATATGCAAGCTTCTGGCACCATTTTTGAGTGAATTGCCCAAAGTCAGATTTCTGCTGAAATTGTGACCCCGGGCCTTAGGGATTTTTTCAAAAAACTCTTTGCCGCCGGTTAAGTTTTCGAGGGCTGATTTCTTGTCCTGTGATAAAAAGCCTTCTGTTTCGACTGCCAAAGCTTTCTGGTGAGCATTTGTAAGCTTCTGGCACCATTTTTGAGTGAATTGCCAAAAGTCAGATTTTTGCTGAAATTGTGACCCCGGGGCTTAAGGATTTTTTCAAAAAAATATTTTCCGCCGGTTAAGTTTTGGAGGCCTGATTTCTTGTCCTGTGATAAAAAGCCTTCTGTTCCAACTGCCAAAACCTTCAGGGGAGCATGTGCAAGCTTCTGGCACCATTTTTGAGTGAATTGCCAAAAGTCAGATTTTTGCTGAAATTGTGACCCCGGGGATTAGGGATTTTTTCAAAAAAATATTTTCTGCCGGTTACGTTTTTGAGGGCTGATTTCTTGTCCTGTGATAAAAAGCCTTCTGTTTCCATCGCCAAAGCTTTCAGGGGATCATTTGCAAGCTTCTGGCACCATTTTTGAGTGAACTGCCAAAAGTCAGATTTTTGCTGAAATTGTGACCCCGGGGCTTAGGGATTTTTTCAAAAAAATATTTTCTGCCGGTTACGTTTTTGAGGGCTGATTTCTTGTCCTGTGATAAAAAGCCTTCTGTTTCCATCGCCATAGCTTTCAGTGGATCATTTGCAAGCTTCTGGCACCATTTTTGAGTGAATTGCCAAAAGTCAGATTTTTCCTGAAATTGTGACCCCGGGGCTTAGGGATTTTTTCAAAAAAATATTTTCTGCCGGTTAAGTTTTTGAGGGCTGATTTCTTTTCCTGTGATAAAAAGCCTTCTGTTTCCATCGCCAAAGCTTTCAGGGGATCATTTGCAAGCTTCTGGCACCATTTTTGAGTGAATTGCCAAAAGTCAGATTTTTGCTGAAATTGTGACCCCGGGGCTTAGGGATTTTTTCAAAAAAATATTTACTGCCGGTTACGTTTTTGAGGGCTGATTTCTTGTCCTGTGATAAATAGCCTTCTGTTTCCATCGCCATAGCTTTCAGGGGATCATTTGCAAGCTTCTGGCACCATTTTTGAGTGAATTGCCAAAAGTCAGATTTTTGCTGAAATTGTGACCCCGGGGCTTAGGGATTTTTTCAAAAAAATATTTTCTGCCGGTTAAGTTTCTGAGGGCTGATTTCTTGTCCTGTGATAAAAAGGCTTCTGTTTCCATCGCCAAAGCTTTCAGGGGATCATTTGCAAGCTTCTGGCACCATTTTTGAGTGAATTGCCAAAAGTCAGATTTTTGCTGAAATTGTGACCCCGGGGCTTAGGGATTTTTTCAAAAAAATATTTTCTGCCGGTTAAGTTTTTGAGGGCTGATTTCTTGTCCTGTGATAAAAAGCCTTCTGTTTCCATCGCCAAAGCTTTCAGGGGATCATTTGCAAGCTTCTGGCACCATTTTTGAGTGAATTGCCAAAAGTCAGATTTTTGCTGAAATTGTGACCCCGGGGCTTAGGGATCTTTTCAAAAAAATATTTTCTGCCGGTTACGTTTTTGAGGGCTGATTTCTTGTCCTGTGATAAAAAGCCTTCTGTTTCCATCGCCAAAGCTTTCAGGGGATTATTTGCAAGCTTCTGGCACCATTTTTGAGTGAATTGCCAAAAGTCAGATTTTTGCTGAAATTGTGACCCCGGGGCTTAGGGATTTTTTCAAAAAAATCTTTTCCGCCGGTTAAGTTTTCAAGGGCTGATTTCTTGTCCTGTGATAAAATGCCTTCTGTTTCGACTGCCAAAGCTTTCAGGGGAGCATTTGCAAGCTTCTGGCACCATTTTTGAGTGAATTGCCAAAAGTCAGATTTTTGCTGAAATTGTGACCCCGGGGCTTAGGGATTTTTTCAAAAAAATCTTTTCCGACGGTTAAGTTTTCGAGGGCTGATTTCTTGTCCTGTGATAAAAAGCCTTCTGTTTCGACTGCCAAAGCTTTCAGGAGAGCATTTGCAACCGTTTGGCATCATTTTTGAGTGAATTGCCAAAAGTCAGATTTCTGCTGAAATTGTGACCCCGGGGCTTAAGGATTTGTTCAAAAAAATATTTTCTGCCGGTTACATTTTTGAGGGCTGATTTCTTGTCCTGTGATAAAAAGCCTTCTGTTTCCATCGCCAAAGCTTTCAGAGGATCATTTGCAAGCTTCTGGCACCATTTTTGAGTGAATTGCCAAAAGTCAGATTTTTGCTGAAATTGTGACCCCGGGGCTTAGGGGTCTTTTCAAAAAAATATTTTCTGCCTGTTAAGTTTTTGAGGGCTGATTTCTTGTCCTGTGATAAAAAGCCTTCTGTTTCGAGTGCCAAAGTTTTCAGGGGAGCATTTTTAAGCTCTTGGAACCATTTTTGAGTGAATTGCCCAAAGTCAGATTTTTGCTGAAATTGTGACCCCGGGGCTTAGGGATTTTTTCAAAAAAATATTTTCTGCCGGTTACGTTTTTGAGGGCTGATTTCTTGTCCTGTGATAAAAAGCCTTCTGTTTCCATCGCCAAAGCTTTCAGGGGATTATTTGCAAGCTTCTGGCACCATTTTTGAGTGAATTGCCAAAAGTCAGATTTTTGCTGAAAATGTGACCCCGGGGCTTAGGGATTTTTTCAAAAAAATATTTTCTGCCGGTTAAGTTTTTGAGGGCTGAATTCTTGTCCTGTGATAAAAAGCCTTCTGTTTCCATCGCCAAAGCTTTCAGGGGATCATATGCAAGCTTCTGGCACCATTTTTGAGTGAATTGCCCAAAGTCAGATTTCTGCTGAAATTGTGACCCCGGGCCTTAGGGATTTTTTCAAAAAACTCTTTGCCGCCGGTTAAGTTTTCGAGGGCTGATTTCTTGTCCTGTGATAAAAAGCCTTCTGTTTCGACTGCCAAAGCTTTCTGGTGAGCATTTGTAAGCTTCTGGCACCATTTTTGAGTGAATTGCCAAAAGTCAGATTTTTGCTGAAATTGTGACCCCGGGGCTTAAGGATTTTTTCAAAAAAATATTTTCCGCCGGTTAAGTTTTGGAGGCCTGATTTCTTGTCCTGTGATAAAAAGCCTTCTGTTCCAACTGCCAAAACCTTCAGGGGAGCATGTGCAAGCTTCTGGCACCATTTTTGAGTGAATTGCCAAAAGTCAGATTTTTGTTGAAATTGTGACCCCGGGGATTAGGGATTTTTTCAAAAAAATATTTTCTGCCGGTTACGTTTTTGAGGGCTGATTTCTTGTCCTGTGATAAAAAGCCTTCTGTTTCCATCGCCAAAGCTTTCAGGGGATCATTTGCAAGCTTCTGGCACCATTTTTGAGTGAATTGCCAAAAGTCAGATTTTTGCTGAAATTGTGACCCCGGGGCTTAAGGATTTTTTCAAAAAAATATTTTCCGCCGGTTAAGTTTGGGAGGCCTGATTTCTTGTCCTGTGATAAAAAGCCTTCTGTTCCAACTGCCAAAACCTTCAGGGGAGCATGTGCAAGCTTCTGGCACCATTTTTGAGTGAATTGCCAAAAGTCAGATTTTTGCTGAAATTGTGACCCCGGGGATTAGGGATTTTTTCAAAAAAATATTTTCTGCCGGTTACGTTTTTGAGGGCTGATTTCTTGTCCTGTGATAAAAAGCCTTCTGTTTCCATCGCCAAAGCTTTCAGGGGATCATTTGCAAGCTTCTGGCACCATTTTTGAGTGAACTGCCAAAAGTCAGATTTTTGCTGAAATTGTGACCCCGGGGCTTAGGGATTTTTTCAAAAAAATATTTTCTGCCGGTTACGTTTTTGAGGGCTGATTTCTTGTCCTGTGATAAAAAGCCTTCTGTTTCCATCGCCATAGCTTTCAGTGGATCATTTGCAAGCTTCTGGCACCATTTTTGAGTGAATTGCCAAAAGTCAGATTTTTCCTGAAATTGTGACCCCGGGGCTTAGGGATTTTTTCAAAAAAATATTTTCTGCCGGTTAAGTTTTTGAGGGCTGATTTCTTTTCCTGTGATAAAAAGCCTTCTGTTTCCATCGCCAAAGCTTTCAGGGGATCATTTGCAAGCTTCTGGCACCATTTTTGAGTGAATTGCCAAAAGTCAGATTTTTGCTGAAATTGTGACCCCGGGGCTTAGGGATTTTTTCAAAAAAATATTTACTGCCGGTTACGTTTTTGAGGGCTGATTTCTTGTCCTGTGATAAATAGCCTTCTGTTTCCATCGCCATAGCTTTCAGGGGATCATTTGCAAGCTTCTGGCACCATTTTTGAGTGAATTGCCAAAAGTCAGATTTTTGCTGAAATTGTGACCCCGGGGCTTAGGGATTTTTTCAAAAAAATATTTTCTGCCGGTTAAGTTTCTCAGGGCTGATTTCTTGTCCTGTGATAAAAAGGCTTCTGTTTCCATCGCCAAAGCTTTCAGGGGATCATTTGCAAGCTTCTGGCACCATTTTTGAGTGAATTGCCAAAAGTCAGATTTTTGCTGAAATTGTGACCCCGGGGCTTAGGGATTTTTTCAAAAAAATATTTTCTGCCGGTTAAGTTTTTGAGGGCTGATTTCTTGTCCTGTGATAAAAAGCCTTCTGTTTCCATCGCCAAAGCTTTCAGGGGATCATTTGCAAGCTTCTGGCACCATTTTTGAGTGAATTGCCAAAAGTCAGATTTTTGCTGAAATTGTGACCCCGGGGCTTAGGGATCTTTTCAAAAAAATATTTTCTGCCGGTTACGTTTTTGAGGGCTGATTTCTTGTCCTGTGATAAAAAGCCTTCTGTTTCCATCGCCAAAGCTTTCAGGGGATTATTTGCAAGCTTCTGGCACCATTTTTGAGTGAATTGCCAAAAGTCAGATTTTTGCTGAAATTGTGACCTCGGGGCTTAGGGATTTTTTCAAAAAAATATTTTCTGCCGGTTACGTTTTTGAGGGCTGATTTCTTGTCCTGTGATAAAAGGCCTTCTGTTTCCATCGCCAAAGCTTTCAGGGGATCATTTGCAAGCTTCTGGCACCATTTTTGAGTGAATTGCCAAAAGTCAGATTTTTGCTGAAATTGTGACCCCGGGGCTTAGGGATTTTTTCAAAAAAATATTTTCTGCCGGTTAAGTTTTTGAGGGCTGATTTCTTGTCCTGTGATAAAAAGCCTTCTGTTTCCATCGCCAAAGCTTTCAGGGGATCATTTGCAAGCTTCTGGCACCATTTTTGAGTGAAGTGCCAAAAGTCAGATTTTTGCTGAAATTGTGACCCCGGGGCTTAGGGATTTTTTCAAAAAAATATTTTCTGCCGGTTAAGTTTTTGAGGGCTGATTTCTTGTCCTGTGATAAAAAGCCTTCTGTTTCCATCGCCAAAGCTTTCAGGGGATCATTTGCAAGCTTCCGGCACCATTTTTGAGTGAATTGCCAAAAGTCAGATTTTTGCTGAAAATGTGACCCCGGGGCTTAGGGATTTTTTCAAAAAAATATTTTCTGCCGGTTACATTTTTGAGGGCTGATTTCTTGTCCTGTGATAAAAAGCCTTCTGTTTCCATCGCCAAAGCTTTCAGAGGATCATTTGCAAGCTTCTGGCACCATTTTTGAGTGAATTGCCAAAAGTCAGATTTTTGCTGAAATTGTGACCCCGGGGCTTAGGGGTTTTTTCAAAAAAATATTTTCTGCCTGTTAAGTTTTTGAGGGCTGATTTCTTGTCCTGTGATAAAAAGCCTTCTGTTTCGAGTGCCAAAGTTTTCAGGGGAGCATTTTTAAGCTCTTGGAACCATTTTTGAGTGAATTGCCCAAAGTCAGATTTTTGCTGAAATTGTGACCCCGGGGCTTAGGGATTTTTTCAAAAAAATATTTTCTGCCGGTTACGTTTTTGAGGGCTGATTTCTTGTCCTGTGATAAAAAGCCTTCTGTTTCCATCGCCAAAGCTTTCAGGGGATTATTTGCAAGCTTCTGGCACCATTTTTGAGTGAATTGCCAAAAGTCAGATTTTTGCTGAAATTGTGACCTCGGGGCTTAGGGATTTTTTCAAAAAAATATTTTCTGCCGGTGTCAGAGCTGCTACCAGGTCCCAGCTCACATAGGACCACGCCACACAGCGTCCACTTTAAAAGAGTCTTTATTGAGTTACAGGTTTCATTTCCGAACTGCAGCGTGCAGCTCTACACCTTCTGCTCTAGGTCGGCGAAGACCCGTCTGAGTCCCCGCCTCTTGCACACCAGCTTAATACCCTAGCCTTGCTCCACCTCCTTCGCCTCTCCCTACGTCTCTGGGTCCTTCTGCCCCCCTGGGCCTCCTCCCTTCTACTCTCCTCTGACGCTGACCCCCCTGATCCTTCTGCCTCCTTGCGGCGGGCTTTAGGACCTGGCTCACTCTCCGGGCTGCTTACTGCTCCAGCTTCCGCTGCATTTGAACTTGGCGCGCGCGCCCAACTCTCTACTTTCCTCTTAACCGTTGCCTCGCTCTCTGAGGAGGGCGTGACCACCCCTGACTCGTGCCCTCCCTCCTGCTGACAGCCTCCGGAACCCGATGCCTGGCTACCTTCCTCCCTGCTGCTCTCAGTCTTGAGCGTGGGTCCCGACTTCCAGCTGCTGCCGCCCTCAGTTATGAGCGTGGGTCCCGACTTCCAGCTGCTGCTCTCTGAATCTCCTCTGTTCCCTTCCTCCTGGGGTGTCCCCCCGGATCCCCCCCTTGCTCTGCTCACTGGGGCTCCCTTTTGGGAGTCCTCTGACTCACTGCTTAGGCTTGGAGATCTCGGGTCGTCATCATCACTCATTCTCCCTTCGGCTTCCTCCCCCTCGCTCTCTGTTTCCACCCTTCTCTGCGTCTCTGCTTCTGAACCCCTGACATCCATCCCCCCCTCGAAGCCCCCCCTTCCCCCCTCCCCGCTGTCAGGTGTGGGTGCTGGGCGCTCCATCATCATGGGAGGGAATGCTGGATACAGGTCGCTCCCCGTGGGTGGCCGCCAACTGAAGACCTCCGAGTCTTCCCCCTCGCGGTCGTCGACGTTGACTTGTTGCTCTTCCATCTCTGTACCGCCGTGCTCGAACCCGAGGTCCTCCCCGAACACGTCCATGTCAGTCTCTGCGTCGGTCGCTCGACCTGGCATCTCCAGCCACGTCCTGCGCCATTGCTCCTCTGGTCGATCGTCCCACCAATACGAGTTGCCTGATGCCGAACCTGCCGGTGAACCTTCTGGGGAACGGGTGCTCCGTGCGGGTTCCCCTTCTGAGTCGAATCCATGGAACGTGCTGGAAGAAAGTGTGGGTGTGAACAACCAGTCGTCGAAGAAGCTCGCTGGCATGGGTTTGTGTGGGAAGAGGGCATGAAACTCGTCCTTGAGCAGGGGTTCCTCCAAAGCGTAGTCTGGTACCCAGCTATTGGCGCTGGCCCGGGTGCCCTCTCTGGCTAAGAGGTATTCGACTCCCTCTTCCCCCCATCTGGAGTCCAAAATCTCCGTGACCTCGTTGATGTGGTCCTGGTGCTTCACCTCCCGCGTCTCCGTCCGTTCCCGGAGCGGACTTGGCGCCGTCCCTGGCTCCTGGAACCTGTGAGGTGCCTTGTAGGGAGTGAGCACCGACCTGTGGAACACCGGATGCATTCTGGAACCCTCCGGCAGCGCCAGTCGGAAGGCTACCGGGTTGATCTGCGCTTCGACTTGGTACGGACCGATCTGCTTGTGCCCCAACTTCTTCTTGGCAAGCGACCTGGTCGGCACTGCGTGGGCTGCCAACCAGACCCAGTCTCCCACTTGGATCACTTCGCCAACCCGCCTGTGCTTGTCAGCTTGCACCTTGTAGGCGTGCTTAGCTAGCTCCAGCTGCCGTCTGAGTTGATCGTGGACCGCCTGCAGCTCTGACGCGAACGCGTCCGCCGTCTGTGGTTCTCCCTCCCCCACTCTCTCCAGTCCCGGGAAGGTTCTGGGATTCCTCCCATTGTTGGCAAAGAACGGCGTCACTCCTGTGGACACGTGCTTCGTGTTGTTGTAAGCGAACTCGGCTAGCGGCAGGTAATCCACCCACGTCGCAGGCTGTTGATTGGCATAGCATCTCAGGTACTGCTGCATGATGGCATTGACCCTCTCTGCTTGCCCGTTGGTCTGCGGGTGTCTTGCTGATGCCAGATTGACCTTGACATTTAGAAAACCCATCAGCTTCTGCCAGAAAGACGAGATGAACTGGCGTCCGCGGTCGGACAGGATAGACCGTGGCAGACCATGCACTTTGAACACGTGATCTATGAACAGTTTGGCGGTTTGTTCCGCCGTGGCCACCTTCGCACACGGAATGAAATGTGCCATCTTGGTGAACAAGTCCACCACCACTAGCACAGCTGTCTTGCCTCTCGAGCTGGGTAAATCCGTCACAAAGTCCAGGGCCACCCTCTCCCACGGTTCAAACGGTGTTTGCAGCGGTTCTAACAGTCCCGCCGGTGGTCTGTGTACCGGCTTGGCCCTCTGGCAGGTGTCGCACCTCGCGACGTAGTCCGCGACCTCTCCTCTCAGCCTGGGCCACCAGAAGTCTCTCGCGACTAATTCCATCGTTTTCTCTGTGCCAAAGTGACCGGCCGTGGGTGCGTCGTGCAACTGTTGCAGTACCTTGGCGCGAAGGTCGTCTCCTGGTACATAGACAGCCCCTTTGCGTAGGAGCAAGCCGTCCCGCACCTGGAACTCGTCCGTGGTAGCCGTGCCTCTGAGCAGTTCCGCCATCTTGTCTTGCGCGAATGAGTCGTCCCGCAATGCACGTCGCACCGCATCCAGGTCTACTGTAGCTGAGGCACACGCCCACGCCGTCGGTGCGAAGATGTGCATGGCCGCCGCTGGCGTCACCTCTTCTAGGTATTGCGGTTTTCGGGACAGTGCATCCGCCATGATGTTGGTGTCGCCTGGGACGTACTCTATTCGGAAATTGAAGTCAGCAAAGAACTCCGCCCAACGTATCTGCCTCTGGTTCAGGAACTGAGCCGTGCGCCAGTGCTCCAGATTCTTGTGGTCCGTGCAGACCTGCACCGTGTGCTTGGCGCCGATTAGGAAGTGCCTCCACGCCTTGAAAGCTGCATGAATGGCCAGCAACTCCCTGTCCCAGATGGTGTAGTTCTGCTCCGACTTGCTGAGCTTTCTGGAGTAGAACGCTCCCGGCCGCCACACCCCCTGCGGGTCTCGCTGCAGCAGGACAGCTCCCACGGCTCTGTCTGACGCGTCTGTCTCTACCCTCAACGGTTTACTGGGGTCGATATGCAGCAGTTGCTTCTCCGATGCGAAGAGATGCTTGAGCGCTTGAAAGGACTGTTCCGCCTGCTCCGTCCAGATGAATTTCTTTTTTTTGGAGCTGAGCGTGTCCGTAATTGCTGCCGTCTGCATCGCGAACCCCTTGATAAACTTGCGATAGAAGTTGGCGAAGCCGACAAACCGCTGGACCTCCTTCCGGTTGCGCGGGCTTTTCCAATCCAATACCGCACGAACCTTGGTGCTGTCCATGGCTATCCCCTTGTCCGACAACTTGTATCCCAGGAAATCCACCTCCGTCGTGTCGAACTGGCACTTCTCCAGCTTGGCGTACAGTCTATGTTGTTGCAACCTGCTGAGCACCTCCCTCACGTCTCGGTCGTGAGCTTGCTGCGAGTCAGAGAAAATCAGGATGTCATCCAGGAAGCAGACGCATGTCTTGTAGAGGAGTCCCTCCAACACGTGATGCATAAAAGCTTGAAAACAGTGAGAGCCATTTTGTAATCCAAAGGGCATAACTCTGTATTCGTAGGTGCCCAGCGGTGTGAACATGGCCGTCTTCCACTCATCGCCCTCCCGCATGCGGATGAGATTGTACGCCCCTCGCAGGTCCAACTTGGTGAACACGCGTCCCTTGCGCACCGTCGCGAGGAGGTCGTCAATCCTGGGCATGGGGTAATCAGACGGTTTGGTCATCTGGTTCAAAAGGCGGTAGTCCACAACTAGTCTTTTTTGGGGCGTGTCTTTCTTTTTCACGAAGAAAACGGGACTGCCCCCCACTGCCTTGGACTCTCTGATGAAGCCACGCTCCAGATTATGCTCGATGAACTGTTTGAGTTCCTGCATTTCATCTTCAGACATGGAGTATAGCCGCCCCTTCGGCAGCGTCGCCCCCGGTAGGAGGTCAATCTTGCAGTCATATGGCCGGTGAGGGGGTAGCTTGTCCGCCTCCTTCTCGCAGAAGACCTCCAAAAAGCTCGCGTATTTGTGGGGGACCGCTTGCAACGTTCCCAACTGCAGTTGTGATTCCTCCTCCTCTCCCTCCCGTCGGGGCAGGATGCAGTGTTCTGCGCAATAAGAGGAGCCGAAGATCAGTTGTCTCTGGTACCAAGCCAGTGTCGGACTGTGCCTGTCCAGCCAACTCATGCCCAACACAATGGGCGTGTCCGACAGTTGGGTGACATTAAAACTGATGACTTCCCTGTGGTTGCCAAGGCGCATCACCATCGGTGGCGTCTGCTTCACCACCTGCCCCCCTAGCAACTCTCTGCCATCCACTGTGACGACTTGCAGGGGCAGAGTGGCAGGCAATAGCTGTATAGCGTGCTGCTCCACAAAGCTCTGCGCTATAAAGTCTGCGTTGCTTCCAGAATCCACAGAAAGCGGCACTTCGATAGTGACGCCGTCGGGTAGCTGGAGAGATGCTGTGAGCTGCACTACTGGTTTGGGTGGGAGGGGATCCGTGGGTTGCAAGATTGCTGGGGACTGCTTCACAGATGCGTCTGGCTGGGCCCCAGTGCCTCCGTCTCCAGCCAGACATCGTCGTTTCCCTGCTGTGGTTCTCCTTGCTGCGTTGCTGCAGTCACCATTGCTGAGGCTGCAGTGTGCTTGTGGAGCCTCCGGGGACACTCCTTCGCCAAATGGCCTGGATCCTCGCAGATGTAACACTTCCTGTTCCCTCTAGGAGGCTTCGCTTTCACTGCTGCCGGTGCTAGGGCTCTGGCTGCTGACTGAGCCCTTGCACCTCCAACCTCCATCGGTTCCCCTCCCCCTCCTGGCGGAGGTGTGGATTGCGCACGCGCTGCTTCCCTCGGAACGAAAGAGAAACTTCTCGCTGCTTCGCGCCCTCCACGTCCTTCATCTCTGCACCATGGACGTTCTTCCAGCCTCACCCCCACAGTCAGCGCCCTTTGGACCACCTCCTGCGTGCTTCGGGGCCTCTCCCCCCTTGCAATTTCATCCTTAACCGCAGAACTTAGACCCTCCCAGAAGAGGTCTCTGACAGGGGGCGAATCCCGATCCCATTCTAAAGCACTGACCAGCGCAAAAAATCGGGCGTGATACTGCCGGACGCTCGCCCTCCCTTGTTTTAGTCCATGAATCTCCCGTCTGGCAAGATCCACATCAATAGTAGACAAAAAACACGCATCCATCGCTTTGATAAAGGCATCTGCATTCTGAAGCGCCGGATCTTTATCCCTCCACAAATTGCGCAGCCAGGCTTTGGCATCCCCATGCAAATGGGACAATATGAACCCCACCTTCTCTTCCTCATCTCTAAAGTCTTTTGCCAGCAGTTGCAGTGCGCACATTACGTCTGCTCTAAAATTAGGGTACTGTTGCAAAGTCCCATCGAAGTGAGCCACAAGCCCTCCTGCTCTCCGTGCCAATCCCACGCCCTCCGGTCTGGGTCCCGGTTGCCCTTGCTTAACAAGCATTTCAAACCTGGCGTGTAGGTCTCTGTAGGCGGCTGTAGTCTCCTCCTCCCGTTTCTTGGAAGCCAATACCTCTGAGGACAACTGGGTCACTGCCTCTTGCAGCGCGGAGATCCTCTGTTCTTCCGTCATCTTGCTAACCTTTGTGAGCTCGCTTACAGACACCCCTCTTCCTCCCCTAGCGGCTTCTGCTCCCGCTGCGAGGTTTCAGGTTTCTGAAGCTTTGAGGAGACGGGTCTTACTGTCAGAGCTGCTACCAGGTCCCAGCTCACATAGGACCACGCCACACAGCGTCCACTTTAAAAGAGTCTTTATTGAGTTACAGGTTTCATTTCCGAACTGCAGCGTGCAGCTCTACACCTTCTGCTCTAGGTCGGCGAAGACCCGTCTGAGTCCCCGCCTCTTGCACACCAGCTTAATACCCTAGCCTTGCTCCACCTCCTTCGCCTCTCCCTACGTCTCTGGGTCCTTCTGCCCCCCTGGGCCTCCTCCCTTCTACTCTCCTCTGACGCTGACCCCCCTGATCCTTCTGCCTCCTTGCGGCGGGCTTTAGGACCTGGCTCACTCTCCGGGCTGCTTACTGCTCCAGCTTCCGCTGCATTTGAACTTGGCGCGCGCGCCCAACTCTCTACTTTCCTCTTAACCGTTGCCTCGCTCTCTGAGGAGGGCGTGACCACCCCTGACTCGTGCCCTCCCTCCTGCTGACAGCCTCCGGAACCCGATGCCTGGCTACCTTCCTCCCTGCTGCTCTCAGTCTTGAGCGTGGGTCCCGACTTCCAGCTGCTGCCGCCCTCAGTTATGAGCGTGGGTCCCGACTTCCAGCTGCTGCTCTCTGAATCTCCTCTGTTCCCTTCCTCCTGGGGTGTCCCCCCGGATCCCCCCCTTGCTCTGCTCACTGGGGCTCCCTTTTGGGAGTCCTCTGACTCACTGCTTAGGCTTGGAGATCTCGGGTCGTCATCATCACTCATTCTCCCTTCGGCTTCCTCCCCCTCGCTCTCTGTTTCCACCCTTCTCTGCGTCTCTGCTTCTGAACCCCTGACAGCCGGTTACGTTTTTGAGGGCTGATTTCTTGTCCTGTGATAAAAGGCCTTCTGTTTCCATCGCCAAAGCTTTCAGGGGATCATTTGCAAGCTTCTGGCACCATTTTTGAGTGAATTGCCAAAAGTCAGATTTTTGCTGAAATTGTGACCCCGGGGTTAGGGATTTTTTCAAAAAAATATTTTCTGCCGGTTAAGTTTTTGAGGGCTGATTTCTTGTCCTGTGATAAAAAGCCTTCTGTTTCCATCGCCAAAGCTTTCAGGGGATCATTTGCAAGCTTCTGGCACCATTTTTGAGTGAATTGCCAAAAGTCAGATTTTTGCTGAAATTGTGACCCCGGGGCTTAGGGATTTTTTCAAAAAAATATTTTCTGCCGGTTAAGTTTTTGAGGGCTGATTTCTTGTCCTGTGATAAAAAGCCTTCTGTTTCCATCGCCAAAGCTTTCAGGGGATCATTTGCAAGCTTCTGGCACCATTTTTGAGTGAATTGCCAAAAGTCAGATTTTTGCTGAAAATGTGACCCCGGGGCTTAGGGATTTTTTCAAAAAAATATTTTCTGCCGGTTACATTTTTGAGGGCTGATTTCTTGTCCTGTGATAAAAAGCCTTCTGTTTCCATCGCCAAAGCTTTCAGAGGATCATTTGCAAGCTTCTGGCACCATTTTTGAGTGAATTGCCAAAAGTCAGATTTTTGCTGAAATTGTGACCCCGGGGCTTAGGGGTTTTTTCAAAAAAATATTTTCTGCCTGTTAAGTTTTTGAGGGCTGATTTCTTGTCCTGTGATAAAAAGCCTTCTGTTTCGAGTGCCAAAGTTTTCAGGGGAGCATTTTTAAGCTCTTGGAACCATTTTTGAGTGAATTGCCCAAAGTCAGATTTTTGCTGAAATTGTGACCCCGGGGCTTAGGGATTTTTTCAAAAAAATATTTTCTGCCGGTTACGTTTTTGAGGGCTGATTTCTTGTCCTGTGATAAAAAGCCTTCTGTTTCCATCACCAAAGCTTTCAGGGGATCATTTGCAAGCTTCTGGCACCATTTTTGAGTGAATTGCCAAAAGTCAGATTTTTGCTGAAATTGTGACCCCGGGGCTTAGGGATCTTTTCAAAAAAATATTTTCTGCCTGTTAAGTTTTTGAGGGCTGATTTCTTGTCCTGTAATAAAATGCCTTCTGTTTCGAGTGCCAAACCTTTCAGGGGAGCATTTTTAAGCTCTTGGAACCATTTTTGAGTGAACTGCCAAAAGTCAGATTTTTGCTGAAATTGTGACCCCGGGGCTTAGGGATTTTTTCAAAAAAATATTTTCTGCCGGTTAAGTTTTTGAGGGCTGATTTCTTCTCCTGTGATAAAAAGCCTTCTGTTTCCATCGCCAAAGCTTTCAGGAGATCATTTGCAAGCTTCTGGCACCATTTTTGAGTGAATTTCCAAAAGTCATATTTTTGCTGAAATTGTGACCCCGGGGCTTAGGGATTTTTTCAAAAAAATATTTTCTGCCAGTTAAGTTTTTGAGGGCTGATTTCTTGTCCTGTGATAAAAAGCCTTCTGTTTCCATCGCCAAAGCTTTCAGGGGATCATTTGCAAGCTTCTGGCACCATTTTTGAGTGAATTGCCAAAAGTCAGATTTTTGCTGAAATTGTGACCCCGGGGCTTAGGGATTTTTTCAAAAAAATATTTTCTGCCGGTTACATTTTTGAGGGCTGATTTCTTGTCCTGTGATAAAAAGCCTTCTGTTTCCATCGCCAAAGCTTTCAGGGGATCATTTGCAAGCTTCTGGCACCATTTTTGAGTGAATTGCCAAAAGTCAGATTTTTGCTGAAATTGTGACCCCGGGGCTTAGGGGTTTTTTCAAAAAAATATTTTCTGCCTGTTAAGTTTTTGAGGGCTGATTTCTTGTCCTGTGATAAAAAGCCTTCTGTTTCGAGTGCCAAAGTTTTCAGGGGAGCATTTTTAAGCTCTTGGAACCATTTTTGAGTGAATTGCCCAAAGTCAGATTTTTGCTGAAATTGTGACCCCCGGGGCTTAGGGATTTTTTCAAAAAAATATTTTCTGCCGGTTACGTTTTTGAGGGCTGATTTCTTGTCCTGTGATAAAAAGCCTTCTGTTTCCATCACCAAAGCTTTCAGGGGATCATTTGCAAGCTTCTGGCACCATTTTTGAGTGAATTGCCAAAAGTCAGATTTTTGCTGAAATTGTGACCCCGGGGCTTAGGGATCTTTTCAAAAAAATATTTTCTGCCTGTTAAGTTTTTGAGGGCTGATTTCTTGTCCTGTGATAAAATGCCTTCTGTTTCGAGTGCCAAACCTTTCAGGGGAGCATTTTTAAGCTCTTGGAACCATTTTTGAGTGAACTGCCAAAAGTCAGATTTTTGCTGAAATTGTGACCCCGGGGCTTAGGGATTTTTTCAAAAAAATATTTTCTGCCGGTTAAGTTTTTGAGGGCTGATTTCTTCTCCTGTGATAAAAAGCCTTCTGTTTCCATCGCCAAAGCTTTCAGGAGATCATTTGCAAGCTTCTGGCACCATTTTTGAGTGAATTTCCAAAAGTCATATTTTTGCTGAAATTGTGACCCCGGGGCTTAGGGATTTTTTCAAAAAAATATTTTCTGCCAGTTAAGTTTTTGAGGGCTGATTTCTTGTCCTGTGATAAAAAGCCTTCTGTTTCCATCGCCAAAGCTTTCAGGGGATCATTTGCAAGCTTCTGGCACCATTTTTGAGTGAATTGCCAAAAGTCAGATTTTTGCTGAAATTGTGACCCCGGGGCTTAGGGATTTTTTCAAAAAAATATTTTCTGCCGGTTAAGTTTTTGAGGGCTGATTTCTTGTCCTGTGATAAAAAGCCTTCTGTTTCCATCGCCAAAGCTTTCAGGGGATCATATGCAAGCTTCTGGCACCATTTTTGAGTGAATTGCCAAAAGTCAGATTTTTGCTGAAATTGTGACCCCGGGGCTTAGGGATTTTTTCAAAAAAATATTTTCTGCCGGTTACATTTTTGAGGGCTGATTTCTTGTCCTGTGATAAAAAGCCTTCTGTTTCCATCGCCAAAGCTTTCAGGGGATCATTTGCAAGCTTCTGGCACCATTTTTGAGTGAATTGCCAAAAGTCAGATTTTTGCTGAAAATGTGACTCCGGGGCTTAGGGATTTTTTCAAAAAAATATTTTCTGCCGGTTAAGTTTTTGAGGGTTGATTTCTTGTCCTGTGATAAAAAGCCTTCTGTTTCCATCGCCAAAGCTTTCAGGGGATCATATGCAAGCTTCTGGCACCATTTTTGAGTGAATTGCCAAAAGTCAGATTTTTGCTGAAATTGTGACCCCGGGGCTTAGGGATTTTTTCAAAAAAATATTTTCTGCCGGTTACATTTTTGAGGGCTGATTTCTTGTCCTGTGATAAAAAGCCTTCTGTTTCCATCGCCAAAGCTTTCAGGGGATCATTTGCAAGCTTCTGGCACCATTTTTGAGTGAATTGCCAAAAGTCAGATTTTTGCTGAAATTGTGACCCCGGGGCTTAGGGGTTTTTTCAAAAAAATATTTTCTGCCTGTTAAGTTTTTGAGGGCTGATTTCTTGTCCTGTGATAAAAAGCCTTCTGTTTCGAGTGCCAAAGTTTTCAGGGGAGCATTTTTAAGCTCTTGGAACCATTTTTGAGTGAATTGCCCAAAGTCAGATTTTTGCTGAAATTGTGACCCCGGGGCTTAGGGATTTTTTCAAAAAAATATTTTCTGCCGGTTACGTTTTTGAGGGCTGATTTCTTGTCCTGTGATAAAAAGCCTTCTGTTTCCATCGCCAAAGCTTTCAGGGGATCATTTGCAAGCTTCTGGCACCATTTTTGAGTGAATTGCCAAAAGTCAGATTTTTGCTGAAAATGTGACTCCGGGGCTTAGGGATTTTTTCAAAAAAATATTTTCTGCCGGTTAAGTTTTTGAGGGTTGATTTCTTGTCCTGTGATAAAAAGCCTTCTGTTTCCATCGCCAAAGCTTTCAGGGGATCATATGCAAGCTTCTGGCACCATTTTTGAGTGAATTGCCAAAAGTCAGATTTTTGCTGAAATTGTGACCCCGGGGCTTAGGGATTTTTTCAAAAAAATATTTTCTGCCGGTTACATTTTTGAGGGCTGATTTCTTGTCCTGTGATAAAAAGCCTTCTGTTTCCATCGCCAAAGCTTTCAGGGGATCATTTGCAAGCTTCTGGCACCATTTTTGAGTGAATTGCCAAAAGTCAGATTTTTGCTGAAATTGTGACCCCGGGGCTTAGGGGTTTTTTCAAAAAAATATTTTCTGCCTGTTAAGTTTTTGAGGGCTGATTTCTTGTCCTGTGATAAAAAGCCTTCTGTTTCGAGTGCCAAAGTTTTCAGGGGAGCATTTTTAAGCTCTTGGAACCATTTTTGAGTGAATTGCCCAAAGTCAGATTTTTGCTGAAATTGTGACCCCGGGGCTTAGGGATTTTTTCAAAAAAATATTTTCTGCCGGTTACGTTTTTGAGGGCTGATTTCTTGTCCTGTGATAAAAAGCCTTCTGTTTCCATCACCAAAGCTTTCAGGGGATCATTTGCAAGCTTCTGGCACCATTTTTGAGTGAATTGCCAAAAGTCAGATTTTTGCTGAAATTGTGACCCCGGGGCTTAGGGATATTTTCAAAAAAATATTTTCTGCCGGTTAAGTTTTTGAGGGCTGATTTCTTGTCCTGTGATAAAAAGCCTTCTGTTTCCATCGCCAAAGCTTTCAGGGGATCATTTGCAAGCTTCTGGCACCATTTTTGAGTGAATTGCCAAAAGTCAGATTTTTGCTGAAATTGTGACCCCGGGGCTTAGGGATCTTTTCAAAAAAATATTTTCTGCCTGTTAAGTTTTTGAGGGCTGATTTCTTGTCCTGTGATAAAATGCCTTCTGTTTCGAGTGCCAAACCTTTCAGGGGAGCATTTTTAAGCTCTTGGAACCATTTTTGAGTGAACTGCCAAAAGTCAGATTTTTGCTGAAATTGTGACCCCGGGGCTTAGGGATTTTTTCAAAAAAATATTTTCTGCCGGTTAAGTTTTTGAGGGCTGATTTCTTGTCCTGTGATAAAAAGCCTTCTGTTTCGAGTGCCAAACCTTTCAGGGGAGCATTTTTAAGCTCTTGGAACCATTTTTGATTGAACTGCCAAAAGCCAGATTTTTGCTGAAATTGTGACCCCGGGGCTTAGGGATTTTTTCAAAAAAATATTTTCTGCCGTTTAAGTTTTTGAGGGCTGATTTCTTGTCCTGTGATAAAAAGCCTTCTGTTTCCATCGCCAAAGCTTTCAGGGGATCATTTGCAAGCTTCTGGCACCATTTTTGAGTGAATTGCCAAAAGTCAGATTTTTGCTGAAATTGTGACCCCGGGGCTTAGGGATTTTTTCAAAAAAATATTTTCTGCCGGTTAAGTTTTTGAGGGCTGATTTCTTGTCCTGTGATAAAAAGCCTTCTGTTTCCATCGCCAAAGCTTTCAGGGGATCATTTGCAAGCTTCTGGCACCATTTTTGAGTGAATTGGCAAAAGTCAGATTTTTGCTTAAATTGTGACCCCGGGGCTTAGGGATTTTTTCAAAAAAATATTTTATGCCGGTTACGTTTTTGAGGGCTGATTTCTTGTCCTGTGATAAAAAGCCTTCTGTTTCCATCGCCAAAGCTTTCAGGGGATCATTTGCAAGCTTCTGGCACCATTTTTGAGTGAATTGCCAAAAGTCAGATTTTTGCTGAAATTGTGACCCCGGGGCTTAGGGATTTTTTCAAAAAAATATTTTCTGCCGGTTAAGTTTTTGAGGGCTGATTTCTTGTCCTGTGATAAAAAGCCTTCTGTTTCCATCACCAAAGCTTTAAGGGGATCATTTGCAAGCTTCTGGCACCATTTTTGAGTGAATTGCCAAAAGTCAGATTTTTGCTGAAATTGTGACTCCGGGGCTTAGGGATTTTTTCAAAAAAATATTTTCTGCCTGTTAAGTTTTTGAGGGCTGATTTCTTGTCCTGTGATAAAAAGCCTTCTGTTTCGAGTGCCAAAGTTTTCAGGGGAGCATTTTTAAGCTCTTGGAACCATTTTTGAGTGAATTGCCCAAAGTCAGATTTTTGCTGAAATTGTGACCCCGGGGCTTAGGGATTTTTTCAAAAAAATATTTTCTGCCGGTTACGTTTTTGAGGGCTGATTTCTTGTCCTGTGATAAAAAGCCTTCTGTTTCCATCACCAAAGCTTTCAGGGGATCATTTGCAAGCTTCTGGCACAATTTTTGAGTGAATTGCCAAAAGTCAGATTTTTGCTGAAATTGTGACCCCGGGGCTTAGGGATATTTTCAAAAAAATATTTTCTGCCGGTTAAGTTTTTGAGGGCTGATTTCTTGTCCTGTGATAAAAAGCCTTCTGTTTCCATCGCCAAAGCTTTCAGGGGATCATTTGCAAGCTTCTGGCACCATTTTTGAGTGAATTGCCAAAAGTCAGATTTTTGCTGAAATTGTGACCCCGGGGCTTAGGGATCTTTTCAAAAAAATATTTTCTGCCTGTTAAGTTTTTGAGGGCTGATTTCTTGTCCTGTGATAAAATGCCTTCTGTTTCGAGTGCCAAACCTTTCAGGGGAGCATTTTTAAGCTCTTGGAACCATTTTTGAGTGAACTGCCAAAAGTCAGATTTTTGCTGAAATTGTGACCCCGGGGCTTAGGGATTTTTTCAAAAAAATATTTTCTGCCGGTTAAGATTTTGAGGGCTGATTTCTTGTCCTGTGATAAAAAGCCTTCTGTTTCGAGTGCCAAACCTTTCAGGGGAGCATTTTTAAGCTCTTGGAACCATTTTTGATTGAACTGCCAAAAGCCAGATTTTTGCTGAAATTGTGACCCCGGGGCTTAGGGATTTTTTCAAAAAAATATTTTCTGCCGTTTAAGTTTTTGAGGGCTGATTTCTTGTCCTGTGATAAAAAGCCTTCTGTTTCCATCGCCAAAGCTTTCAGGGGATCATTTGCAAGCTTCTGGCACCATTTTTGAGTGAATTGCCAAAAGTCAGATTTTTGCTGAAATTGTGACCCCGGGGCTTAGGGATTTTTTCAAAAAAATATTTTCTGCCGGTTAAGTTTTTGAGGGCTGATTTCTTGTCCTGTGATAAAAAGCCTTCTGTTTCCATCGCCAAAGCTTTCAGGGGATCATTTGCAAGCTTCTGGCACCATTTTTGAGTGAATTGGCAAAAGTCAGATTTTTGCTTAAATTGTGACCCCGGGGCTTAGGGATTTTTTCAAAAAAATATTTTCTGCCGGTTACGTTTTTGAGGGCTGATTTCTTGTCCTGTGATAAAAAGCCTTCTGTTTCCATCGCCAAAGCTTTCAGGGGATCATTTGCAAGCTTCTGGCACCATTTTTGAGTGAATTGCCAAAAGTCAGATTTTTGCTGAAATTGTGACCCCGGGGCTTAGGGATTTTTTCAAAAAAATATTTTCTGCCGGTTAAGTTTTTGAGGGCTGATTTCTTGTCCTATGATAAAAAGCCTTCTGTTTCCATCACCAAAGCTTTAAGGGGATCATTTGCAAGCTTCTGGCACCATTTTTGAGTGAATTGCCAAAAGTCAGATTTTTGCTGAAATTGTGACTCCGGGGCTTAGGGATTTTTTCAAAAAAATATTTTCTGCCGGTTAAGTTTTTGAGGGCTGATTTCTTGTCCTGTGATAAAAAGCCTTCTGTTTCCATCGCCATAGCTTTCAGGGGATCATTTGCAAGCTTCTGGCACCATTTTTGAGTGAATTGCCAAAAGTCAGATTTTTGCTGAAAATGTGACCCCGGGGCTTAGGGATTTTTTCAAAAAAATATTTTCTGCCGGTTACGTTTTTGAGGGCTGATTTCTTTTCCTGTGATAAAAAGCCTTCTGTTTCCATCGCCAAAGCTTTCAGGGGATCATTTGCAAGCTCATGGCACCATTTTTGAGTGAACTGCCAAAAGCCAGATTTTTGCTGAAATTGTGACCCCGGGGCTTAGGGATTTTTTCAAAAAAATATTTTCTGCCGGTTAAGTTTTTGAGGGCTGATTTCTTGTCCTGTGATAAAAAGCCTTCTGTTTCCATCGCCAAAGCTTTCAGGGGATCATTTGCAAGCTTCTGGCACCATTTTTGAGTGAATTGCCAAAAGTCAGATTTTTGCCGAAATTGTGACACCGGGGCTTAGGGATTTTTTCAAAAAAATATTTTCTGCCGGTTACGTTTTTGAGGGCTGATTTCTTGTCCTGTGATAAAAAGCCTTCTGTTTCCATCGCCAAAGCTTTCAGGGGATCATTTGCAAGCTTCTGGCACCATTTTTGAGTGAACTGCCAAAAGCCAGATTTTTGCTGAAAATGTGACCCCGGGGCTTAGGGATTTTTTCAAAAAAATATTTTCTGCCGGTTACGTTTTTGAGGGCTGATTTCTTGTCCTGTGATAAAAAGCCTTCTGTTTCCATCGCCAAAGCTTTCAGGGGATCATTTGCAAGCTTCTGGCACCATTTTTGAGTGAACTGCCAAAAGCCAGATTTTTGCTGAAATTGTGACCCCGGGGCTTAGGGATTTTTTCAAAAAAATATTTTCTGCCTGTTAAGTTTTTGAGGGCTGATTTCTTGTCCTGTGATAAAAAGCCTTCTGTTTCGAGTGCCAAACCTTTCAGGGGAGCATTTTTAAGCTCTTGGAACAATTTTTGAGTGAATTGCCCAAAGTCAGATTTTTGCTGAAATTGTGACCCCGGGGCTTAGGGATTTTTTCAAAAAAATATTTTCTGCCGGTTACGTTTTTGAGGGCTGATTTCTTTTTCTGTGATAAAAAGCCTTCTGTTTCCATCGCCAAAGATTTCAGGGGATCATTTGCAAGCTTCTGGCACCATTTTTGAGTGAATTGCCAAAAGTCAGATTTTTGCTGAAATTGTGACCCCGGGGCTTAGGGATATTTTCAAAAAAATATTTTCTGCCGGTTAAGTTTTTGAGGGCTGATTTCTTGTCCTGTGATAAAAAGCCTTCTGTTTCCATCGCCAAAGCTTTCAGGGGATCGTTTGCAAGCTTCTGGCACCATTTTTGAGTGAATTGCCAAAACTCAGATTTTTGCTTAAATTGTGACCCCGGGGCTTAGGGATTTTTTCAAAAAAATATTTTCTGCCTGTTAAGTTTTTGAGGGCTGATTTCTTGTCCTGTGATAAAAAGCCTTCTGTTTCCATCGCCAAAGCTTTCAGGGGAGCATTTTTAAGCTCTTGGAACCATTTTTGAGTGAACTGCCAAAAGTCAGATTTTTGCTGAAATTGTGACCCCGGGGCTTAGGGATTTTTTCAAAAAAATATTTTCTGCCGGTTAAGTTTTTGAGGGCTGATTTCTTGTCCTGTGATAAAAAGCCTTCTGTTTGCATCGCCAAAGCTTTCAGGGGATCATTTGCAAGCTTCTGGCACCATTTTTGAGTGAACTGCCAAAAGTCAGATTTTTGCTGAGATTGTGACCCCGGGGCTTAGGGATTTTTTCAAAAAAATATTTTCTGCCGGTTAAGTTTTTGAGGGCTGATTTCTTGTCCTGTGATAAAAAGCCTTCTGTTTCCATCGCCAAAGCTTTCAGGGGATCATTTGCAAGCTTCTGGCACCATTTTTGAGTGAATTGCCAAAAGTCAGATTTTTGCCGAAATTGTGACTCCGGGGCTTAGGGATTTTTTCAAAAAAATATTTTCTGCCGGTTAAGTTTTTGAGGGCTGATTTCTTGTCCTGTGATAAAAAGCCTTCTGTTTCCATCGCCATAGCTTTCAGGGGATCATTTGCATGCTTCTGGCACTATTTTTGAGTGAATTGCCAAAAGTCAGATTTTTGCTCAAATTGTGACCCCGGGGCTTAGGGGTTTTTTCAAAAAAATATTTTCTGCCGGTTAAGTTTTTGAGGGCTGATTTCTTGTCCTGTGATAAAAAGCCTTCTGTTTCCATCGCCAAAGCTTTCAGGGGATCATTTGCAAGCTTCTGGCACCATTTTTGAGTGAATTGCCAAAAGTCAGATTTTTGCTGAAATTGTGACCCCGGGGCTTAGGGATTTTTTCAAAAAAATATTTTCTGCCTGTTAAGTTTTTGAGGGCTGATTTCTTGTCCTGTGATAAAAAGCCTTCTGTTTCGAGTGCCAAACCTTTCAGGGGATCATTTGCAAGCTTCTGGCACCATTTTTGAGTGAACTGCCAAAAGCCAGATTTTTGCTGAAATTGTGACCCCGGGGCTCAGGGATTTTTTCAAAAAAATATTTTCTGCCTGTTAAGTTTTTGAGGGCTGATTTCTTGTCCTGTGATAAAAAGCCTTCTGTTTCGAGTGCCAAACCTTTCAGGGGAGCATTTTTAAGCTCTTGGAACAATTTTTGAGTGAATTGCCCAAAGTCAGATTTTTGCTGAAATTGTGACCCCGGGGCTTAGGGATTTTTTCAAAAAAATATTTTCTGCCGGTCAAGTTTTTGAGGGCTGATTTCTTGTCCTGTGATAAAAAGCCTTCTGTTTCCATCACCAAAGCTTTCAGGGGATCATTTGCAAGCTTCTGGCACCATTTTTGAGTGAATTGCCAAAAGTCAGATTTTTGCCGAAATTGTGACACCGGGGCTTAGGGATTTTTTCAAAAAAATATTTTCTGCCGGTTAAGTTTTTGAGGGCTGATTTCTTGTCCTGTGATAAAAAGCCTTCTGTTTCGAGTGCTAAACCTTTCAGGGGAGCATTTTTAAGCTCTTGGAACCATTATTGAGTGAACTGCCAAAAGCCAGATTTTTGCTGAAATTGTGACCCAGGGGCTTAGGGATTTTTTCAAAAAAATATTTTCTGCCGGTTACGTTTTTGAGGGCTGATTTCTTTTTCTGTGATAAAAAGCCTTCTGTTTCCATCGCCAAAGCTTTCAGGGGATCATTTGCAAGCTTCTGGCACCATTTTTGAGTGAATTGCCAAAAGTCAGATTTTTGCTGAAATTGTGACCCCGGGGCTTAGGGATATTTTCAAAAAAATATTTTCTGCCGGTTAAGTTTTTGAGGGCTGATTTCTTGTCCTGTGATAAAAAGCCTTCTGTTTCCATCGCCAAAGCTTTCAGGGGATCGTTTGCAAGCTTCTGGCACCATTTTTGAGTGAATTGCCAAAAGTCAGATTTTTGCTTAAATTGTGACCCCGGGGCTTAGGGATTTTTTCAAAAAAATATTTTCTGCCTGTTAAGTTTTTGAGGGCTGATTTCTTGTCCTGTGATAAAAAGCCTTCTGTTTCCATCGCCAAAGCTTTCAGGGGAGCATTTTTAAGCTCTTGGAACCATTTTTGAGTGAACTGCCAAAAGTCAGATTTTTGCTGAAATTGTGACCCCGGGGCTTAGGGATTTTTTCAAAAAAATATTTTCTGCCGGTTAAGTTTTTGAGGGCTGATTTCTTGTCCTGTGATAAAAAGCCTTCTGTTTCCATCGCCAAAGCTTTCAGGGGATCATTTGCAAGCTTCTGGCACCATTTTTGAGTGAATTGCCCAAAGTCAGATTTTTGCTGAAATTGTGACCCCGGGGCTTAGGGATTTTTTCAAAAAAATATTTTCTGCCGGTTAAGTTTCTGAGGGCTGATTTCTTGTCCTGTGATAAAAAGCCTTCTGTTTCCATCGCCAAAGCTTTCAGGGGATCATTTGCAAGCTTCTGGCACCATTTTTGAGTGAATTGCCAAAAGTCAGATTTTTGCCGAAATTGTGACACCGGGGCTTAGGGATTTTTTCAAAAAAATATTTTCTGCCGTTTAAGTTTTTGAGGGCTGATTTCTTGTCCTGTGATAAAAAGCCTTCTGTTTCCATCGCCAAAGCTTTCAGGGGATCATTTGCAAGCTTCTGGCACCATTTTTGAGTGAATTGCCAAAAGTCAGATTTTTGCTGAAATTGTGACCCCGGGGCTTAGGGATTTTTTCAAAAAAATATTTTCTGCCGGTTAAGTTTTTGAGGGCTGATTTCTTGTCCTGTGATAAAAAGCCTTCTGTTTCCATCGCCAAAGCTTTCAGGGGATCGTTTGCAAGCTTCTGGCACCATTTTTGAGTGAATTGCCAAAAGTCAGATTTTTGCTTAAATTGTGACCCCGGGGCTTAGGGATTTTTTCAAAAAAATATTTTCTGCCGGTTACGTTTTTGAGGGCTGATTTCTTGTCCTGTGATAAAAAGCCTTCTGTTTCCATCGCCAAAGCTTTCAGGGGATCATTTGCAAGCTTCTGGCACCATTTTTTAGTGAATTGCCAAAAGTCAGATTTTTGCTTAAATTGTGACCCCGGGGCTTAGGGATTTTTTCAAAAAAATATTTTCTGCCTGTTAAGTTTTTGAGGGCTGATTTCTTGTCCTGTGATAAAAAGCCTTCTGTTTCCATCGCCAAAGCTTTCAGGGGAGCATTTTTAAGCTCTTGGAACCATTTTTGAGTGAACTGCCAAAAGTCAGATTTTTGCTGAAATTGTGACCCCGGGGCTTAGGGATTTTTTCAAAAAAATATTTTCTGCCGGTTAAGTTTTTGAGGGCTGATTTCTTGTCCTGTGATAAAAAGCCTTCTGTTTCCATCGCCAAAGCTTTCAGGGGATCATTTGCAAGCTTCTGGCACCATTTTTGAGTGAATTGCCCAAAGTCAGATTTTTGCTGAAATTGTGACCCCGGGGCTTAGGGATTTTTTCAAAAAAATATTTTCTGCCGGTTAAGTTTCTGAGGGCTGATTTCTTGTCCTGTGATAAAAAGCCTTCTGTTTCCATCGCCAAAGCTTTCAGGGGATCATTTGCAAGCTTCTGGCACCATTTTTGAGTGAATTGCCAAAAGTCAGATTTTTGCCGAAATTGTGACACCGGGGCTTAGGGATTTTTTCAAAAAAATATTTTCTGCCGGTTAAGTTTTTGAGGGCTGATTTCTTCTCCTGTGATAAAAAGCCTTCTGTTTCCATCGCCAAAGCTTTCAGGGGAGCATTTTTAAGCTCTTGGAACCATTTTTGAGTGAACTGCCAAAAGTCAGATTTTTGCTGAAATTGTGACCCCGGGGCTTAGGGATTTTTTCAAAAAAATATTTTCTGCCGGTTAAGTTTTTGAGGGCTGATTTCTTGTCCTGTGATAAAAAGCCTTCTGTTTCCATCGCCAAAGCTTTCAGGGGATCATTTGCAAGCTTCTGGCACCATTTTTGAGTGAATTGCCCAAAGTCAGATTTTTGCTGAAATTGTGACCCCGGGGCTTAGGGATTTTTTCAAAAAAATATTTTCTGCCGGTTAAGTTTCTGAGGGCTGATTTCTTGTCCTGTGATAAAAAGCCTTCTGTTTCCATCGCCAAAGCTTTCAGGGGATCATTTGCAAGCTTCTGGCACCATTTTTGAGTGAATTGCCAAAAGTCAGATTTTTGCCGAAATTGTGACACCGGGGCTTAGGGATTTTTTCAAAAAAATATTTTCTGCCGTTTAAGTTTTTGAGGGCTGATTTCTTGTCCTGTGATAAAAAGCCTTCTGTTTCCATCGCCAAAGCTTTCAGGGGATCATTTGCAAGCTTCTGGCACCATTTTTGAGTGAATTGCCAAAAGTCAGATTTTTGCTGAAATTGTGACCCCGGGGCTTAGAGATTTTTTCAAAAAAATATTTTCTGCCGGTTAAGTTTTTGAGGGCTGATTTCTTGTCCTGTGATAAAAAGCCTTCTGTTTCCATCGCCAAAGCTTTCAGGGGATCGTTTGCAAGCTTCTGGCACCATTTTTGAGTGAATTGCCAAAAGTCAGATTTTTGCTTAAATTGTGACCCCGGGGCTTAGGGATTTTTTCAAAAAAATATTTTCTGCCGGTTACGTTTTTGAGGGCTGATTTCTTGTCCTGTGATAAAAAGCCTTCTGTTTCCATCGCCAAAGCTTTCAGGGGATCATTTGCAAGCTTCTGGCACCATTTTTTAGTGAATTGCCAAAATTCAGATTTTTGCTGAAATTGTGACCCCGGGGCTTAGGGATTTTTTCAAAAAAATATTTTCTGCCGGTTAAGTTTTTGAGGGCTGATTTCTTGTCCTGTGATAAAAAGCCTTCTGTTTCCATCACCAAAGCTTTAAGGGGATCATTTGCAATCTTCTGGCACCATTTTTGAGTGAATTGCCAAAAGTCAGATTTTTGCTGAAATTGTGACTCCGGGGCTTAGGGATTTTTTCAAAAAAATATTTTCTGCCGGTTAAGTTTTTGAGGGCTGATTTCTTGTCCTGTGATAAAAAGCCTTCTGTTTCCATCGCCATAGCTTTCAGGGGATCATTTGCAAGCTTCTGGCACCATTTTTGAGTGAATTGCCAAAAGTCAGATTTTTGCTGAAAATGTGACCCCGGGGCTTAGGGATTTTTTCAAAAAAATATTTTCTGCCGGTTACGTTTTTGAGGGCTGATTTCTTGTCCTGTGATAAAAAGCCTTCTGTTTCCATCGCCAAAGCTTTCAGGGGATCATATGCAAGCTTCTGGCACCATTTTTGAGTGAATTGCCAAAAGTCAGATTTTTGCTGAAATTGTGACCCCGGGGCTTAGGGGTTTTTTCAAAAAAATATTTTCTGCCTGTTAAGTTTTTGAGGGCTGATTTCTTGTCCTGTGATAAAAAGCCTTCTGTTTCGAGTGCCAAACCTTTCAGGGGAGCATTTTTAAGCTCTTGGAACCATTTTTGAGTGAATTGCCCAAAGTCAGATTTTTGCTGAAATTGTGACCCCGGGGCTTAGGGATTTTTTCAAAAAAATATTTTCTGCCGGTTACGTTTTTGAGGGCTGATTTCTTTTCCTGTGATAAAAAGCCTTCTGTTTCCATCGCCAAAGCTTTCAGGGGATCATTTGCAAGCTTCTGGCACCATTTTTGAGTGAACTGCCAAAAGCCAGATTTTTGCTGAAATTGTGACCCCGGGGCTTACGGATTTTTTCAAAAAAATATTTTCTGCCGTTTAAGTTTTTGAGGGCTGATTTCTTGTCCTGTGATAAAAAGCCTTCTGTTTCCATCGCCAAAGCTTTCAGGGGATCATTTGCAAGCTTCTGGCACCATTTTTGAGTGAATTGCCAAAAGTCAGATTTTTGCCGAAATTGTGACACCGGGGCTTAGGGATTTTTTCAAAAAAATATTTTCTGCCGTTTAAGTTTTTGAGGGCTGATTTCTTGTCCTGTGATAAAAAGCCTTCTGTTTCCATCGCCAAAGCTTTCAGGGGATCATTTGCAAGCTTCTGGCACCATTTTTGAGTGAATTGCCAAAAGTCAGATTTTTGCTGAAATTGTGACCCCGGGGCTTAGGGATTTTTTCAAAAAAATATTTTCTGCCGGTTAAGTTTTTGAGGGCTGATTTCTTGTCCTGTGATAAAAAGCCTTATGTTTCCATCGCCAAACCTTTCAGGGGAGCATTTTTAAGCTCTTGGAACCATTTTTGAGTGAATTGCCAAAGTCAGATTTTTGCTGAAATTGTGACCCCGGGGCTTAGGGATTTTTTCAAAAAAATATTTTCTGCCGGTCAAGTTTTTGAGGGCTGATTTCTTGTCCTGTGATAAAAAGCCTTCTGTTTCCATCACCAAAGCTTTCAGGGGATCATTTGCAAGCTTCTGGCACCATTTTTGAGTGAATTGCCAAAAGTCAGATTTTTGCTGAAATTGTGACCCCGGGGCTTAGGGATTTTTTCAAAAAAATATTTTCTGCCGGTTAAGTTTTTGAGGGCTGATTTCTTGTCCTGGGATAAAAAGCCTTTTGTTTCGAGTGCCAAACCTTTAAGGGGAGCATTTTTAAGCTCTTGGAACCATTATTGAGTGAACTGCCAAAAGCCAGATTTTTGCTGAAATTGTGACCCAGGGGCTTAGGGATTTTTTCAAAAAAATATTTTCTGCCGGTTACGTTTTTGAGGGCTGATTTCTTGTCCTGTGATAAAAAGCCTTCTGTTTCCATCGCCAAAGCTTTTCAGGGGATCATTTGCAAGCTTCTGGCACCATTTTTGAGTGAATTGCCAAAAGTCAGATTTTTGCTGAAATTGTGACCCCGGGGCTTAGGGATTTTTTCAAAAAAATATTTTCTGCCGGTTAAGTTTTTGCGGGCTGATTTCTTGTCCTGTGATAAAAGCCTTCTGTTTCCATCGCCAAAGCTTTCAGGGGATCATTTGCAAGCTTCTGGCACCATTTTTGAGTGAATTGCCAAAAGCCAGATTTTTGCCGAAATTGTGACCCCGGGGCTTAGGGATTTTTTCAAAAAAATATTTTCTGCCGTTTAAGTTTTTGAGGGCTGATTTCTTGTCCTGTGATAAAAAGCCTTCTGTTTCCATCGCCAAAGCTTTCAGGGGATCATTTGCAAGCTTCTGGCACCATTTTTGAGTGAATTGCCAAAAGTCAGATTTTTGCTGAAATTGTGACCCCGGGGCTTAGGGATTTTTTCAAAAAAATATTTTCTGCCGGTTAAGTTTTTGAGGGCTGATTTCTTGTCCTGTGATAAAAAGCCTTCTGTTTCCATCGCCAAAGCTTTCAGGGGATCATTTGCAAGCTTCTGGCACCATTTTTGAGTGAATTGCCAAAAGTCAGATTTTTGCTTAAATTGTGACCCCGGGGCTTAGGGATTTTTTCAAAAAAATATTTTCTGCCGGTTAAGTTTTTGAGGGCTGATTTCTTGTCCTGTGATAAAAAGCCTTCTGTTTCGAGTGCCAAACCTTTCAGGGGAGCATTTTTAAGCTCTTGGAACCATTTTTGAGTGAACTGCCAAAAGTCAGATTTTTGCTGAAATTGTGACCCCGGGGCTTAGGGATTTTTTCAAAAAAATATTTTCTGCCGGTTAAGTTTTTGAGGGCTGATTTCTTGTCCTGTGATAAAAAGCCTTCTGTTTCGAGTGCCAAACCTTTCAGGGGAGCATTTTTAAGCTCTTGGAACCATTTTTGAGTGAATTGCCCAAAGTCAGATTTTTGCTGAAATTGTGACCCCGGGGTTTAGGGATTTTTTCAAAAAAATATTTTCTGCCGGTTACGTTTTTGAGGGCTGATTTCTTTTCCTGTGATAAAAAGCCTTCTGTTTCCATCGCCAAAGCTTTCAGGGGATCATTTGCAAGCTTCTGGCACCATTTTTGAGTGAATTGCCAAAAGTCAGATTTTTGCTGAGATTGTGACCCCGGGGCTTAGGGATATTTTCAAAAAAATATTTTCTGCCGGTTAAGTTTTTGAGGGCTGATTTCTTGTCCTGTGATAAAAAGCCTTCTGTTTCCATCGCCAAAGCTTTCAGGGGATCATTTGCAAGCTTCTGGCACCATTTTTGAGTAAATTGCCAAAAGTCAGATTTTTGCTGAGATTGTGACCCCGGGGCTTAGGGGTTTTTTCAAAGAAATATTTTCTGCCGGTTAAGTTTTTGAGGGCTGATTTCTTGTCCTGTGATAAAAAGCCTTCTGTTTCCATCGCCAAAGCTTTCAGGGGATCATTTGCAAGCTTCTGGCACCATTTTTGAGTGAATTGCCAAAAGTCAGATTTTTGCTTAAATTGTGAACCCGGGGCTTAGGGATTTTTTCAAAAAAATATTTTCTACCGGTTACGTTTTTGAGGGCTGATTTCTTGTCCTGTGATAAAAAGCCTTCTGTTTCCATCGCCAAAGCTTTCAGGGGATCATTTGCAAGCTTCTGGCACCATTTTTGAGTGAATTGCCAAAAGTCAGATTTTTGCTGAAATTGTGACCCCGGGGCTTAGGGATTTTTTCAAAAAAATATTTTCTGCCGGTTAAGTTTTTGAGGGCTGATTTCTTGTCCTGTGATAAAAAGCCTTCTGTTTCCATCGCCAAAGCTTTCAGGGGATCATATGCAAGCTTCTGGCACCATTTTTGAGTGAATTGCCAAAAGTCAGATTTTTGCTGAAATTGTGACCCCGGGGCTTAGGGATTTTTTCAAAAAAATATTTTCTGCCGGTTACGTTTTTGAGGGCTGATTTCTTGTCCTGTGATAAAAAGCCTTCTGTTTCCATCGCCAAAGCTTTCAGGGGATCATTTGCAAGCTTCTGGCACCATTTTTGAGTGAACTGCCAAAAGCCAGATTTTTGCTGAAATTGTGACCCCGGGGCTTAGGGATTTTTTCAAAAAAATATTTTCTGCCTGTTAAGTTTTTGAGGGCTGATTTCTTGTCCTGTGATAAAAAGCCTTCTGTTTCGAGTGCCAAACCTTTCAGGGGAGCATTTTTAAGCTCTTGGAACAATTTTTGAGTGAATTGCCCAAAGTCAGATTTTTGCTGAAATTGTGACCCCGGGGCTTAGGGATTTTTTCAAAAAAATATTTTCTGCCGGTCAAGTTTTTGAGGGCTGATTTCTTGTCCTGTGATAAAAAGCCTTCTGTTTCCATCACCAAAGCTTTCAGGGGATCATTTGCAAGCTTCTGGCACCATTTTTGAGTGAATTGCCAAAAGTCAGATTTTTGCCGAAATTGTTACACCGGGGCTTAGGGATTTTTTCAAAAAAATATTTTCTGCCGGTTAAGTTTTTGAGGGCTGATTTCTTGTCCTGTGATAAAAAGCCTTCTGTTTCGAGTGCTAAACCTTTCAGGGGAGCATTTTTAAGCTCTTGGAACCATTATTGAGTGAACTGCCAAAAGCCAGATTTTTGCTGAAATTGTGACCCAGGGGCTTAGGGATTTTTTCAAAAAAATATTTTCTGCCGGTTACGTTTTTGAGGGCTGATTTCTTTTTCTGTGATAAAAAGCCTTCTGTTTCCATCGCCAAAGCTTTCAGGGGATCATTTGCAAGCTTCTGGCACCATTTTTGAGTGAATTGCCAAAAGTCAGATTTTTGCTGAAATTGTGACCCCGGGGCTTAGGGATATTTTCAAAAAAATATTTTCTGCCGGTTAAGTTTTTGAGGGCTGATTTCTTGTCCTGTGATAAAAAGCCTTCTGTTTCCATCGCCAAAGCTTTCAGGGGATCGTTTGCAAGCTTCTGGCACCATTTTTGAGTGAATTGCCAAAAGTCAGATTTTTGCTTAAATTGTGACCCCGGGGCTTAGGGATTTTTTCAAAAAAATATTTTCTGCCTGTTAAG
This sequence comes from Podarcis vaucheri, assembly GCF_965113315.1. Lineage (NCBI taxonomy): Eukaryota > Metazoa > Chordata > Lepidosauria > Squamata > Lacertidae > Podarcis > Podarcis vaucheri. The sequence continues at coordinate 57,238,693 of NC_138749.1, read as the reverse complement.
TTTTTGAGGGCTGATTTCTTGTCCTGTGATAAAAAGCCTTCTGTTTCCATCGCCAAAGCTTTCAGGGGAGCATTTTTAAGCTCTTGGAACCATTTTTGAGTGAACTGCCAAAAGTCAGATTTTTGCTGAAATTGTGACCCCGGGGCTTAGGGATTTTTTCAAAAAAATATTTTCTGCCGGTTAAGTTTTTGAGGGCTGATTTCTTGTCCTGTGATAAAAAGCCTTCTGTTTCCATCGCCAAAGCTTTCAGGGGATCATTTGCAAGCTTCTGGCACCATTTTTGAGTGAATTGCCCAAAGTCAGATTTTTGCTGAAATTGTGACCCCGGGGCTTAGGGATTTTTTCAAAAAAATATTTTCTGCCGGTTAAGTTTCTGAGGGCTGATTTCTTGTCCTGTGATAAAAAGCCTTCTGTTTCCATCGCCAAAGCTTTCAGGGGATCATTTGCAAACTTCTGGCACCATTTTTGAGTGAATTGCCAAAAGTCAGATTTTTGCCGAAATTGTGACACCGGGGCTTAGGGATTTTTTCAAAAAAATATTTTCTGCCGTTTAAGTTTTTGAGGGCTGATTTCTTGTCCTGTGATAAAAAGCCTTCTGTTTCCATCGCCAAAGCTTTCAGGGGATCATTTGCAAGCTTCTGGCACCATTTTTGAGTGAATTGCCAAAAGTCAGATTTTTGCTGAAATTGTGACCCCGGGGCTTAGGGATTTTTTCAAAAAAATATTTTCTGCCGGTTAAGTTTTTGAGGGCTGATTTCTTGTCCTGTGATAAAAAGCCTTCTGTTTCCATCGCCAAAGCTTTCAGGGGATCGTTTGCAAGCTTCTGGCACCATTTTTGAGTGAATTGCCAAAAGTCAGATTTTTGCTTAAATTGTGACCCCGGGGCTTAGGGATTTTTTCAAAAAAATATTTTCTGCCGGTTACGTTTTTGAGGGCTGATTTCTTGTCCTGTGATAAAAAGCCTTCTGTTTCCATCGCCAAAGCTTTCAGGGGATCATTTGCAAGCTTCTGGCACCATTTTTTAGTGAATTGCCAAAATTCAGATTTTTGCTGAAATTGTGACCCCGGGGCTTAGGGATTTTTTCAAAAAAATATTTTCTGCCGGTTAAGTTTTTGAGGGCTGATTTCTTGTCCTGTGATAAAAAGCCTTCTGTTTCCATCACCAAAGCTTTAAGGGGATCATTTGCAAGCTTCTGGCACCATTTTTGAGTGAATTGCCAAAAGTCAGATTTTTGCCGAAATTGTGACACCGGGGCTTAGGGATTTTTTCAAAAAAATATTTTCTGCCGGTTAAGTTTTTGAGGGCTGATTTCTTGTCCTGTGATAAAAAGCCTTCTGTTTCCATCGCCAAAGCTTTCAGGGGATCATTTGCAAGCTTCTGGCACCATTTTTGAGTGAATTGCCAAAAGTCAGATTTTTGCTGAAATTGTGACCCCGGGGCTTAGGGATTTTTTCAAAAAAATATTTTCTGCCGGTTAAGTTTTTGAGGGCTGATTTCTTGTCCTGTGATAAAAAGCCTTCTGTTTCCATCGCCAAAGCTTTCAGGGGATCGTTTGCAAGCTTCTGGCACCATTTTTGAGTGAATTGCCAAAAGTCAGATTTTTGCTTAAATTGTGACCCCGGGGCTTAGGGATTTTTTCAAAAAAATATTTTCTGCCGGTTACGTTTTTGAGGGCTGATTTCTTGTCCTGTGATAAAAAGCCTTCTGTTTCCATCGCCAAAGCTTTCAGGGGATCATTTGCAAGCTTCTGGCACCATTTTTTAGTGAATTGCCAAAATTCAGATTTTTGCTGAAATTGTGACCCCGGGGCTTAGGGATTTTTTCAAAAAAATATTTTCTGCCGGTTAAGTTTTTGAGGGCTGATTTCTTGTCCTGTGATAAAAAGCCTTCTGTTTCCATCACCAAAGCTTTAAGGGGATCATTTGCAAGCTTCTGGCACCATTTTTGAGTGAATTGCCAAAAGTCAGATTTTTGCTGAAATTGTGACTCCGGGGCTTAGGGATTTTTTCAAAAAAATATTTTCTGCCGGTTAAGTTTTTGAGGGCTGATTTCTTGTCCTGTGATAAAAAGCCTTCTGTTTCCATCGCCATAGCTTTCAGGGGATCATTTGCAAGCTTCTGGCACCATTTTTGAGTGAATTGCCAAAAGTCAGATTTTTGCTGAAAATGTGACCCCGGGGCTTAGGGATTTTTTCAAAAAAATATTTTCTGCCGGTTACGTTTTTGAGGGCTGATTTCTTGTCCTGTGATAAAAAGCCTTCTGTTTCCATCGCCAAAGCTTTCAGGGGATCATATGCAAGCTTCTGGCACCATTTTTGAGTGAATTGCCAAAAGTCAGATTTTTGCTGAAATTGTGACCCCGGGGCTTAGGGGTTTTTTCAAAAAAATATTTTCTGCCTGTTAAGTTTTTGAGGGCTGATTTCTTGTCCTGTGATAAAAAGCCTTCTGTTTCGAGTGCCAAACCTTTCAGGGGAGCATTTTTAAGCTCTTGGAACCATTTTTGAGTGAATTGCCCAAAGTCAGATTTTTGCTGAAATTGTGACCCCGGGGCTTAGGGATTTTTTCAAAAAAATATTTTCTGCCGGTTACGTTTTTGAGGGCTGATTTCTTTTCCTGTGATAAAAAGCCTTCTGTTTCCATCGCCAAAGCTTTCAGGGGATCATTTGCAAGCTTCTGGCACCATTTTTGAGTGAACTGCCAAAAGCCAGATTTTTGCTGAAATTGTGACCCCGGGGCTTACGGATTTTTTCAAAAAAATATTTTCTGCCGTTTAAGTTTTTGAGGGCTGATTTCTTGTCCTGTGATAAAAAGCCTTCTGTTTCCATCGCCAAAGCTTTCAGGGGATCATTTGCAAGCTTCTGGCACCATTTTTGAGTGAATTGCCAAAAGTCAGATTTTTGCCGAAATTGTGACACCGGGGCTTAGGGATTTTTTCAAAAAAATATTTTCTGCCGTTTAAGTTTTTGAGGGCTGATTTCTTGTCCTGTGATAAAAAGCCTTCTGTTTCCATCGCCAAAGCTTTCAGGGGATCATTTGCAAGCTTCTGGCACCATTTTTGAGTGAATTGCCAAAAGTCAGATTTTTGCTGAAATTGTGACCCCGGGGCTTAGGGATTTTTTCAAAAAAATATTTTCTGCCGGTTAAGTTTTTGAGGGCTGATTTCTTGTCCTGTGATAAAAAGCCTTATGTTTCCATCGCCAAACCTTTCAGGGGAGCATTTTTAAGCTCTTGGAACCATTTTTGAGTGAATTGCCAAAGTCAGATTTTTGCTGAAATTGTGACCCCGGGGCTTAGGGATTTTTTCAAAAAAATATTTTCTGCCGGTCAAGTTTTTGAGGGCTGATTTCTTGTCCTGTGATAAAAAGCCTTCTGTTTCCATCACCAAAACTTTCAGGGGATCATTTGCAAGCTTCTGGCACCATTTTTGAGTGAATTGCCAAAAGTCAGATTTTTGCTGAAATTGTGACCCCGGGGCTTAGGGATTTTTTCAAAAAAATATTTTCTGCCGGTTAAGTTTTTGAGGGCTGATTTCTTGTCCTGTGATAAAAAGCCTTTTGTTTCGAGTGCCAAACCTTTCAGGGGAGCATTTTTAAGCTCTTGGAACCATTATTGAGTGAACTGCCAAAAGCCAGATTTTTGCTGAAATTGTGACCCAGGGGCTTAGGGATTTTTTCAAAAAAATATTTTCTGCCGGTTACGTTTTTGAGGGCTGATTTCTTGTCCTGTGATAAAAAGCCTTCTGTTTCCATCGCCAAAGCTTTCAGGGGATCATTTGCAAGCTTCTGGCACCATTTTTGAGTGAATTGCCAAAAGTCAGATTTTTGCTGAAATTGTGACCCCGGGGCTTAGGGATTTTTTCAAAAAGATGTTTTCTGCCTGTTAAGTTTTTGAGGGCTGATTTCTTGTCCTGTGATAAAAAGCCTTCTGTTTCCATCACCAAAGCTTTCAGGGGATCATTTGCAAGCTTCTGGCACCATTTTTGAGTGAATTGCCAAAAGTCAGATTTTTGCTTAAATTGTGACCCCGGGGCTTAGGGATTTTTTCAAAAAGATGTTTTCTGCCGGTTAAGTTTTTGAGGGCTGATTTCTTGTCCTGTGATAAAAAGCCTTCTGTTTCGAGTGCCAAACCTTTCAGGTGAGCATTTTTAAGCTCTTGGAACCATTTTTGAGTGAATTGCCAAAAGTCAGATTTTTGCTGAAATTGTGACCCCGGGGCTTAGGGATTTTTTCAAAAAAATATTTTCTGCCGGTTAAGTTTTTGAGGGCTGATTTCTTGTCCTGTGATAAAAAGCCTTCTGTTTCCATCGCCATAGCTTTCAGGGGATCATTTGCAAGCTTCTGGCACCATTTTTGAGTGAATTGCCAAAAGTCAGATTTTTGCTGAAATTGTGACCCCGGGGCTTAGGGATTTTTTCAAAAAAATATTTTCTGCCGTTTAAGTTTTTGAGGGCTGATTTCTTGTCCTGTGATAAAAAGCCTTCTGTTTCCATCGCCAAAGCTTTCAGGGGATCATTTGCAAGCTTCTGGCACCATTTTTGAGTGAATTGCCAAAAGTCAGATTTTTGTTGAAATTGTGACCCCGGGGCTTAGGGATTTTTTCAAAAAAATATTTTCTGCCGGTTAAGTTTTTGAGGGCTGATTTCTTGTCCTGTGATAAAAAGCCTTCTGTTTCCATCGCCAAAGCTTTCAGGGGATCATTTGCAAGCTTCTGGCACCATTTTTGAGTGAATTGCCAAAAGTCAGATTTTTGCTGAAATTGTGACCCCGGGGCTTAGGGATTTTTTCAAAAAAATATTTTCTGCCGGTTAAGTTTTTGAGGGCTGATTTCTTGTCCTGTGATAAAAAGCCTTCTGTTTCGAGTGCCAAACCTTTCAGGTGAGCATTTTTAAGCTCTTGGAACCATTTTTGATTGAACTGCCAAAAGCCAGATTTTTGCTGAAATTGTGACCCCGGGGCTTAGGGATTTTTTCAAAAAAATATTTTCTGCCGTTTAAGTTTTTGAGGGCTGATTTCTTGTCCTGTGATAAAAAGCCTTCTGTTTCCATCGCCAAAGCTTTCAGGGGATCATTTGCAAGCTTCTGGCACCATTTTTGAGTGAATTGCCAAAAGTCAGATTTTTGCTGAAATTGTGACCCCGGGGCTTAGGGATTTTTTCAAAAAAATATTTTCTGCCGGTTAAGTTTTTGAGGGCTGATTTCTTGTCCTGTGATAAAAAGCCTTCTGTTTCCATCGCCAAAGCTTTCAGGGGATCATTTGCAAGCTTCTGGCACCATTTTTGAGTGAATTGCCAAAAGTCAGATTTTTGCTGAAATTGTGACCCCGGGGCTTAGGGATTTTTTCAAAAAAATATTTTCTGCCGGTTAAGTTTTTGAGGGCTGATTTCTTGTCCTGTGATAAAAAGCCTTCTGTTTCGAGTGCCAAACCTTTCAGGGGAGCATTTTTAAGCTCTTGGAACCATTTTTGAGTGAACTGCCAAAAGTCAGATTTTTGCTGAAATTGTGACCCCGGGGCTTAGGGATTTTTTCAAAAAAATATTTTCTGCCGGTTAAGTTTTTGAGGGCTGATTTCTTGTCCTGTGATAAAAAGCCTTCTGTTTCCATCGCCAAAGCTTTCAGGGGATCATTTGCAAGCTTCTGGCACCATTTTTGAGTGAATTTCCAAAAGTCAGATTTTTGCTGAAATTGTGACCCCGGGGCTTAGGGATTTTTTCAAAAAAATATTTTCTGCCGGTTAAGTTTTTGAGGGCTGATTTCTTGTCCTGTGATAAAAAGCCTTCTGTTTCCATCGCCAAAGCTTTCAGGGGATCATTTGCAAGCTTCTGGCACCATTTTTGAGTGAATTGGCAAAAGTCAGATTTTTGCTGAAATTGTGACCCCGGGGCTTAGGGATTTTTTCAAAAAAATATTTTCTGCCGGTTAAGTTTTTGAGGGCTGATTTCTTGTCCTGTGATAAAAAGCCTTCTGTTTCGAGTGCCAAACCTTTCAGGTGAGCATTTTTAAGCTCTTGGAACCATTTTTGATTGAACTGCCAAAAGCCAGATTTTTGCTGAAATTGTGACCCCGGGGCTTAGGGATTTTTTCAAAAAAATATTTTCTGCCGGTTAAGTTTTTGAGGGCTGATTTCTTGTCCTGTGATAAAAAGCCTTCTGTTTCCATCGCCAAAGCTTTCAGGGGATCATTTGCAAGCTTCTGGCACCATTTTTGAGTGAATTGCCAAAAGTCAGATTTTTGCTGAAACTGTGACCCCGGGGCTTAGGGATTTTTTCAAAAAAATATTTTCTGCCGGTTAAGTTTTTGAGGGCTGATTTCTTTTCCTGTGATAAAATGCCTTCTGTTTCGAGTGCCAAACCTTTCAGGGGAGCATTTTTAAGCTCTTGGAACCATTTTTGAGTGAACTGCCAAAAGTCAGATTTTTGCTGAAATTGTGACCCCGGGGCTTAGGGATTTTTTCAAAAAAATATTTTCTGCCGGTTAAGTTTTTGAGGGCTGATTTCTTGTCCTGTGATAAAAAGCCTTCTGTTTCCATCGCCAAAGCTTTCAGGGGATCATTTGCAAGCTTCTGGCACCATTTTTGAGTGAATTGCCAAAAGTCAGATTTTTGCTGAAATTGTGACCTCGGGGCTTAGGGATTTTTTCAAAAAAATATTTTCTGCCGGTTAAGTTTTTGAGGGCTGATTTCTTGTCCTGTGATAAAAAGCCTTCTGTTTCCATCGCCAAAGCTTTCAGGGGATCATTTGCAAGCTTCTGGCACCATTTTTGAGTGAATTGGCAAAAGTCAGATTTTTGCTGAAATTGTGACCCCGGGGCTTAGGGATTTTTTCAAAAAAATATTTTCTGCCGGTTAAGTTTTTGAGGGCTGATTTCTTGTCCTGTGATAAAAAGCCTTCTGTTTCGAGTGCCAAACCTTTCAGGTGAGCATTTTTAAGCTCTTGGAACCATTTTTGATTGAACTGCCAAAAGCCAGATTTTTGCTGAAATTGTGACCCCGGGGCTTAGGGATTTTTTCAAAAAAATATTTTCTGCCGTTTAAGTTTTTGAGGGCTGATTTCTTGTCCTGTGATAAAAAGCCTTCTGTTTCCATCGCCAAAGCTTTCAGGGGATCATTTGCAAGCTTCTGGCACCATTTTTGAGTGAATTGCCAAAAGTCAGATTTTTGCTGAAATTGTGACCCCGGGGCTTAGGGATTTTTTCAAAAAAATATTTTCTGCCGGTTAAGTTTTTGAGGGCTGATTTCTTGTCCTGTGATAAAAAGCCTTCTGTTTCCATCGCCAAAGCTTTCAGGGGATCATTTGCAAGCTTCTGGCACCATTTTTGAGTGAATTGCCAAAAGTCAGATTTTTGCTGAAATTGTGATCCCGGGGCTTAGGGATTTTTTCAAAAAAATATTTTCTGCCGGTTAAGTTTTTGAGGGCTGATTTCTTGTCCTGTGATAAAAAGCCTTCTGTTTCGAGTGCCAAACCTTTCAGGGGAGCATTTTTAAGCTCTTGGAACCATTTTTGAGTGAACTGCCAAAAGTCAGATTTTTGCTGAAATTGTGACCCCGGGGCTTAGGGATTTTTTCAAAAAAATATTTTCTGCCGGTTAAGTTTTTGAGGGCTGATTTCTTGTCCTGTGATAAAAAGCCTTCTGTTTCCATCGCCAAAGCTTTCAGGGGATCATTTGCAAGCTTCTGGCACCATTTTTGAGTGAATTGCCAAAAGTCAGATTTTTGCTGAAATTGTGACCTCGGGGCTTAGGGATTTTTTCAAAAAAATATTTTCTGCCGGTTAAGTTTTTGAGGGCTGATTTCTTGTCCTGTGATAAAAAGCCTTCTGTTTCCATCGCCAAAGCTTTCAGGGGATCATTTGCAAGCTTCTGGCACCATTTTTGAGTGAATTGGCAAAAGTCAGATTTTTGCTTAAATTGTGACCCCAGGGCTTAGGGATTTTTTCAAAAAAATATTTTCTGCCGGTTAAGTTTTTGAGGGCTGATTTCTTGTCCTGTGATAAAAAGCCTTCTGTTTCGAGTGCCAAACCTTTCAGGTGAGCATTTTTAAGCTCTTGGAACCATTTTTGATTGAACTGCCAAAAGCCAGATTTTTGCTGAAATTGTGACCCCGGGGCTTAGGGATTTTTTCAAAAAAATATTTTCTGCCGTTTAAGTTTTTGAGGGCTGATTTCTTGTCCTGTGATAAAAAGCCTTCTGTTTCCATCGCCAAAGCTTTCAGGGGATCATTTGCAAGCTTCTGGCACCATTTTTGAGTGAATTGCCAAAAGTCAGATTTTTGCTGAAATTGTGACCCCGGGGCTTAGGGATTTTTTCAAAAAAATATTTTCTGCCGGTTAAGTTTTTGAGGGCTGATTTCTTGTCCTGTGATAAAAAGCCTTCTGTTTCGAGTGCCAAACCTTTCAGGGGAGCATTTTTAAGCTCTTGGAACCATTTTTGAGTGAACTGCCAAAAGTCAGATTTTTGCTGAAATTGTGACCCCGGGGCTTAGGGATTTTTTCAAAAAAATATTTTCTGCCGGTTAAGTTTTTGAGGGCTGATTTCTTGTCCTGTGATAAAAAGCCTTCTGTTTCCATCGCCAAAGCTTTCAGGGGATCATTTGCAAGCTTCTGGCACCATTTTTGAGTGAATTGCCAAAAGTCAGATTTTTGTTGAAATTGTGACCCCGGGGCTTAGGGATTTTTTCAAAAAAATATTTTCTGCCGGTTAAGTTTTTGAGGGCTGATTTCTTGTCCTGTGATAAAAAGCCTTCTGTTTCCATCGCCAAAGCTTTCAGGGGATCATTTGCAAGCTTCTGGCACCATTTTTGAGTGAATTGCCAAAAGTCAGATTTTTGCTGAAATTGTGACCCCGGGGCTTAGGGATTTTTTCAAAAAAATATTTTCTGCCGGTTAAGTTTTTGAGGGCTGATTTCTTGTCCTGTGATAAAAAGCCTTCTGTTTCGAGTGCCAAACCTTTCAGGTGCGCATTTTTAAGCTCTTGGAACCATTTTTGATTGAACTGCCAAAAGCCAGATTTTTGCTGAAATTGTGACCCCGGGGCTTAGGGATTTTTTCAAAAAAATATTTTCTGCCGTTTAAGTTTTTGAGGGCTGATTTCTTGTCCTGTGATAAAAAGCCTTCTGTTTCCATCGCCAAAGCTTTCAGGGGATCATTTGCAAGCTTCTGGCACCATTTTTGAGTGAATTGCCAAAAGTCAGATTTTTGCTGAAATTGTGACCCCGGGGCTTAGGGATTTTTTCAAAAAAATATTTTCTGCCGGTTAAGTTTTTGAGGGCTGATTTCTTGTCCTGTGATAAAAAGCCTTCTGTTTCCATCGCCAAAGCTTTCAGGGGATCATTTGCAAGCTTCTGGCACCATTTTTGAGTGAATTGCCAAAAGTCAGATTTTTGCTGAAATTGTGACCCCGGGGCTTAGGGATCTTTTCAAAAAAATATTTTCTGCCGGTTACGTTTTTGAGGGCTGATTTCTTGTCCTGTGATAAAAAGCCTTCTGTTTCCATCGCCAAAGCTTTCAGGGGATTATTTGCAAGCTTCTGGCACCATTTTTGAGTGAATTGCCAAAAGTCAGATTTTTGCTGAAATTGTGACCCCGGGGCTTAGGGATTTTTTCAAAAAAATCTTTTCCGCCGGTTAAGTTTTCAAGGGCTGATTTCTTGTCCTTTGATAAAATGCCTTCTGTTTCGACTGCCAAAGCTTTCAGGAGAGCATTTGCAACCGTTTGGCATCATTTTTGAGTGAATTGCCAAAAGTCAGATTTCTGCTGAAATTGTGACCCCGGGGCTTAGGGATTTTTTCAAAAAAATATTTTCTGCCGGTTAAGTTTTCGAGGGCTGATTTCTTGTACTGTGATAAAAAGCCTTCTGTTTCCATCGCCAAAGCTTTCAGGGGATCATTTGCAAGCTTCTGGCACCATTTTTGAGTGAATTGCCAAAACTCAGATTTTTGCTGAAATTGTGACCCCGGGGCTTAGGGATTTTTTCAAAAAAATATTTTCTGCCGGTTAAGTTTTTGAGGGCTGATTTCTTGTCCTGTGATAAAAAGCCTTCTGTTTCCATCACCAAAGCTTTCAGGGGATCATTTGCAAGCTTCTGGCACCATTTTTGAGTGAATTGCCAAAAGTCAGATTTTTGCTGAAATTGTGACCCCGGGGCTTAGGGATTTTTTCAAAAAGATGTTTTCTGCCGGTTAAGTTTTTGAGGGCTGATTTCTTGTCCTGTGATAAAAAGCCTTCTGTTTCGAGTGCCAAACCTTTCAGGTGAGCATTTTTAAGCTCTTGGAACCATTTTTGATTGAACTGCCAAAAGCCAGATTTTTGCTGAAATTGTGACCCCGGGGCTTAGGGATTTTTTCAAAAAAATATTTTCTGCCGGTTAAGTTTTTGAGGGCTGATTTCTTGTCCTGTGATAAAAAGCCTTCTGTTTCCATCGCCAAACCTTTCAGGGGAGCATTTTTAAGCTCTTGGAACCATTTTTGAGTGAACTGCCAAAAGTCAGATTTTTGCTGAAATTGTGACCCCGGGGCTTAGGGATTTTTTCAAAAAAATATTTTCTGCCGGTTAAGTTTTTGAGGGCTGATTTCTTGTACTGTGATAAAAAGCCTTCTGTTTCCATCGCCAAAGCTTTCAGGGGATCATTTGCAAGCTTCTGGCACCATTTTTGAGTGAATTGCCAAAAGTCAGATTTTTGCTTAAATTGTGACCCCGGGGCTTAGGGATTTTTTCAAAAAAATATTTTCTGCCGGTTAAGTTTTTGAGGGCTGATTTCTTGTCCTGTGATAAAAAGCCTTCTGTTTCCATCACCAAAGCTTTCAGGGGATCATTTGCAAGCTTCTGGCACCATTTTTGAGTGAATTGCCAAAAGTCAGATTTTTGCTGAAATTGTGACCCCGGGGCTTAGGGATTTTTTCAAAAAGATGTTTTCTGCCGGTTAAGTTTTTGAGGGCTGATTTCTTGTCCTGTGATAAAAAGCCTTCTGTTTCGAGTGCCAAACCTTTCAGGTGAGCATTTTTAAGCTCTTGGAACCATTTTTGATTGAACTGCCAAAAGCCAGATTTTTGCTGAAATTGTGACCCCGGGGCTTAGGGATTTTTTCAAAAAAATATTTTCTGCCGTTTAAGTTTTTGAGGGCTGATTTCTTGTCCTGTGATAAAAAGCCTTCTGTTTCCATCGCCAAAGCTTTCAGGGGATCATTTGCAAGCTTCTGGCACCATTTTTGAGTGAATTGCCAAAACTCAGATTTTTGCTGAAATTGTGACCCCGGGGCTTAGGGATTTTTTCAAAAAAATATTTTCTGCCGGTTAAGTTTTTGAGGGCTGATTTCTTGTCCTGTGATAAAAAAGCCTTCTGTTTCCATCGCCAAAGCTTTCAGGGGATCATTTGCAAGCTGCTGGCACCATTTTTGAGTGAATTGCCCAAAGTCAGATTTTTGCTGAAATTGTGACCCCGGGGCTTAGGGATTTTTTCAAAAAAATATTTTCTGCCGGTTAAGTTTTTGAGGGCTGATTTCTTGTCCTGTGATAAAATGCCTTCTGTTTCGAGTGCCAAACCTTTCAGGGGAGCATTTTTAAGCTCTTGGAACCATTTTTGAGTGAACTGCCAAAAGTCAGATTTTTGCTGAAATTGTGACCCCGGGGCTTAGGGATTTTTTCAAAAAAATATTTTCTGCCGGTTAAGTTTTTGAGGGCTGATTTCTTGTCCTGTGATAAAAAGCCTTCTGTTTCCATCGCCAAAGCTGTCAGGGGATCATTTGCAAGCTTCTGGCACCATTTTTGAGTGAATTGCCCAAAGTCAGATTTTTGCTGAAATTGTGACCCCGGGGCTTAGGGATTTTTTCAAAAAAATATTCTCTGCCGGTTAAGTTTTTGAGGGCTGATTTCTTGTCCTGTGATAAAAAGCCTTCTGTTTCCATTGCCAAAGCTTTCAGGGGATCATATACAAGCTTCTGGCACCATTTTTGAGTGAATTGCCAAAAGTCAGATTTTTGCTGAAATTGTGACCCCGGGGCTTAGGGATTTTTTCAAAAAAATATTTTCTGCCGTTTAAGTTCTTGAGGGCTGATTTCTTGTCCTGTGATAAAAAGCCTTCTGTTTCCATCGCCAAAGCTTTCAGGGGATCATTTGCAAGCTTCTGGCACCATTTTTGAGTGAATTGCCAAAAGTCAGATTTTTGCTGAAATTGTGACCCCGGGACTTAGGGATTTTTTCAAAAAAATATTTTCTGCCGGTTAAGTTTTTGAGGGCTGATTTCTTGTCCTGTGATAAAAAAGCCTTCTGTTTCCATCGCCAAAGCTTTCAGGGGATCATTTGCAAGCTGCTGGCACCATTTTTGAGTGAATTGCCCAAAGTCAGATTTTTGCTGAAATTGTGACCCCGGGGCTTAGGGATTTTTTCAAAAAAATATTTTCTGCCGGTTAAGTTTTTGAGGGCTGATTTCTTGTCCTGTGATAAAATGCCTTCTGTTTCGAGTGCCAAACCTTTCAGGGGAGCATTTTTAAGCTCTTGGAACCATTTTTGAGTGAACTGCCAAAAGTCAGATTTTTGCTGAAATTGTGACCCCGGGGCTTAGGGATTTTTTCAAAAAAATATTTTCTGCCGGTTAAGTTTTTGAGGGCTGATTTCTTGTCCTGTGATAAAAAGCCTTCTGTTTCCATCGCCAAAGCTGTCAGGGGATCATTTGCAAGCTTCTGGCACCATTTTTGAGTGAATTGCCCAAAGTCAGATTTTTGCTGAAATTGTGACCCCGGGGCTTAGGGATTTTTTCAAAAAAATATTTTCTGCCGTTTAAGTTTTTGAGGGCTGATTTCTTGTCCTGTGATAAAAAGCCTTCTGTTTCCATCGCCAAAGCTTTCAGGGGATCATTTGCAAGCTTCTGGCACCATTTTTGAGTGAATTTCCAAAACTCAGATTTTTGCTGAAATTGTGACCCCGGGGCTTAGGGATTTTTTCAAAAAAATATTTTCTGCCGGTTAAGTTTTTGAGGGCTGATTTCTTGTCCTGTGATAAAAAGCCTTCTGTTTCCATCGCCAAAGCTGTCAGGGGATCATTTGCAAGCTTCTGGCACCATTTTTGAGTGAATTGCCCAAAGTCAGATTTTTGCTGAAATTGTGACCCCGGGGCTTAGGGATTTTTTCAAAAAAATATTCTCTGCCGGTTAAGTTTTTGAGGGCTGATTTCTTGTCCTGTGATAAAAAGCCTTCTGTTTCCATTGCCAAAGCTTTCAGGGGATCATATGCAAGCTTCTGGCACCATTTTTGAGTGAATTGCCAAAAGTCAGATTTTTGCTGAAATTGTGACCCCGGGGCTTAGGGATTTTTTCAAAAAAATATTTTCTGCCGTTTAAGTTTTTGAGGGCTGATTTCTTGTCCTGTGATAAAAAGCCTTCTGTTTCCATCGCCAAAGCTTTCAGGGGATCATTTGCAAGCTTCTGGCACCATTTTTGAGTGAATTGCCAAAAGTCAGATTTTTGCTGAAATTGTGACCCCGGGGCTTAGGGATTTTTTCAAAAAAATATTTTCTGCCGGTTAAGTTTTTGAGGGCTGATTTCTTGTCCTGTGATAAAAAGCCTTCTGTTTCCATCGCCAAAGCTGTCAGGGGATCATTTGCAAGCTTCTGGCACCATTTTTGAGTGAATTGCCCAAAGTCAGATTTTTGCTGAAATTGTGACCCCGGGGCTTAGGGATTTTTTCAAAAAAATATTCTCTGCCGGTTAAGTTTTTGAGGGCTGATTTCTTGTCCTGTGATAAAAAGCCTTCTGTTTCCATTGCCAAAGCTTTCAGGGGATCATATGCAAGCTTCTGGCACCATTTTTGAGTGAATTGCCAAAAGTCAGATTTTTGCTGAAATTGTGACCCCGGGGCTTAGGGATTTTTTCAAAAAAATATTTTCTGCCGTTTAAGTTTTTGAGGGCTGATTTCTTGTCCTGTGATAAAAAGCCTTCTGTTTCCATCGCCAAAGCTTTCAGGGGATCATTTGCAAGCTTCTGGCACCATTTTTGAGTGAATTGCCAAAAGTCAGATTTTTGCTGAAATTGTGACCCCGGGGCTTAGGGATTTTTTCAAAAAAATATTTTCTGCCGGTTAAGTTTTTGAGGGCTGATTTCTTGTCCTGTGATAAAAAAGCCTTCTGTTTCCATTGCCAAAGCTTTCAGGGGATCATTTGCAAGCTGCTGGCACCATTTTTGAGTGAATTGCCCAAAGTCAGATTTTTGCTGAAATTGTGACCCCGGGGCTTAGGGATTTTTTCAAAAAAATATTTTCTGCCGGTTAAGTTTTTGAGGGCTGATTTCTTGTCCTGTGATAAAATGCCTTCTGTTTCGAGTGCCAAACCTTTCAGGGGAGCATTTTTAAGCTCTTGGAACCATTTTTGAGTGAACTGCCAAAAGTCAGATTTTTGCTGAAATTGTGACCCCGGGGCTTAGGGATTTTTTCAAAAAAATATTTTCTGCCGGTTAAGTTTTTGAGGGCTGATTTCTTGTCCTGTGATAAAAAGCCTTCTGTTTCCATCGCCAAAGCTGTCAGGGGATCATTTGCAAGCTTCTGGCACCATTTTTGAGTGAATTGCCCAAAGTCAGATTTTTGCTGAAATTGTGACCCCGGGGCTTAGGGATTTTTTCAAAAAAATATTCTCTGCCGGTTAAGTTTTTGAGGGCTGATTTCTTGTCCTGTGATAAAAAGCCTTCTGTTTCCATTGCCAAAGCTTTCAGGGGATCATATGCAAGCTTCTGGCACCATTTTTGAGTGAATTGCCAAAAGTCAGATTTTTGCTGAAATTGTGACCCCGGGGCTTAGGGATTTTTTCAAAAAAATATTTTCTGCCGTTTAAGTTTTTGAGGGCTGATTTCTTGTCCTGTGATAAAAAGCCTTTTGTTTCCATCGCCAAAGCTTTCAGGGGATCATTTGCAAGCTTCTGGCACCATTTTTGAGTGAATTGCCAAAAGTCAGATTTTTGCTGAAATTGTGACCCCGGGGCTTAGGGATTTTTTCAAAAAAATATTTTCTGCCGGTTAAGTTTTTGAGGGCTGATTTCTTGTCCTGTGATAAAAAAGCCTTCTGTTTCCATCGCCAAAGCTTTCAGGGGATCATTTGCAAGCTGCTGGCACCATTTTTGAGTGAATTGCCCAAAGTCAGATTTTTGCTGAAATTGTGACCCCGGGGCTTAGGGATTTTTTCAAAAAAATATTTTCTGCCGGTTAAGTTTTTGAGGGCTGATTTCTTGTCCTGTGATAAAATGCCTTCTGTTTCGAGTGCCAAACCTTTCAGGGGAGCATTTTTAAGCTCTTGGAACCATTTTTGAGTCAATTGCCAAAAGTCAGATTTTTGCTGAAATTGTGACCCCGGGGCTTAGGGATTTTTTCAAAAAAATATTTTCTGCCGTTTAAGTTTTTAGGGCTGATTTCTTGTCCTGTGATAAAAAGCCTTCTGTTTCCATCGCCAAAGCTGTCAGGGGATCATTTGCAAGCTTCTGGCACCATTTTTGAGTGAATTGCCCAAAGTCAGATTTTTGCTGAAATTGTGACCCCGGGGCTTAGGGATTTTTTCAAAAAAATATTTTCTGCCGGTTAAGTTTTTGAGGGCTGATTTCTTGTCCTGTGATAAAAAAGCCTTCTGTTTCCATCGCCAAAGCTTTCAGGGGATCATTTGCAAGCTGCTGGCACCATTTTTGAGTGAATTGCCCAAAGTCAGATTTTTGCTGAAATTGTGACCCCGGGGCTTAGGGATTTTTTCAAAAAAATATTTTCTGCCGGTTAAGTTTTTGAGGGCTGATTTCTTGTCCTGTGATAAAAAGCCTTCTGTTTCCATCGCCAAAGCTGTCAGGGGATCATTTGCAAGCTTCTGGCACCATTTTTGAGTGAATTGCCCAAAGTCAGATTTTTGCTGAAATTGTGACCCCGGGGCTTAGGGATTTTTTCAAAAAAATATTCTTTGCCGGTTAAGTTTTTGAGGGCTGATTTCTTGTCCTGTGATAAAAAGCCTTCTGTTTCCATTGCCAAAGCTTTCAGGGGATCATATGCAAGCTTCTGGCATCATTTTTGAGTGAATTGCCCAAAGTCAGATTTTTGCTGAAATTGTGACCCCGGGGCTTAGGGATTTTTTCAAAAAAATATTTTCTGCCGGTTAAGTTTTTGGGGGCTGATTTCTTGTCCTGTGATAAAAAGCCTTCTGTTTCCATCGCCAAAGCTTTCAGGGGATCATTTGCAAGCTTCTGGTACCATTTTTGAGTGAATTGCCAAAAGTCAGATTTTTGCTGAAATTGTGACCCCAGGGCTTAGGGGTTTTTTCAAAAAAAATATTTTCTGCCTGTAAAGTTCTTGAGGGCTGATTTCTTGTCCTGTGATAAAAGGCCTTCTGTTTCGAGTGCCAAACCTTTCAGGGGAGCATTTTTAAGCTCTTGGATCCATTTTTGAGTGAACTGCCAAAAGTCAGATTTTTGCTGAAATTGTGACCCCGGGGCTTAGGGATTTTTTCAAAAAAATATTTTCTGCCGGTTAAGTTTTTGAGGGCTGATTTCTTGTCCTGTGATAAAAAGCCTTCTGTTTCCATCGCCATAGCTTTTAGGGGATCATTTGCAAGCTTCTGGCACCATTTTTGAGTGAATTGCCAAAAGTCAGATTTTTGCTGAAATTGTGACCCCGGGGGTTAGGGGTTTTTTCAAAAAAATATTTTCTGCCGGTTAAGTTTTTGAGGGCTGATTTCTTGTCCTGTGATAAAAAGCCTTCTGTTTCCATCGCCAAAGCTTTCAGGGGATCATTTGCAAGCTTCTGGCACCATTTTTGAGTGAATTGCCAAAAGTCAGATTTTTGCTGAAATTGTGACCCCGGGGCTTAGGGATTTTTTCAAAAAAATATTCTCTGCCGGTTAAGTTTTTGAGGGCTGATTTCTTGTCCTGTGATAAAAAGCCTTCTGTTTCCATTGCCAAAGCTTTCAGGGGATCATATGCAAGCTTCTGGCACCATTTTTGAGTGAATTGCCAAAAGTCAGATTTTTGCTGAAATTGTGACCCCGGGGCTTAGGGATTTTTTCAAAAAAATATTTTCTGCCGGTTAAGTTTTTGAGGGCTGATTTCTTGTCCTGTGATAAAATGCCTTCTGTTTCGAGTGCCAAACCTTTCAGGGGAGCATTTTTAAGCTCTTGGAACCATTTTTGAGTGAACTGCCAAAAGTCAGATTTTTGCTGAAATTGTGACCCCGGGGCTTAGGGATTTTTTCAAAAAAATATTTTCTGCCGTTTAAGTTTTTAGGGCTGATTTCTTGTCCTGTGATAAAAAGCCTTCTGTTTCCATCGCCAAAGCTGTCAGGGGATCATTTGCAAGCTTCTGGCACCATTTTTGAGTGAATTGCCCAAAGTCAGATTTTTGCTGAAATTGTGACCCCGGGGCTTAGGGATTTTTTCAAAAAAATATTTTCTGCCGGTTAAGTTTTTGAGGGCTGATTTCTTGTCCTGTGATAAAAAAGCCTTCTGTTTCCATCGCCAAAGCTTTCAAGGGAACATTTGCAAGCTGCTGGCACCATTTTTGAGTGAATTGCCCAAAGTCAGATTTTTGCTGAAATTGTGACCCCGGGGCTTAGGGATTTTTTCAAAAAAATATTTTCTGCCGGTTAAGTTTTTGAGGGCTGATTTCTTGTCCTGTGATAAAATGCCTTCTGTTTCGAGTGCCAAACCTTTCAGGGGAGCATTTTTAAGCTCTTGGATCCATTTTTGAGTGAACTGCCAAAAGTCAGATTTTTGCTGAAATTGTGACCCCGGGGCTTAGGGATTTTTTCAAAAAAATATTTTCTGCCGGTTAAGTTTTTGAGGGCTGATTTCTTGTCCTGTGATAAAAAGCCTTCTGTTTCCATCGCCATAGCTTTTAGGGGATCATTTGCAAGCTTCTGGCACCATTTTTGAGTGAATTGCCAAAAGTCAGATTTTTGCTGAAATTGTGACCCCGGGGGTTAGGGGTTTTTTCAAAAAAATATTTTCTGCCGGTTAAGTTTTTGAGGGCTGATTTCTTGTCCTGTGATAAAAAGCCTTCTGTTTCCATCGCCAAAGCTTTCAGGGGATCATTTGCAAGCTTCTGGCACCATTTTTGAGTGAATTGCCAAAAGTCAGATTTTTGCTGAAATTGTGACCCGGGGGCTTAGGGATTTTTTCAAAAAAATATTTTCTGCCGGTTAAGTTTTTGAGGGCTGATTTCTTGTCCTGTGATAAAATGCCTTCTGTTTCGAGTGCCAAACCTTTCAGGGGAGCATTTTTAAGCTCTTGGAACCATTTTTGAGTGAACTGCCAAAAGTCAGATTTTTGCTGAAATTGTGACCCCGGGGCTTAGGGATTTTTTCAAAAAAATATTTTCTGCCGGTTAAGTTTTTGAGGGCTGATTTCTTGTCCTGTGATAAAAAGCCTTCTGTTTCCATCGCCAAAGCTGTCAGGGGATCATTTGCAAGCTTCTGGCACCATTTTTGAGTGAATTGCCCAAAGTCAGATTTTTGCTGAAATTGTGACCCCGGGGCTTAGGGATTTTTTCAAAAAAACATTTTCTGCCGGTTAAGTTTTTGAGGGCTGATTTCTTGTCCTGTGATAAAAAGCCTTCTGTTTCCATCGCCTTACTTTTAGGGGATCATTTGCAAGCTTCTGGCACCATTTTTGAGTGAATTGCCAAAAGTCAGATTTTTGCTGAAATTGTGACCCCGGGGGTTAGGGGTTTTTTCAAAAAAATATTTTCTGCCGGTTAAGTTTTTGAGGGCTGATTTCTTGTCCTGTGATAAAAAGCCTTCTGTTTCCATCGCCAAAGCTTTCAGGGGATCATTTGCAAGCTTCTGGCACCATTTTTGAGTGAATTGCCAAAAGTCAGATTTTTGCTGAAATTGTGACCCCGGGGCTTAGGGATTTTTTCAAAAAAATATTTTCTGCCGGTTAAGTTTTTGAGGGCTGATTTCTTGTCCTGTGATAAAAAGCCTTCTGTTTCGAGTGCCAAACCTTTCAGGTGAGCATTTTTAAGCTCTTGGAACCATTTTTGATTGAACTGCCTAAAGCCAGATTTTTGCTGAAATTTTGACCCCGGGGCTTAGGGATTTTTTCAAAAAAATATTTTCTGCCGGTTAAGTTTTTGAGGGCTGATTTCTTGTCCTGTGATAAAAAGCCTTCTGTTTCCATCGCCAAAGCTGTCAGGGGATCATTTGCAAGCTTCTGGCACCATTTTTGAGTGAATTGCCCAAAGTCAGATTTTTGCTGAAATTGTGACCCCGGGGCTTAGGGATTTTTTCAAAAAAATATTCTCTGCCGGTTAAGTTTTTGCGGGCTGATTTCTTGTCCTGTGATAAAAAGCCTTCTGTTTCCATTGCCAAAGCTTTCAGGGGATCATATGCAAGCTTCTGGCACCATTTTTGAGTGAATTGCCAAAAGTCAGATTTTTGCTGAAATTGTGACCCCGGTTAGGGGTTTTTTCAAAAAAATATTTTCTGCCGGTTAAGTTTTTGAGGGCTGATTTCTTGTCCTGTGATAAAAAGCCTTCTGTTTCGAGTGCCAAACCTTTCAGGGGAGTATTTTTAAGCTCTTGGAACCATTTTCGAGTGAACTGCCAAAAGTCAGATTTTTGCTGAAATTGTGACCCCGGGGCTTAGGGATTTTTTCAAAAAAATATTTTCTGCCGGTTAAGTTTTTGAGGGCTGATTTCTTGTCCTGTGATAAAAAGCCTTCTGTTTCCATCGCCAAAGCTTTCAGGGGATCATTTGCAAGCTTCTGGCACCATTTTTGAGTGAATTGCCCAAAGTCAGATTTTTGCTGAAATTGTGACCCCGGGGCTTAGGGATTTTTTTAAAAAAATATTTTCTGCCGGTTAAGTTTTTGAGGGCTGATTTCTTGTCCTGTGATAAAAAGCCTTCTGTTTCGAGTGCCAAACCTTTCAGGGGAGCATTTTTAAGCTCTTGGAACCATTTTTGAGTGAACTGCCAAAAGTCAGATTTTTGCTGAAATTGTGACCTCGGGGCTTAGGGATTTTTTCAAAAAAATATTTTCTGCCGGTTAAGTTTTTGAGGGCTGATTTCTTGTCCTGTGATAAAAAGCCTTCTGTTTCCATCGCCATAGCTTTCAGGGGATCATTTGCAAGCTTCTGGCACCATTTTTGAGTGAATTGCCAAAAGTCAGATTTTTGCTGAGATTGTGACTCCGGGGCTTAGGGATTTTTTCAAAAAAATATTTTCTGCCGGTTAAGTTTTTGAGGGCTGATTTCTTGTCCTGTGATAAAAAGCCTTCTGTTTCCATCGCCAAACCTTTCAGGGGAGCATTTTTAAGCTCTTGGAACCATTTTTGAGTGAACTGCCAAAAGTCAGATTTTTGCTGAAATTGTGACCCCGGGGCTTAGGGATTTTTTCAAAAAAATATTTTCTGCCGGTTAAGTTTTTGAGGGCTGATTTCTTGTCCTGTGATAAAAAGCCTTCTTTTTCCATCGCCAAAGCTTTCAGGGGATCATTTGCAAGCTTCTGGCACCATTTTTGAGTGAATTGCCCAAAGTCAGATTTTTGCTGAAATTGTGACCCCGGGGCTTAGGGATTTTTTTAAAAAAATATTTTCTGCCGGTTAAGTTTTTGAGGGCTGATTTCTTGTCCTGTGATAAAAAGCCTTCTGTTTCGAGTGCCAAACCTTTCAGGGGAGCATTTTTAAGCTCTTGGAACCATTTTTGAGTGAACTGCCAAAAGTCAGATTTTTGCTGAAATTGTGACCCCGGGGCTTAGGGATTTTTTCAAAAAAATATTTTCTGCCGGTTAAGTTTTTGAGGGCTGATTTCTTGTCCTGTGATAAAAAGCCTTCTGTTTCCATCGCCATAGCTTTCAGGGGATCATTTGCAAGCTTCTGGCACCATTTTTGAGTGAATTGCCAAAAGTCAGATTTTTGCTGAGATTGTGACTCCGGGGCTTAGGGATTTTTTCAAAAAAATATTTTCTGCCGGTTAAGTTTTTGAGGGCTGATTTCTTGTCCTGTGATAAAAAGCCTTCTGTTTCCATCGCCAAACCTTTCAGGGGAGCATTTTTAAGCTCTTGGAACCATTTTTGAGTGAACTGCCAAAAGTCAGATTTTTGCTGAAATTGTGACCCCGGGGCTTAGGGATTTTTTCAAAAAAATATTTTCTGCCGGTTAAGTTTTTGAGGGCTGATTTCTTGTCCTGTGATAAAAAGCCTTCTGTTTCCATCGCCAAAGCTTTCAGGGGATCATTTGCAAGCTTCTGGCACCATTTTTGAGTGAATTGCCAAAAGTCAGATTTTTGCTTAAATTGTGACCCCGGGGCATAGGGATTTTTTCAAAAAAATATTTTCTGCCGGTTAAGTTTTTGAGGGCTGATTTCTTGTCCTGTGATAAAAAGCCTTCTGTTTCCATCAACAAAGCTTTCAGGGGATCATTTGCAAGCTTCTGGCACCATTTTTGAGTGAATTGCCAAAAGTCAGATTTTTGCTGAAATTGTGACCCCGGGGCTTAGGGATTTTTTCAAAAAGATGTTTTCTGCCGGTTAAGTTTTTGAGGGCTGATTTCTTGTCCTGTGATAAAATGCCTTCTGTTTCGAGTGCCAAACCTTTCAGGGGAGCATTTTTAAGCTCTTGGAACCATTTTTGATTGAACTGCCAAAAGCCAGATTTTTGCTGAAATTGTGACCCCGGGGCTTAGGGATTTTTTCAAAAAAATATTTTCTGCCGGTTACGTTTTTGAGGGCTGATTTCTTGTCCTGTGATAAAAAGCCTTCTGTTTCCATCGCCATAGCTTTCAGTGGATCATTTGCAAGCTTCTGGCACCATTTTTGAGTGAATTGCCAAAAGTCAGATTTTTCCTGAAATTGTGACCCCGGGGCTTAGGGATTTTTTCAAAAAAATATTTTCTGCCGGTTAAGTTTTTGAGGGCTGATTTCTTTTCCTGTGATAAAAAGCCTTCTGTTTCCATCGCCAAAGCTTTCAGGGGATCATTTGCAAGCTTCTGGCACCATTTTTGAGTGAATTGCCAAAAGTCAGATTTTTGCTGAAATTGTGACCCCGGGGCTTAGGGATTTTTTCAAAAAAATATTTACTGCCGGTTACGTTTTTGAGGGCTGATTTCTTGTCCTGTGATAAATAGCCTTCTGTTTCCATCGCCATAGCTTTCAGGGGATCATTTGCAAGCTTCTGGCACCATTTTTGAGTGAATTGCCAAAAGTCAGATTTTTGCTGAAATTGTGACCCCGGGGCTTAGGGATTTTTTCAAAAAAATATTTTCTGCCGGTTAAGTTTTTGAGGGCTGATTTCTTGTCCTGTGATAAAATGCCTTCTGTTTCGAGTGCCAAACCTTTCAGGGGAGCATTTTTAAGCTCTTGGAACCATTTTTGAGTGAACTGCCAAAAGTCAGATTTTTGCTGAAATTGTGACCCCGGGGCTTAGGGATTTTTTCAAAAAAATATTTTCTGCCGGTTAAGTTTTTGAGGGCTGATTTCTTGTCCTGTGATAAAAAGCCTTCTGTTTCCATCGCCAAAGCTGTCAGGGGATCATTTGCAAGCTTCTGGCACCATTTTTGAGTGAATTGCCCAAAGTCAGATTTTTGCTGAAATTGTGACCCCGGGGCTTAGGGATTTTTTCAAAAAAATATTCTCTGCCGGTTAAGTTTTTGAGGGCTGATTTCTAGTCCTGTGATAAAAAGGCTTCTGTTTCCATTGCCAAAGCTTTCAGGGGATCATATGCAAGCTTCTGGCACCATTTTTGAGTGAATTGCCAAAAGTCAGATTTTTGCTGAAATTGTGACCCCGGGGCTTAGGGATTTTTTCAAAAAAATATTTTCTGCCGGTTAAGTTTTTGGGGGCTGATTTCTTGTCCTGTGATAAAAAGCCTTCTGTTTCCATCGCCAAAGCTTTCAGGGGATCATTTGCAAGCTTCTGGGACCATTTTTGAGTGAATTGCCAAAAGTCAGATTTTTGCTGAAATTGTGACCCCAGGGCTTAGGGGGTTTTTCAAAAAAATATTTTCTGCCTGTAAAGTTCTTGAGGGCTGATTTCTTGTCCTGTGATAAAAAGCCTTCTGTTTCCATCGCCAAAGCTTTCAGGGGATCATTTGCAAGCTTCTGGCACCATTTTTGAGTGAATTGCCAAAAGTCAGATTTTTGCTGAAATTGTGACCCCGGGGGTTAGGGGTTTTTTCAAAAAAATATTTTCTGCCGGTTAAGTTTTTGAGGGCTGATTTCTTGTCCTGTGATAAAAAGCCTTCTGTTTCGAGTGCCAAACCTTTCAGGGGAGTATTTTTAAGCTCTTGGAACCATTTTTGAGTGAACTGCCAAAAGTCAGATTTTTGCTGAAATTGTGACCCCGGGGCTTAGGGATTTTTTCAAAAAAATATTTTCTGCCGGTTAAGTTTTTGAGGGCTGATTTCTTGTCCTGTGATAAAAAGCCTTCTGTTTCCATCGCCAAAGCTTTCAGGGGATCATTTGCAAGCTTCTGGCACCATTTTTGAGTGAATTGCCAAAAGTCAGATTTTTGCTGAAATTGTGACCCCGGGGGTTAGGGGTTTTTTCAAAAAAATATTTTCTGCCGGTTAAGTTTTGGAGGGCTGATTTATTGTCCTGTGATAAAAAGCCTTCTGTTTCGAGTGCCAAACCTTTCAGGGGAGCATTTTTAAGCTCTTGGAACCATTTTTGAGTGAACTGCCAAAAGTCAGATTTTTGCTGAAATTGTGACCCCGGGGCTTAGGGATTTTTTCAAAAAAATATTTTCTGCCGGTTAAGTTTTTGAGGGCTGATTTCTTGTCCTGTGATAAAAAGCCTTCTGTTTCCATCGCCATAGCTTTCAGGGGATCATTTGCAAGCTTCTGGCACCATTTTTGAGTGAATTGCCAAAAGTCAGATTTTTGCTGAAATTGTGACCCCGGGGCTTAGGGATTTTTTCAAAAAAATATTTTCTGCCGGTTAAGTTTTTGAGAGCTGATTTCTTGTCCTGTGATAAAAAGCCTTCTGTTTCCATCGCCAAAGCTGTCAGGGGATCATTTGCAAGCTTCTGGCACCATTTTTGAGTGAATTGCCAAAAGTCAGATTTTTGCTGAAATTGTGACCCCGGGGCTTAGGGATTTTTTCAAAAAAATATTTTCTGCCGGTTAAGTTTTTGAGGGCTGATTTCTTTTCCTGTGATAAAATGCCTTCTGTTTCGAGTGCCAAACCTTTCAGGGGAGCATTTTTAAGCTCTTGGAACCATTTTTGAGTGAACTGCCAAAAGTCAGATTTTTGCTGAAATTGTGACCCCGGGGCTTAGGGATTTTTTCAAAAAAATATTTTCTGCCGGTTAAGTTTTTGAGGGCTGATTTCTTGTCCTGTGATAAAAAGCCTTCTGTTTCCATCGCGAAAGCTTTCAGGGGTTCATTTGCAAGCTTCTGGCACCATTTTTGAGTGAATTGCCAAAAGTCAGATTTTTGCTGAAATTGTGACCCCGGGGCTTAGGGGTTTTTTCAAAAAAATATTTTCTGCTGGTTAAGTTTTTGAGGGCTGATTTCTTGTCCTGTTATAAAAAGCCTTCTGTTTCCATCGCCAAAGCTTTCAGGAGATCATTTGCAAGCTTCTGGCACCATTTTTGAGTGAATTTCCAAAAGTCATATTTTTGCTGAAATTGTGACCCCGGGGCTTAGGGATTTTTTCAAAAAAATATTTTCTGCCGGTTACGTTTTTGAGGGCTGATTTCTTGTCCTGTGATAAAAAGCCTTCTGTTTCCATCGCCAAAGCTTTCAGGGGATCATTTGCAAGCTTCTGGCACCATTTTTGAGTGAATTGCCAAAAGTCAGATTTTTCCTAAAATTGTGACCCCGGGGGTTAGGGGTTTTTTCAAAAAAATATTTTCTGCCGGTTAAGTTTTGGAGGGCTGATTTCTTGTCCTGTGATAAAAAGCCTTCTGTTTCGAGTGCCAAACCTTTCAGGGGAGCATTTTTAAGCTCTTGGAACGATTTTTGAGTGAACTGCCAAAAGTCAGATTTTTGCTGAAATTGTGACCCCGGGGCTTAGGGATTTTTTCAAAAAAATATTTTCTGCCGGTTAAGTTTTTGAGGGCTGATTTCTTGTCCTGTGATAAAAAGCCTTCTGTTTCCATCGCCATAGCTTTCAGGGGATCATTTGCAAGCTTCTGGCACCATTTTTCAGTGAATTACCCAAAGTCAGATTTTTGCTGAAATTGTGACCCCGGGGCTTAGGGATTTTTTCAAAAAAATATTTTCTGCCGGTTAAGTTTTTGAGGGCTGATTTCTTGTCCTGTGATAAAAAGCCTTCTGTTTCCATCGCCATAGCTTTCAGGGGATCATTTGTAAGCTTCTGGCACCATTTTTGAGTGAATTGCCAAAAGTCAGATTTTGGCTGAAATTATGACCCCGGGGCTTAGGGATATTTTCAAAAAAATATTTTCTGCTGGTTAAGTTTTTGAGGGCTGATTTCTTTTCCTGTGATAAAAAGCCTTCTGTTTCCATCGCCAAAGCTTTCAGGGGATCATTTGTAAGCTTCTGGCACCATTTTTGAGTGAATTGCCAAAGGTCAGATTTTTGCTGAAATTGTGACCCCGGGGCTTAGGGATTTTTTCAAAAAGATATTTTCTGCCGGTTAAGTTTTTGAGGGCTGATTTCTTGTCCTGTGATAAAAAGCCTTCTGTTTCCATCGCCAAAGCTTTCAGGGGATCATTTGCAAGCTTCTGGCACCATTTTTGAGTGAATTGCCCAAAGTCAGATTTTTGCTGAAATTGTGACCCCGGGGCTTAGGGATTTTTTAAAAAAAATATTTTCTGCCGGTTAAGTTTTTGAGGGCTGATTTCTTGTCCTGTGATAAAAAGCCTTCTGTTTCCATCGCCAAAGCTTTCAGGGGATCATTTGCAAGCTTCTGGCACCATTTTTGAGTGAATTGCCAAAAGTCAGATTTTTGCTGAAATTGTGACCCCGGGGCTTAGGGATTTTTTCAAAAAAATATTTTATGCCGGTTAAGTTTTTGAGGGCTGATTTCTTGTCCTGTGATAAAAAGCCTTCTGTTTCCATCGCCAAAGCTTTCAGGGGATCATTTGCAAGCTTCTGGCACCATTTTTGAGTGAATTGCCAAAAGTCAGATTTTTGCTGAAATTGTGACCCCGGGGCTTAGGGATTTTTTCAAAAAAATATTTTCTGCCGGTTAAGTTTTTGAGGGCTGATTTCTTGTCCTGTGATAAAATGCCTTCTGTTTCGAGTGCCAAACCTTTCAGGGGAGCATTTTTAAGCTCTTGGAACCATTTTTGAGTGAACTGCCAAAAGTCAGATTTTTGCTGAAATTGTGACCCCGGGGCTTAGGGATTTTTTCAAAAAAATATTTTCTGCCGGTTAATTTTTGGAGGGCTGATTTCTTGTCCTGTGATAAAAAGCCTTCTGTTTCCATCGCCAAAGCTTTCAGGGGATCATATGCAAGCTTCTGGCACCATTTTTGAGTGAATTGCCAAAAGTCAGATTTTGGCTGAAATTATGACCCCGGGGCTTAGGGATATTTTCAAAAAAATATTTTCTGCCGGTTAAGTTTTTGAGGGCTGATTTCTTGTCCTGTGATAAAAAGCCTTCTGTTTCCATCGCCAAAGCTTTCAGGGGATCATATGCAAGCTTCTGGCACCATTTTTCAGTGAATTACCCAAAGTCAGATTTTTGCTGAAATTGTGACCCCGGGGCTTAGGGATTTTTTCAAAAAAATATTTTCTGCCGGTTAAGTTTTTGAGGGCTGATTTCTTGTCCTGTGATAAAAAGCCTTCTGTTTCCATCGCCATAGCTTTCAGGGGATCATTTGTAAGCTTCTGGCACCATTTTTGAGTGAATTGACAAAAGTCAGATTTTGGCTGAAATTATGACCCCGGGGCTTAGGGATATTTTCAAAAAAATATTTTCTGCCGGTTAAGTTTTTGAGGGCTGATTTCTTTTCCTGTGATAAAAAGCCTTCTGTTTCCATCGCCAAAGCTTTCAGGGGATCATTTGTAAGCTTCTGGCACCATTTTTGAGTGAATTGCCAAAGGTCAGATTTTTGCTGAAATTGTGACCCCGGGGCTTAGGGATTTTTTCAAAAAGATATTTTCTGCTGGTTAAGTTTTTGAGGGCTGATTTCTTGTCCTGTGATAAAAAGCCTTCTGTTTCCATCGCCAAAGCTTTCAGGGGATCATTTGCAAGCTTCTGGCACCATTTTTGAGTGAATTGCCCAAAGTCAGATTTTTGCTGAAATTGTGACCCCGGGGCTTAGGGATTTTTTTAAAAAAATATTTTCTGCCGGTTAAGTTTTTGAGGGCTGATTTCTTGTCCTGTGATAAAAAGCCTTCTGTTTCCATCGCCAAAGCTTTCAGGGGATCATTTTTAAGCTCTTGGAACGATTTTTGAGTGAACTGCCAAAAGTCAGATTTTTGCTGAAATTGTGACCCCGGGGCTTAGGGATTTTTTCAAAAAAATATTTTCTGCCGGTTAAGTTTTTGAGGGCTGATTTCTTGTCCTGTGATAAAAAGCCTTCTGTTTCCATCGCCATAGCTTTCAGGGGATCATTTGCAAGCTTCTGGCACCATTTTTCAGTGAATTACCCAAAGTCAGATTTTTGCTGAAATTGTGACCCCGGGGCTTAGGGATTTTTTCAAAAAAATATTTTCTGCCGGTTAAGTTTTTGAGGGCTGATTTCTTGTCCTGTGATAAAAAGCCTTCTGTTTCCATCGCCATAGCTTTCAGGGGATCATTTGTAAGCTTCTGGCACCATTTTTGAGTGAATTGCCAAAAGTCAGATTTTGGCTGAAATTATGACCCCGGGGCTTAGGGATATTTTCAAAAAAATATTTTCTGCTGGTTAAGTTTTTGAGGGCTGATTTCTTTTCCTGTGATAAAAAGCCTTCTGTTTCCATCGCCAAAGCTTTCAGGGGATCATTTGTAAGCTTCTGGCACCATTTTTGAGTGAATTGCCAAAGGTCAGATTTTTGCTGAAATTGTGACCCCGGGGCTTAGGGATTTTTTCAAAAAGATATTTTCTGCCGGTTAAGTTTTTGAGGGCTGATTTCTTGTCCTGTGATAAAAAGCCTTCTGTTTCCATCGCCAAAGCTTTCAGGGGATCATTTGCAAGCTTCTGGCACCATTTTTGAGTGAATTGCCCAAAGTCAGATTTTTGCTGAAATTGTGACCCCGGGGCTTAGGGATTTTTTAAAAAAAATATTTTCTGCCGGTTAAGTTTTTGAGGGCTGATTTCTTGTCCTGTGATAAAAAGCCTTCTGTTTCCATCGCCAAAGCTTTCAGGGGATCATTTGCAAGCTTCTGGCACCATTTTTGAGTGAATTGCCAAAAGTCAGATTTTTGCTGAAATTGTGACCCCGGGGCTTAGGGATTTTTTCAAAAAAATATTTTATGCCGGTTAAGTTTTTGAGGGCTGATTTCTTGTCCTGTGATAAAAAGCCTTCTGTTTCCATCGCCAAAGCTTTCAGGGGATCATTTGCAAGCTTCTGGCACCATTTTTGAGTGAATTGCCAAAAGTCAGATTTTTGCTGAAATTGTGACCCCGGGGCTTAGGGATTTTTTCAAAAAAATATTTTCTGCCGGTTAAGTTTTTGAGGGCTGATTTCTTGTCCTGTGATAAAATGCCTTCTGTTTCGAGTGCCAAACCTTTCAGGGGAGCATTTTTAAGCTCTTGGAACCATTTTTGAGTGAACTGCCAAAAGTCAGATTTTTGCTGAAATTGTGACCCCGGGGCTTAGGGATTTTTTCAAAAAAATATTTTCTGCCGGTTAATTTTTGGAGGGCTGATTTCTTGTCCTGTGATAAAAAGCCTTCTGTTTCCATCGCCAAAGCTTTCAGGGGATCATATGCAAGCTTCTGGCACCATTTTTGAGTGAATTGCCAAAAGTCAGATTTTGGCTGAAATTATGACCCCGGGGCTTAGGGATATTTTCAAAAAAATATTTTCTGCCGGTTAAGTTTTTGAGGGCTGATTTCTTGTCCTGTGATAAAAAGCCTTCTGTTTCCATCGCCAAAGCTTTCAGGGGATCATATGCAAGCTTCTGGCACCATTTTTCAGTGAATTACCCAAAGTCAGATTTTTGCTGAAATTGTGACCCCGGGGCTTAGGGATTTTTTCAAAAAAATATTTTCTGCCGGTTAAGTTTTTGAGGGCTGATTTCTTGTCCTGTGATAAAAAGCCTTCTGTTTCCATCGCCATAGCTTTCAGGGGATCATTTGTAAGCTTCTGGCACCATTTTTGAGTGAATTGACAAAAGTCAGATTTTGGCTGAAATTATGACCCCGGGGCTTAGGGATATTTTCAAA
Organism: Podarcis vaucheri; assembly: GCF_965113315.1. NCBI lineage: Eukaryota > Metazoa > Chordata > Lepidosauria > Squamata > Lacertidae > Podarcis > Podarcis vaucheri. The sequence goes on along the minus strand of NC_138749.1, from coordinate 57,209,485 downwards.
AAAATATTTTCTGCCGGTTAAGTTTTTGAGGGCTGATTTCTTTTCCTGTGATAAAAAGCCTTCTGTTTCCATCGCCAAAGCTTTCAGGGGATCATTTGTAAGCTTCTGGCACCATTTTTGAGTGAATTGCCAAAGGTCAGATTTTTGCTGAAATTGTGACCCCGGGGCTTAGGGATTTTTTCAAAAAGATATTTTCTGCTGGTTAAGTTTTTGAGGGCTGATTTCTTGTCCTGTGATAAAAAGCCTTCTGTTTCCATCGCCAAAGCTTTCAGGGGATCATTTGCAAGCTTCTGGCACCATTTTTGAGTGAATTGCCCAAAGTCAGATTTTTGCTGAAATTGTGACCCCGGGGCTTAGGGATTTTTTTAAAAAAATATTTTCTGCCGGTTAAGTTTTTGAGGGCTGATTTCTTGTCCTGTGATAAAAAGCCTTCTGTTTCCATCGCCAAAGCTTTCAGGGGATCATTTGCAAGCTTCTGGCACCATTTTTGAGTGAATTGCCAAAAGTCAGATTTTTGCTGAAATTGTGACCCCGGGGCTTAGGGATTTTTTCAAAAAAATATTTTCTGCCGGTTAAGTTTTTGAGGGCTGATTTCTTGTCCTGTGATAAAAAGTCTTCTGTTTCCATCGCCAAAGCTTTCAGGGGATCATTTGCAAGCTTCTGGCACCATTTTTGAGTGAATTGCCAAAAGTCAGATTTTTGCTTAAATTGTGACCCCGGGGCTTAGGGATTTTTTCAAAAAAAAATTTTCTGCCGGTTAAGTTTTTGAGGGCTGATTTCTTGTCTTGTGATAAAAAGCCTTCTGTTTCCATCACCAAAGCTTTCAGGGGATCATTTGCAAGCTTCTGGCACCATTTTTGAGTGAATTGCCAAAAGTCAGATTTTTGCTGAAATTGTGACCCCGGGGCTTAGGGATTTTTTCAAAAAGATGTTTTCTGCCGGTTAAGTTTTTGAGGGCTGATTTCTTGTCCTGTGATAAAAAGCCTTCTGTTTCGAGTGCCAAACCTTTCAGGTGAGCATTTTTAAGCTCTTGGAACCATTTTTGATTGAACTGCCAAAAGCCAGATTTTTGCTGAAATTGTGACCCCGGGGCTTAGGGATTTTTTCAAAAAAATATTTTCTGCCGTTTAAGTTTTTGAGGGCTGATTTCTTGTCCTGTGATAAAAAGCCTTCTGTTTCCATCGCCAAAGCTTTCAGGGGATCATTTGCAAGCTTCTGGCACCATTTTTGAGTGAATTGCCAAAAGTCAGATTTTTGCTGAAATTGTGACCCCGGGGCTTAGGGATTTTTTCAAAAAAATATTTTCTGCCGGTTAAGTTTTTGAGGGCTGATTTCTTTTCCTGTGATAAAATGCCTTCTGTTTCGAGTGCCAAACCTTTCAGGGGAGCATTTTTAAGCTCTTGGAACCATTTTTGAGTGAACTGCCAAAAGTCAGATTTTTGCTGAAATTGTGACCCCGGGGCTTAGGGATTTTTTCAAAAAAATATTTTCTGCCGGTTAAGTTTTTGAGGGCTGATTTCTTGTCCTGTGGTAAAAAGCCTTCTGTTTCCATCGCCAAAGCTGTCAGGGGATCATTTGCAAGCTTCTGGCACCATTTTTGAGTGAATTGCCCAAAGTCAGATTTTTGCTGAAATTGTGACCTCGGGGCTTAGGGATTTTTTCAAAAAAAATATTTTCTGCCGGTTACGTTTTTGAGGGCTGATTTCTTGTCCTGTGATAAAAAGCCTTCTGTTTCCATTGCCAAAGCTTTCAGGGGATCATATGCAAGCTTCTGGCACCATTTTTGAGTGAATTGCCAAAAGTCAGATTTTTGCTGAAATTGTGACCCCGGGGCTTAGGGATTTTTTCAAAAAAATATTTTCTGCCGGTTAAGTTTTTGGGGGCTGATTTCTTGTCCTGTGATAAAAAGCCTTCTGTTTCCATCGCCAAAGCTTTCATGGGATCATTTGCAAGCTTCTGGGACCATTTTTGAGTGAATTGCCAAAAGTCAGATTTTGGCTGAAATTGTGACCCCAGGGCTTAGGGGTTTTTTCAAAAAAATATTTTCTGCCTGTAAAGTTCTTGAGGGCTGATTTCTTGTCCTGTGATAAAAAGCCTTCTGTTTCCGTCGCCAAAGCTTTCAGGGGATCATTTGCAAGCTTCTGGCACCATTTTTGAGTGAATTGCCAAAAGTCAGATTTTTGCTGAAATTGTGACCCCGGGGGTTAGGGGTGTTTTCAAAAAAATATTTTCTGCCGGTTAAGTTTTTGAGGGCTGATTTCTTGTCCTGTGATAAAAAGCCTTCTGTTTCGAGTGCCAAACCTTTCAGGGGAGCATTTTTAAGCTCTTGGAACCATTTTTGAGTGAACTGCCAAAAGTCAGATTTTTGCTGAAATTGTGACCCCGGGGCTTAGGGATTTTTTCAAAAAAATTTTTTTCTGCCGGTTAAGTTTTTGAGGGCTGATTTCTTGTCCTGTGATAAAAAGCCTTCTGTTTCCTTCGCCATAGCTTTTAGGGGATCATTTGCAAGCTTCTGGCACCATTTTTGAGTGAATTGCCAAAAGTCAGATTTTTGCTGAAATTGTGACCCCGGGGGTTAGGGGTTTTTTCAAAAAAATATTTTCTGCCGGTTAAGTTTTTGAGGGCTGATTTCTTGTCCTGTGATAAAAAGCCTTCTGTTTCCATCGCCAAAGCTTTCAGGGGATCATTTGCAAGCTTCTGGCACCATTTTTGAGTGAATTGCCAAAAGTCAGATTTTGGCTGAAATTGTGACCCCAGGGCTTAGGGGTTTTTTCAAAAAAATATTTTCTGCCTGTAAAGTTCTTGAGGGCTGATTTCTTGTCCTGTGATAAAAAGCCTTCTGTTTCCATCGCCAAAGCTTTCAGGGGATCATTTGCAAGCTTCTGGAACCATTTTTGAGTGAATTGCCAAAAGTCAGATTTTTGCTGAAATTGTGACCCCGGGGGTTAGGGGTTTTTTCAAAAAAATATTTTCTGCCGGTTAAGTTTTGGAGGGCTGATTTCCTGTCCTGTGATAAAAAGCCTTCTGTTTCGAGTGCCAAACCTTTCAGGGGAGCATTTTTAAGCTCTTGGAACCATTTTTGAGTGGACTGCCAAAAGTCAGATTTTTGCTGAAATTGTGACCCCGGGGCTTAGGGATTTTTTCAAAAAAATATTTTCTGCCGGTTAAGTTTTTGAGGGCTGATTTCTTGTCCTGTGATAAAAAGCCTTCTGTTTCCATCGCCATAGCTTTTAGGGGATCATTTGCAAGCTTCTGGCACCATTTTTGAGTGAATTGCCAAAAGTCAGATTTTTGCTGAAATTGTGACCCCGGGGGTTAGGGGTTTTTTCAAAAAAATATTTTCTGCCGGTTAAGTTTTTGAGGGCTGATTTCTTGTCCTGTGATAAAAAGCCTTCTGTTTCGAGTGCCAAACCTTTCAGGGGAGCATTTTTAAGCTCTTGGAACCATTTTTGAGTGAACTGCCAAAAGTCAGATTTATTGCTGAAATTGTGACCCCGGGGCTTAGGGATTTTTTCAAAAAAATATTTTCTGCCGGTTAAGTTTTTGAGGGCTGATTTCTTGTCCTGTGATAAAAAGCCTTTTGTTTCCATCGCCATAGCTTTCAGGGAATCATTTGCAAGCTTCTGGCACCATTTTTGAGTGAATTGCCAAAAGTCAGATTTTGGCTGAAATTATGACCCCGGGGCTTAGGGATATTTTCAAAAAAATATTTTCTGCCGGTTAAGTTTTTGAGGGCTGATTTCTTGTCCTGTGATAAAAAGCCTTCTGTTTCCATCGCCAAAGCTTTCAGGGGATCATTTGCAAGCTTCTGGCACCATTTTTGAGTGAATTGCCAAAAGTCAGATTTTTGCTGAAATTGTGACCCCGGGGCTTAGGGATTTTTTCAAAAAAATATTTTCTGCCGGTTAAGTTTTTGAGGGCTGATTTCTTGTCCTGTGATAAAAAGCCTTCTGTTTCCATCGCCAAAGCTTTCAGGGGATCATTTGCAAGCTTCTGGCACCATTTTTGAGTGAATTGCCCAAAATCAGATTTTTGCTGAAATTGTGACCCCGGGGCTTAGGCATTTTTTCAAAAAAATATTTTCTGCCGGTTAAGTTTTTGAGGGCTGATTTCTTGTCCTGTAATCAAAAGCCTTCTGTTTCCATGGCCATAGCTTTCAAGGGATCATTTGCAAGCTTCTGGCACCATTTTTGAGTGAATTGCCAAAAGTCAGATTTTTGCTGAAATTGTGACCCCGGGGCTTAGGGATTTTTTCAAAAAAATGTTTTCTGCCGGTTAAGTTTTTGAGGGCTGATTTCTTGTCCTGTGATAAAAAGCCTTCTGTTTCCATCGCCAAAGCTTTCAGGGGATCATTTGCAAGCTTCTGGCACCATTTTTGAGTGAATTGCCAAAAGTCAGATTTTTGCTGAAATTGTGACCCCGGGGCTTAGGGATTTTTTCAAAAAAATATTTTCTGCCGGTTAAGTTTTTGAGGGCTGATTTCTTGTCCTGTGATAAAAAGCCTTCTGTTTCCATCGCCAAAGCTTTCAGGGGGTCATTTGCAAGCTTCTGGCACCATTTTTGAGTGAATTGCCAAAAGTCAGATTTTTGCTGAAATTGTGACCCCGGGGCTTAGGGATTTTTTCAAAAAAATATTTTCTGCCGGTTAAGTTTTTGAGGGCTGATTTCTTGTCCTGTGATAAAAAGCCTTTTGTTTCCATCGCCATAGCTTTCAGGGAATCATTTGCAAGCTTCTGGCACCATTTTTGAGTGAATTGCCAAAAGTCAGATTTTGGCTGAAATTATGACCCCGGGGCTTAGGGATATTTTCAAAAAAATATTTTCTGCCGGTTAAGTTTTTGAGGGCTGATTTCTTGTCCTGTGATAAAAAGCCTTCTGTTTCCATCGCCAAAGCTTTCAGGGGATCATTTGCAAGCTTCTGGCACCATTTTTGAGTGAATTGCCAAAAGTCAGATTTTTGCTGAAATTGTGACCCCGGGGCTTAGGGATTTTTTCAAAAAAATATTTTCTGCCGGTTAAGTTTTTGAGGGCTGATTTCTTGTCCTGTGATAAAAAGCCTTCTGTTTCCATCGCCAAAGCTTTCAGGGGATCATTTGCAAGCTTCTGGCACCATTTTTGAGTGAATTGCCCAAAATCAGATTTTTGCTGAAATTGTGACCCCGGGGCTTAGGCATTTTTTCAAAAAAATATTTTCTGCCGGTTAAGTTTTTGAGGGCTGATTTCTTGTCCTGTAATCAAAAGCCTTCTGTTTCCATGGCCATAGCTTTCAGGGGATCATTTGCAAGCTTCTGGCACCATTTTTGAGTGAATTGCCAAAAGTCAGATTTTTGCTGAAATTGTGACCCCGGGGCTTAGGGATTTTTTCAAAAAAATGTTTTCTGCCGGTTAAGTTTTTGAGGGCTGATTTCTTGTCCTGTGATAAAAAGCCTTCTGTTTCCATCGCCAAAGCTTTCAGGGGATCATTTGCAAGCTTCTGGCACCATTTTTGAGTGAATTGCCAAAAGTCAGATTTTTGCTGAAATTGTGACCCCGGGGCTTAGGGATTTTTTCAAAAAAATATTTTCTGCCGGTTAAGTTTTTGAGGGCTGATTTCTTGTCCTGTGATAAAAAGCCTTCTGTTTCCATCGCCAAAGCTTTCAGGGGGTCATTTGCAAGCTTCTGGCACCATTTTTGAGTGAATTGCCAAAAGTCAGATTTTTGCTGAAATTGTGACCCCGGGGCTTAGGGATTTTTTCAAAAAAATATTTTCTGCCGGTTAAGTTTTTGAGGGCTGATTTCTTGTCCTGTGATAAAAAGCCTTCTGTTTCCATCGCCAAAGCTTTCAGGGGATCATTTGCAAGCTTCTGGCACCATTTTTGAGTGAATTGCCAAAAGTCAGATTTTTGCTGAAATTGTGACCCCGGGGCTTAGGGATTTTTTCAAAAAAATATTCTCTGCCGGTTAAGTTTTTGAGGGCTGATTTCTTGTCCTGTGATAAAAAGCCTTCTGTTTCCATTGCCAAAGCTTTCAGGGGATCATATGCAAGCTTCTGGCACCATTTTTGAGTGAATTGCCAAAAGTCAGATTTTTGCTGAAATTGTGACCCCGGGGCTTAGGGATTTTTTCAAAAAAATATTTTCTGCCGGTTAAGTTTTTGGGGGCTGATTTCTTGTCCTGTGATAAAAAGCCTTCTGTTTCCATCGCCAAAGCTTTCAGGGGATCATTTGCAAGCTCCTGGGACCATTTTTGAGTGAATTGCCAAAAGTCAGATTTTGGCTGAAATTGTGACCCCAGGGCTTAGGGGTTTTTTCAAAAAAATATTTTCTGCCTGTAAAGTTCTTGAGGGCTGATTTCTTGTCCTGTGATAAAAAGCCTTCTGTTTCCATCGCCAAAGCTTTCAGGGGATCATTTGCAAGCTTCTGGCACCATTTTTGAGTGAATTGCCAAAAGTCAGATTTTTGCTGAAATTGTGACCCCGGGGCTTAGGGATTTTTTCAAAAAAATATTTTCTGCCGGTTAAGTTTTTGAGGGCTGATTTCTTGTCCTGTGATAAAAAGCCTTATGTTTCGAGTGCCAAACCTTTCAGGGGAGCATTTTTAAGCTCTTGGAACCATTTTTGAGTGAACTGCCAAAAGACAGATTTTTGCTGAAATTGTGACCCCGGGGCTTAGGGATTTTTTCAAAAAAATATTTTCTGCCGGTTAAGTTTTTGAGGGCTGATTTCTTGTCCTGTGATAAAAAGCCTTCTGTTTCCATCGCCATAGCTTTTAGGGGATCATTTGCAAGCTTCTGGCACCATTTTTGAGTGAATTGCCAAAAGTCAGATTTTTGCTGAAATTGTGACCCCGGGGGTTAGGGGTTTTTTCAAAAAAATATTTTCTGCCGGTTAAGTTTTTGAGGGCTGATTTCTTGTCCTGTGATAAAATGCCTTCTGTTTCGAGTGCCAAACCTTTCAGGGGAGCATTTTTAAGCTCTTGGAACCATTTTTGAGTGAACTGCCAAAAGTCAGATTTTTGCTGAAATTGTGACCCCGGGGCTTAGGGATTTTTTCAAAAAAATATTTTCTGCCGGTTAAGTTTTTGAGGGCTGATTTCTTGTCCTGTGATAAAAAGCCTTCTGTTTCCATCGCCAAAGCTGTTAGGGGATCATTTGCAAGCTCCTGGGACCATTTTTGAGTGAATTGCCAAAAGTCAGATTTTGGCTGAAATTGGCTTAGGGGTTTTTTCAAAAAAATATTTTCTGCCTGTAAAGTTCTTGAGGGCTGATTTCTTGTCCTGTGATAAAAAGCCTTCTGTTTCCATCGCCAAAGCTTTCAGGGGATCATTTGCAAGCTTCTGGCACCATTTTTGAGTGAATTGCCAAAAGTCAGATTTTTGCTGAAATTGTGACCCCGGGGCTTAGGGATTTTTTGAAAAAAATATTTTCTGCCGGTTAAGTTTTTGAGGGCTGATTTCTTGTCCTGTGATAAAAAGCCTTATGATTCGAGTGCCAAACCTTTCAGGGGAGCATTTTTAAGCTCTTGGAACCATTTTTGAGTGAACTGCCAAAAGACAGATTTTTGCTGAAATTGTGACCCCGGGGCTTAGGGATTTTTTCAAAAAAATATTTTCTGCCGGTTAAGTTTTTGAGGGCTGATTTCTTGTCCTGTGATAAAAAGCCTTCTGTTTCCATCGCCATAGCTTTTAGGGGATCATTTGCAAGCTTCTGGCACCATTTTTGAGTGAATTGCCAAAAGTCAGATTTTTGCTGAAATTGTGACCCCGGGGGTTAGGGGTTTTTTCAAAAAAATATTTTCTGCCGGTTAAGTTTTTGAGGGCTGATTTCTTGTCCTGTGATAAAATGCCTTCTGTTTCGAGTGCCAAACCTTTCAGGGGAGCATTTTTAAGCTCTTGGAACCATTTTTGAGTGAACTGCCAAAAGTCAGATTTTTGCTGAAATTGTGACCCCGGGGCTTAGGGATTTTTTCAAAAAAATATTTTCTGCCGGTTAATTTTTGGAGGGCTGATTTCTTGTCCTGTGATAAAAAGCCTTCTGTTTCCATCGCCAAAGCTTTCAGGGGATCATATGCAAGCTTCTGGCACCATTTTTGAGTGAATTGCCAAAAGTCAGATTTTTGCAGAAATTGTGACCCCGGGGCTTAGGGATTTTTTCAAAAAAATATTTTCTGCCGGTTACGTTTTTGAGGGCTGATTTCTTGTCCTGTGATAAAAAGCCTTCTGTTTCCATCGCCAAAGCTTTCAGGGGATTATTTGCAAGCTTCTGGCACCATTTTTGAGTGAATTGCCAAAAGTCAGTTTTTTGCTGAAATTGTGACCCCGGGGCTTAGGGATTTTTTCAAAAAAATATTTTCTGCCGGTTAAGTTTTTGCGGGCTGATTTCTTGTCCTGTGATAAAAAGCCTTCTGTTTCGAGTGCCAAACCTTTCAGGGGAGCATTTTTAAGCTCTTGGAACCATTTTTGAGTGAACTGCCAAAAGTCAGATTTTTGCTGAAATTGTGACCTCGGGGCTTAGGGATTTTTTCAAAAAAATATTTTCTGCCAGTTAAGTTTTTGAGGGCTGATTTCTTGTCCTGTGATAAAAAGCCTTCTGTTTCCATCACCAAAGCTTTCAGGGGATCATTTGCAAGCTTCTGGCACCATTTTTGAGTGAATTGCCAAAAGTCAGATTTTTGCTGAAATTGTGACCCCGGGGCTTAGGGATTTTTTCAAAAAAATATTTTCTGCCGGTTAAGTTTTTGAGGGCTGATTTCTTGTCCTGTGATAAAAAGACTTCTGTTTCCATCGCCAAAGCTTTCAGGGGATCATTTGCAAGCTTCTGGCACCATTTTTGAGTGAATTGCCAAAAGTCATATTTTTGCTGAAATTGTGACCCCGGGGCTTAGGGATTTTTTCAAAAAAATATTTTCTGCCGGTTAAGTTTTTGAGGGCTGATTTCTTGTCCTGTGATAAAAAGCCTTCTGTTTCCATCGCGAAAGCTTTCAGGGGTTCATTTGCAAGCTTCTGGCACCATTTTTGAGTGAATTGCCAAAAGTCAGATTTTTGCTGAAATTGTGACCCCGGGGCTTAGGGGTTTTTTCAAAAAAATATTTTCTGCTGGTTAAGTTTTTGAGGGCTGATTTCTTGTCCTGTTATAAAAAGCCTTCTGTTTCCATCGCCAAAGCTTTCAGGAGATCATTTGCAAGCTTCTGGCACCATTTTTGAGTGAATTTCCAAAAGTCATATTTTTGCTGAAATTGTGACCCCGGGGCTTAGGGATTTTTTCAAAAAAATATTTTCTGCCGGTTACGTTTTTGAGGGCTGATTTCTTGTCCTGTGATAAAAAGCCTTATGATTCGAGTGCCAAACCTTTCAGGGGAGCATTTTTAAGCTCTTGGAACCATTTTTGAGTGAACTGCCAAAAGACAGATTTTTGCTGAAATTGTGACCCCGGGGCTTAGGGATTTTTTCAAAAAAATATTTTCTGCCGGTTAAGTTTTTGAGGGCTGATTTCTTGTCCTGTGATAAAAAGCCTTCTGTTTCCATCGCCATAGCTTTTAGGGGATCATTTGCAAGCTTCTGGCACCATTTCTGAGTGAATTGCCAAAAGTCAGATTTTTGCTGAAATTGTGACCCCGGGGGTTAGGGGTTTTTTCAAAAAAATATTTTCTGCCGGTTAAGTTTTTGAGGGCTGATTTCTTGTCCTGTGATAAAATGCCTTCTGTTTCGAGTGCCAAACCTTTCAGGGGAGCATTTTTAAGCTCTTGGAACCATTTTTGAGTGAACTGCCAAAAGTCAGATTTTTGCTGAAATTGTGACCCCGGGGCTTAGGGATTTTTTCAAAAAAATATTTTCTGCCAGTTAAGTTTTTGAGGGCTGATTTCTTGTCCTGTGATAAAAAGCCTTCTGTTTCCATCACCAAAGCTTTCAGGGGATCATTTGCAAGCTTCTGGCACCATTTTTGAGTGAATTGCCAAAAGTCAGATTTTTGCTGAAATTGTGACCCCGGGGCTTAGGGATTTTTTCAAAAAAATATTTTCTGCCGGTTAAGTTTTTGAGGGCTGATTTCTTGTCCTGTGATAAAAAGCCTTCTGTTTCCATCGCCATAGCTTTCAGGGGATCATTTGCAAGCTTCTGGCACCATTTTTGAGTGAATTGCCAAAAATCATATTTTTGCTGAAATTGTGACCCCGGGGCTTAGGGATTTTTTCAAAAAAATATTTTCTGCCGGTTAAGTTTTTGAGGGCTGATTTCTTGTCCTGTGATAAAAAGCCTTCTGTTTCGAGTGCCAAACCTTTCAGGGGATCATTTGCAAGCTTCTGGCACCATTTTTGAGTGAATTGCCAAAAGTCAGATTTTTGCTGAAATTGTGACCCCGGGGTTTAGGGATTTTTTCAAAAAAATATTTTCTGCCGGTTAAGTTTTTGAGGGCTGATATCTTGTCCTGTGATATAAAGCCTTCTGTTTCCATCGCCAAAGCTTTCAGGGGATCATTTGCAAGCTTCTGGCACCATTTTTGAGAGAATTGCCAAAAGTCAGATTTTTGCTGAAATTGTGACCCCGGGGCTTAGGGATTTTTTCAAAAAAATATTTTCTGCCGGTTACGTTTTTGAGGGCTGATTTCTTGTCCTGTGATAAAAAGCCTTCTGTTTCCATCGCCAAAGCTTTCAGGGGATTATTTGCAAGCTTCTGGCACCATTTTTGAGTGAATTGCCAAAAGTCAGATTTTTGCTGAAATTGTGACCCCGGGGCTTAGGGATTTTTTCAAAAAGATATTTTCTGCCGGTTAAGTTTTTGCGGGCTGATTTCTTGTCCTGTGATAAAAAGCCTTCTGTTTCCATCGCCAAAGCTTTCAGGGGATCATTTGCAAGCTTCTGGCACCATTTTTGAGTGAATTGCCAAAAGTCATATTTTTGCTGAAATTGTGACCCCGGGGCTTAGGGATTTTTTCAAAAAAATATTTTCTGCCGGTTACGTTTTTGAGGGCTGATTTCTTGTCCTGTGATAAAAAGCCTTCTGTTTCCATCGCGAAAGCTTTCAGGGGATCATTTGCAAGCTTCTGGCACCATTTTTGAGTGAATTGCCAAAAGTCAGATTATTGCTGAAATTTTGACCCCGGGGCTTAGGGATTTTTTCAAAAAAATATTTTCTGCCGGTTACGTTTTTGAGGGCTGATTTCTTGTCCTGTGATAAAAAGCCTTCTGTTTCCATCGCCAAAGCTTTCAGGGGATCATTTGCAAGCTTCTGGCACCATTTTTGAGTGAATTGCCAAAAGTCAGTTTTTGCTGAAATTGTGACCCCGGGGCTTAGGGATTTTTTCAAAAAAATATTTTCTGCCGGTTACGTTTTTGAGGGCTGATTTCTTGTCCTGTGATAAAAAGCCTTCTGTTTCCATCGCCAAAGCTTTCAGGGGATTATTTGCAAGCTTCTGGCACCATTTTTGAGTGAATTGCCAAAAGTCAGATTTTTGCTGAAATTGTGACCCCAGGGCTTAGGGATTTTTTCAAAAAAATATTTTCTGCCGGTTAAGTTTTTGCGGGCTGATTTCTTGTCCTGTGATAAAAAGCCTTCTGTTTCCATCGCGAAAGCTTTCAGGGGATCATTTGCAAGCTTCTGGCACCATTTTTGAGTGAATTGCCAAAAGTCATATTTTTGCTGAAATTGTGACCCCGGGGCTTAGGGATTTTTTCAAAAAAATATTTTCTGCCGGTTACGTTTTTGAGGGCTGATTTCTTGTCCTGTGATAAAAAGCCTTCTGTTTCCATCGCGAAAGCTTTCAGGGGATCATTTGCAAGCTTCTGGCACCATTTTTGAGTGAATTGCCAAAAGTCAGATTATTGCTGAAATTGTGACCCCGGGTCTTAGGGATTTTTTCAAAAAAATATTTTCTGCCGGTTACGTTTTTGAGGGCTGATTTCTTGTCCTGTGATAAAAAGCCTTCTGTTTCCATCGCCAAAGCTTTCAGGGGATTATTTGCAAGCTTCTGGCACCATTTTTGAGTGAATTGCCAAAAGTCAAATTTTTGCTGAAATTGTGACCCCAGGGCTTAGGGATTTTTTCAAAAAAATATTTTCTGCCGGTTAAGTTTTTGAGGGCTGATTTCTTGTCCTGTGATAAAAAGCCTTCTGTTTCGAGTGCCAAACCTTTCAGGGGATCATTTGCAAGCTTCTGGCACCATTTTTGAGTGAATTGCCAAAAGTCAGATTTTTGCTGAAATTGTGACCCCGGGGTTTAGGGATTTTTTCAAAAAAATATTTTCTGCCGGTTAAGTTTTTGAGGGCTGATATCTTGTCCTGTGATAAAAAGCCTTCTGTTTCCATCGCCAAAGCTTTCAGGGGATCATTTGCAAGCTTCTGGCACCATTTTTGAGAGAATTGCCAAAAGTCAGATTTTTGCTGAAATTGTGACCCCGGGGCTTAGGGATTTTTTCAAAAAAATATTTTCTGCCGGTTACGTTTTTGAGGGCTGATTTCTTGTCCTGTGATAAAAAGCCTTCTGTTTCCATCGCCAAAGCTTTCAGGGGATCATTTGCAAGCTTCTGGCACCATTTTTGAGTGAATTGCCAAAAGTCAGTTTTTGCTGAAATTGTGACCCCGGGGCTTAGGGATTTTTTCAAAAAAATATTTTCTGCCGGTTACGTTTTTGAGGGCTGATTTCTTGTCCTGTGATAAAAAGCCTTCTGTTTCCATCGCCAAAGCTTTCAGGGGATTATTTGCAAGCTTCTGGCACCATTTTTGAGTGAATTGCCAAAAGTCAGATTTTTGCTGAAATTGTGACCCCAGGGCTTAGGGATTTTTTAAAAAAAATATTTTCTGCCGGTTAAGTTTTTGCGGGCTGATTTCTTGTCCTGTGATAAAAAGCCTTCTGTTTCCATCGCGAAAGCTTTCAGGGGATCATTTGCAAGCTTCTGGCACCATTTTTGAGTGAATTGCCAAAAGTCATATTTTTGCTGAAATTGTGACCCCGGGGCTTAGGGATTTTTTCAAAAAAATATTTTCTGCCGGTTACGTTTTTGAGGGCTGATTTCTTGTCCTGTGATAAAAAGCCTTCTGTTTCCATCGCGAAAGCTTTCAGGGGATCATTTGCAAGCTTCTGGCACCATTTTTGAGTGAATTGCCAAAAGTCAGATTATTGCTGAAATTGTGACCCCGGGTCTTAGGGATTTTTTCAAAAAAATATTTTCTGCCGGTTACGTTTTTGAGGGCTGATTTCTTGTCCTGTGATAAAAAGCCTTCTGTTTCCATCGCCAAAGCTTTCAGGGGATCATTTGCAAGCTTCTGGCACCATTTTTGAGTGAATTGCCAAAAGTCAGTTTTTGCTGAAATTGTGACCCCGGGGCTTAGGGGTTTTTTCAAAAAAATATTTTCTGCTGGTTAAGTTTTTGAGGGCTGATTTCTTGTCCTGTTATAAAAAGCCTTCTGTTTCCATCGCCAAAGCTTTCAGGGGATCATTTGCAAGCTTCTGGCACCATTTTTGAGAGAATTGCGAAAAGTCAGATTTTTGCTGAAATTGTGACCCCGGGGCTTAGGGATTTTTTCAAAAAAATATTTTCTGCCGGTTAAGTTTTTGAGGGCTGATTTCTTCTCCTGTGATAAAAAGCCTTCTGTTTCCATCGCCAAAGCTTTCAGGAGATCATTTGCAAGCTTCTGGCACCATTTTTGAGTGAATTTCCAAAAGTCATATTTTTGCTGAAATTGTGACCCCGGGGCTTAGGGATTTTTTCAAAAAAATATTTTCTGCCGGTTACGTTTTTGAGGGCTGATTTCTTGTCCTGTGATAAAAAGCCTTCTGTTTCCATCGCGAAAGCTTTCAGGGGATCATTTGCAAGCTTCTGGCACCATTTTTGAATGAATTGCCAAAAGTCAGATTTTTGCTGAAATTGTGACCCCGGGGCTTAGGGATTTTTTCAAAAAAATATTTTCTGCCGGTTACGTTTTTGAGGGCTGATTTCTTGTCCTGTGATAAAAAGCCTTCTGTTTCCATCGCCAAAGCTTTCAGGGGATCATTTGCAAGCCTCTGGCACCATTTTTGAGTGAATTGCCCAAAGTCAGATTTTTGCTGAAATTGTGACCCCGGGGCTTAGGGGTTTTTTCAAAAAAATATTTTCTGCCGGTTAAGTTTTTGAGGGCTGATTTCTTGTCCTGTGATAAAAAGCCTTCTGTTTCCATCGCCAAAGCTTTCAGGGGATCATTTGCAAGCTTCTGGCACCATTTTTGAGAGAATTGCGAAAAGTCAGATTTTTGCTGAAATTGTGACCCCGGGGCTTAGGGATTTTTTCAAAAAAATATTTTCTGCCGGTTAAGTTTTTGAGGGCTGATTTCTTGTCCTGTGATAAAAAGCCTTCTGTTTCCATCGCCAAAGCTTTCAGGGGATCATTTGCAAGCTTCTGGCACCATTTTTGAGTGAATTGCCAAAAGTCAGATTTTGCTGAAATTGTGACCCCGGGGTTTAGGGATTTTTTCAAAAAAATATTTTCTGCCGGTTAAGTTTTTGAGAGCTGATTTCTTGTCCTGTGATAAAAAGCCTTCTGTTTCCATCGCCAAAGCTTTCAGGGGATCATTTGCAAGCTTCTGGCACCATTTTTGAGTGAATTGCCAAAAGTCAGATTTTTGTTGAAATTGTTACCCCGGGGCTTAGGGATTTTTTCAAAAAAATATTTTCTGCCGGTTACGTTTTTGAGGGCTGATTTCTTGTCCTGTGATAAAAAGCCTTCTGTTTCCATCGCCAAAGCTTTCAGGGGATCATTTGCAAGCTTCTGGCACCATTTTTGAGTGAATTGCCAAAAGTCAGATTTTTGCTGAAATTGTGACCCCGGGGCTTAGGGATTTTTTCAAAAAATATTTTCTGCCGGTTAAGTTTTTGAGGGCTGATTTCTTGTCCTGTGATAAAAAGCCTTCTGTTTCCATCGCCAAAGCTTTCAGGGGATCATTTGCAAGCTTCTGGCACCATTTTTGAGAGAATTGCCAAAAGTCAGATTTTTGCTGAAATTGTGACCCCGGGGCTTAGGGATTTTTTGAAAAAAAATATTTTCTGCCGGTTAAGTTTTTGAGGGCTGATTTCTTGTCCTGTGATAAAAAGCCTTCTGTTTCCATCGCCAAAGCTTTCAGTGGATCATTTGCAACCTTCTGGCACCATTTTTGAGTGAATTGCCAAAAGTCAGATTTTTGCTGAAATTGTGACCCCGGGGCTTAGGGATTTTTTCAAAAAAATATTTTCTGCCGGTTACGTTTTTGAGAGCTGATTTCTTGTCCTGTGATAAAAAGCCTTCTGTTTCGAGTGCCAAACCTTTCAGGGGAGCATTTTTAAGCTCTTGGAACCATTTTTGAGTGAATTTCCAAAAGTCAGATTTTTGCTGAAATTGTGATCCCGGGGCTTAGGGATTTTTTGAAAAAAAAAATTTCTGCCGCTTAAGTTTTTGAGGGCTGATTTCTTGTCCTGTGATAAAAAGCCTTCTGTTTCCATCGCCAAAGCTTTCAGTGGATCATTTGCAACCTTCTGGCACCATTTTTGAGTGAATTGCCAAAAGTCAGATTTTTGCTGAAATTGTGACCCCGGGGCTTAGGGATTTTTTCAAAAAAATATTTTCTGCCGGTTACGTTTTTGAAAGCTGATTTCTTGTCCTGTGATAAAAAGCCTTCTGTTTCGAGTGCCAAACCTTTCAGGGGAGCATTTTTAAGCTCTTGGAACCATTTTTGAGTGAATTGCCAAAAGTCACATTTTTGCTGAAATTGTGACCCCGGGGCTTAGGGATTTTTTCAATAAAAAAAATTTCTGCCGCTTAAGTTTTTGGGGGCTGATTTCTTGTCCTGTGATAAAAAGCCTTCTGTTTCCATCGCCAAAGCTTTCAGGGGATCATTTGCAAGCTTCTGGCACCATTTTTGAGTGAATTGCCAAAAGTCAGATTTTTGTTGAAATTGTTACCCCGGGGCTTAGGGATTTTTTCAAAAAAATATTTTCTGCCGGTTACGTTTTTGAGGGCTGATTTCTTGTCCTGTGATAAAAAGCCTTCTGTTTCCACCGCCAAAGCTTTCAGGGGATCATTTGCAAGCTTCTGGCACCATTTTTGAGTGAATTGCCAAAAGTCAGATTTTTGCTGAAATTGTGACCACGGGGCTTAGGGATTTTTTCAAAAAAATATTTTCTGCCGGTTACGTTTTTGAGGGCTGATTTCTTGTCCTGTGATAAAAAGCCTTCTGTTTCCATCGCCAAAGCTTTCAGGGGATCATTTGCAAGCTTCTGGCACCATTTTTGAGTGAATTGCCAAAAGTCAGATTTTTGCTGAAATTGTGACCCCGGGGCTTAGGGATTTTTTCAAAAAAATATTTTCTGCCGGTTAAGTTTTTGAGGGCTGATTTCTTGTCCTGTGATAAAAAGCCTTCTGTTTCCATCGCCATAGCTTTCAGGGGATCATTTGTAAGCTTCTGGCACCATTTTTGAGTGAATTGACAAAAGTCAGATTTTGGCTGAAATTATGACCCCGGGGCTTAGGGATATTTTCAAAAAAATATTTTCTGCCGGTTAAGTTTTTGAGGGCTGATTTCTTTTCCTGTGATAAAAAGCCTTCTGTTTCCATCGCCAAAGCTTTCAGGGAATCATTTGTAAGCTTCTGGCACCATTTTTGAGTGAATTGCCAAAGGTCAGATTTTTGCTGAAATTGTGACCCCGGGGCTTAGGGATTTTTTCAAAAAGATATTTTCTGCCGGTTAAGTTTTTGAGGGCTGATTTCTTGTCCTGTGATAAAAAGCCTTCTGTTTCCATCGCCAAAGCTTTCAGGGGATCATTTGCAAGCTTCTGGCACCATTTTTGAGTGAATTGCCCAAAGTCAGATTTTTGCTGAAATTGTGACCCCGGGGCTTAGGGATTTTTTAAAAAAAATATTTTCTGCCGGTTAAGTTTTTGAGGGCTGATTTCTTGTCCTGTGATAAAAAGCCTTCTGTTTCCATCGCCAAAGCTTTCAGGGGATCATTTGCAAGCTTCTGGCACCATTTTTGAGTGAATTGCCAAAAGTTAGATTTTTGCTGAAATTGTGACCCCGGGGCTTAGGGATTTTTTCAAAAAAATATTTTCTGCCGGTTAAGTTTTTGAGGGCTGATTTCTTGTCCTGTGATAAAAAGCCTTCTGTTTCCATCGCCAAAGCTTTCAGGGGATCATTTGTAAGCTTCTGGCACCATTTTTGAGTGAATTGCCAAAGGTCAGATTTTTGCTGAAATTGTGACCCCGGGGCTTAGGGATTTTTTCAAAAAGATATTTTCTGCCGGTTAAGTTTTTGAGGGCTGATTTCTTGTCCTGTGATAAAAAGCCTTCTGTTTCCATCGCCAAAGCTTTCAGGGGATCATTTGCAAGCTTCTGGCACCATTTTTGAGTGAATTGCCCAAAGTCAGATTTTTGCTGAAATTGTGACCCCGGGGCTTAGGGATTTTTTAAAAAAAATATTTTCTGCCGGTTACGTTTTTGAGGGCTGATTTCTTGTCCTGTGATAAAAAGCCTTCTGTTTCCATCGCCAAAGCTTTCAGGGGATCATTTGCAAGCTTCTGGCACCATTTTTGAGTGAATTGCCAAAAGTCAGATTTTTGCTGAAATTGTGACCCCGGGGCTTAGGGATTTTTTCAAAAAAATATTTTCTGCCGGTTAAGTTTTTGAGGGCTGATTTCTTGTCCTGTGATAAAAAGCCTTCTGTTTCCATCGCCAAAGCTTTCAGGGGATCATTTGCAAGCTTCTGGCACCATTTTTGAGAGAATTGCCAAAAGTCAGATTTTTGCTGAAATTGTGACCCCGGGGCTTAGGGATTTTTTGAAAAAAAATATTTTCTGCCGGTTAAGTTTTTGAGGGCTGATTTCTTGTCCTGTGATAAAAAGCCTTCTGTTTCCATCGCCAAAGCTTTCAGTGGATCATTTGCAACCTTCTGGCACCATTTTTGAGTGAATTGCCAAAAGTCAGATTTTTGCTGAAATTGTGACCCCGGGGCTTAGGGATTTTTTCAAAAAAATATTTTCTGCCGGTTACGTTTTTGAGAGCTGATTTCTTGTCCTGTGATAAAAAGCCTTCTGTTTCGAGTGCCAAACCTTTCAGGGGAGCATTTTTAAGCTCTTGGAACCATTTTTGAGTGAATTTCCAAAAGTCAGATTTTTGCTGAAATTGTGATCCCGGGGCTTAGGGATTTTTTGAAAAAAAAAATTTCTGCCGCTTAAGTTTTTGAGGGCTGATTTCTTGTCCTGTGATAAAAAGCCTTCTGTTTCCATCGCCAAAGCTTTCAGTGGATCATTTGCAACCTTCTGGCACCATTTTTGAGTGAATTGCCAAAAGTCAGATTTTTGCTGAAATTGTGACCCCGGGGCTTAGGGATTTTTTCAAAAAAATATTTTCTGCCGGTTACGTTTTTGAAAGCTGATTTCTTGTCCTGTGATAAAAAGCCTTCTGTTTCGAGTGCCAAACCTTTCAGGGGAGCATTTTTAAGCTCTTGGAACCATTTTTGAGTGAATTGCCAAAAGTCACATTTTTGCTGAAATTGTGACCCCGGGGCTTAGGGATTTTTTCAATAAAAAAAATTTCTGCCGCTTAAGTTTTTGGGGGCTGATTTCTTGTCCTGTGATAAAAAGCCTTCTGTTTCCATCGCCAAAGCTTTCAGGGGATCATTTGCAAGCTTCTGGCACCATTTTTGAGTGAATTGCCAAAAGTCAGATTTTTGTTGAAATTGTTACCCCGGGGCTTAGGGATTTTTTCAAAAAAATATTTTCTGCCGGTTACGTTTTTGAGGGCTGATTTCTTGTCCTGTGATAAAAAGCCTTCTGTTTCCACCGCCAAAGCTTTCAGGGGATCATTTGCAAGCTTCTGGCACCATTTTTGAGTGAATTGCCAAAAGTCAGATTTTTGCTGAAATTGTGACCACGGGGCTTAGGGATTTTTTCAAAAAAATATTTTCTGCCGGTTACGTTTTTGAGGGCTGATTTCTTGTCCTGTGATAAAAAGCCTTCTGTTTCCATCGCCAAAGCTTTCAGGGGATCATTTGCAAGCTTCTGGCACCATTTTTGAGTGAATTGCCAAAAGTCAGATTTTTGCTGAAATTGTGACCCCGGGGCTTAGGGATTTTTTCAAAAAAATATTTTCTGCCGGTTAAGTTTTTGAGGGCTGATTTCTTGTCCTGTGATAAAAAGCCTTCTGTTTCCATCGCCATAGCTTTCAGGGGATCATTTGTAAGCTTCTGGCACCATTTTTGAGTGAATTGACAAAAGTCAGATTTTGGCTGAAATTATGACCCCGGGGCTTAGGGATATTTTCAAAAAAATATTTTCTGCCGGTTAAGTTTTTGAGGGCTGATTTCTTTTCCTGTGATAAAAAGCCTTCTGTTTCCATCGCCAAAGCTTTCAGGGAATCATTTGTAAGCTTCTGGCACCATTTTTGAGTGAATTGCCAAAGGTCAGATTTTTGCTGAAATTGTGACCCCGGGGCTTAGGGATTTTTTCAAAAAGATATTTTCTGCCGGTTAAGTTTTTGAGGGCTGATTTCTTGTCCTGTGATAAAAAGCCTTCTGTTTCCATCGCCAAAGCTTTCAGGGGATCATTTGCAAGCTTCTGGCACCATTTTTGAGTGAATTGCCCAAAGTCAGATTTTTGCTGAAATTGTGACCCCGGGGCTTAGGGATTTTTTAAAAAAAATATTTTCTGCCGGTTAAGTTTTTGAGGGCTGATTTCTTGTCCTGTGATAAAAAGCCTTCTGTTTCCATCGCCAAAGCTTTCAGGGGATCATTTGCAAGCTTCTGGCACCATTTTTGAGTGAATTGCCAAAAGTTAGATTTTTGCTGAAATTGTGACCCCGGGGCTTAGGGATTTTTTCAAAAAAATATTTTCTGCCGGTTAAGTTTTTGAGGGCTGATTTCTTGTCCTGTGATAAAAAGCCTTCTGTTTCCATCGCCAAAGCTTTCAGGGGATCATTTGTAAGCTTCTGGCACCATTTTTGAGTGAATTGCCAAAGGTCAGATTTTTGCTGAAATTGTGACCCCGGGGCTTAGGGATTTTTTCAAAAAGATATTTTCTGCCGGTTAAGTTTTTGAGGGCTGATTTCTTGTCCTGTGATAAAAAGCCTTCTGTTTCCATCGCCAAAGCTTTCAGGGGATCATTTGCAAGCTTCTGGCACCATTTTTGAGTGAATTGCCCAAAGTCAGATTTTTGCTGAAATTGTGACCCCGGGGCTTAGGGATTTTTTAAAAAAAATATTTTCTGCCGGTTAAGTTTTTGAGGGCTGATTTCTTGTCCTGTGATAAAAAGCCTTCTGTTTCCATCGCCAAAGCTTTCAGGGGATCATTTGCAAGCTTCTGGCACCATTTTTGAGTGAATTGCCAAAAGTCAGATTTTTGCTGAAATTGTGACCCCGGGGCTTAGGGATTTTTTCAAAAAAATATTTTCTGCCGGTTAAGTTTTTGAGGGCTGATTTCTTGTCCTGTGATAAAAAGCCTTCTGTTTCCATCGCCATAGCTTTCAGGGGATCATTTGTAAGCTTCTGGCACCATTTTTGAGTGAATTGACAAAAGTCAGATTTTGGCTGAAATTATGACCCCGGGGCTTAGGGATATTTTCAAAAAAATATTTTCTGCCGGTTAAGTTTTTGAGGGCTGATTTCTTTTCCTGTGATAAAAAGCCTTCTGTTTCCATCGCCAAAGCTTTCAGGGGATCATTTGTAAGCTTCTGGCACCATTTTTGAGTGAATTGTCAAAGGTCAGATTTTTGCTGAAATTGTGACCCCGGTGCTTAGGGATTTTTTCAAAAAGATATTTTCTGCCGGTTAAGTTTTTGAGGGCTGATTTCTTGTCCTGTGATAAAAAGCCTTCTGTTTCCATCGCCAAAGCTTTCAGGGGATCATTTGCAAGCTTCTGGCACCATTTTTGAGTGAATTGCCCAAAGTCAGATTTTTGCTGAAATTGTGACCCCGGGGCTTAGGGATTTTTTTAAAAAAATATTTTCTGCCGGTTAAGTTTTTGAGGGCTGATTTCTTGTCCTGTGATAAAAAGCCTTCTGTTTCCATTGCCAAAGCTTTCAGGGGATCATTTGCAAGCTTCTGGCACCATTTTTGAGTGAATTGCCAAAAGTCAGATTTTTGCTGAAATTGTGACCCCGGGGCTTAGGGATTTTTTCAAAAAAATATTTTCTGCCGGTTAAGTTTTTGAGGGCTGATTTCTTGTCCTGTGATAAAAAGCCTTCTGTTTCCATCGCCATAGCTTTCAGGGGATCATTTGTAAGCTTTTGGCACCATTTTTGAGTGAATTGCCAAAAGTCAGATTTTTGCTGAAATTGTGACCCCGGGGCTTAGGGATTTTTTCAAAAAAATATTTTCTGCCGGTTAAGTTTTTGAGGGCTGATTTCTTGTCCTGTGATAAAAAGCCTTCTGTTTCCATCGCCAAAGCTTTCAGTGGATCATTTGCAACCTTCTGGCACCATTTTTGAGTGAATTGCCAAAAGTCAGATTTTTGCTGAAATTGTGACCCCGGGGCTTAGGGATTTTTTCAAAAAAATATTTTCTGCCGGTTACGTTTTTGAAAGCTGATTTCTTGTCCTGTGATAAAAAGCCTTCTGTTTCGAGTGCCAAACCTTTCAGGGGAGCATTTTTAAGCTCTTGGAACCATTTTTGAGTGAATTGCCAAAAGTCACATTTTTGCTGAAATTGTGACCCCGGGGCTTAGGGATTTTTTCAATAAAAAAAATTTCTGCCGCTTAAGTTTTTGGGGGCTGATTTCTTGTCCTGTGATAAAAAGCCTTCTGTTTCCATCGCCAAAGCTTTCAGGGGATCATTTGCAAGCTTCTGGCACCATTTTTGAGTGAATTGCCAAAAGTCAGATTTTTGTTGAAATTGTTACCCCGGGGCTTAGGGATTTTTTCAAAAAAATATTTTCTGCCGGTTACGTTTTTGAGGGCTGATTTCTTGTCCTGTGATAAAAAGCCTTCTGTTTCCACCGCCAAAGCTTTCAGGGGATCATTTGCAAGCTTCTGGCACCATTTTTGAGTGAATTGCCAAAAGTCAGATTTTTGCTGAAATTGTGACCACGGGGCTTAGGGATTTTTTCAAAAAAATATTTTCTGCCGGTTACGTTTTTGAGGGCTGATTTCTTGTCCTGTGATAAAAAGCCTTCTGTTTCCATCGCCAAAGCTTTCAGGGGATCATTTGCAAGCTTCTGGCACCATTTTTGAGTGAATTGCCAAAAGTCAGATTTTTGCTGAAATTGTGACCCCGGGGCTTAGGGATTTTTTCAAAAAAATATTTTCTGCCGGTTAAGTTTTTGAGGGCTGATTTCTTGTCCTGTGATAAAAAGCCTTCTGTTTCCATCGCCATAGCTTTCAGGGGATCATTTGTAAGCTTCTGGCACCATTTTTGAGTGAATTGACAAAAGTCAGATTTTGGCTGAAATTATGACCCCGGGGCTTAGGGATATTTTCAAAAAAATATTTTCTGCCGGTTAAGTTTTTGAGGGCTGATTTCTTTTCCTGTGATAAAAAGCCTTCTGTTTCCATCGCCAAAGCTTTCAGGGGATCATTTGTAAGCTTCTGGCACCATTTTTGAGTGAATTGCCAAAGGTCAGATTTTTGCTGAAATTGTGACCCCGGGGCTTAGGGATTTTTTCAAAAAGATATTTTCTGCCGGTTAAGTTTTTGAGGGCTGATTTCTTGTCCTGTGATAAAAAGCCTTCTGTTTCCATCGCCAAAGCTTTCAGGGGATCATTTGCAAGCTTCTGGCACCATTTTTGAGTGAATTGCCCAAAGTCAGATTTTTGCTGAAATTGTGACCCCGGGGCTTAGGGATTTTTTAAAAAAAATATTTTCTGCCGGTTAAGTTTTTGAGGGCTGATTTCTTGTCCTGTGATAAAAAGCCTTCTGTTTCCATCGCCAAAGCTTTCAGGGGATCATTTGCAAGCTTCTGGCACCATTTTTGAGTGAATTGCCAAAAGTTAGATTTTTGCTGAAATTGTGACCCCGGGGCTTAGGGATTTTTTCAAAAAAATATTTTCTGCCGGTTAAGTTTTTGAGGGCTGATTTCTTGTCCTGTGATAAAAAGCCTTCTGTTTCCATCGCCAAAGCTTTCAGGGGATCATTTGTAAGCTTCTGGCACCATTTTTGAGTGAATTGCCAAAGGTCAGATTTTTGCTGAAATTGTGACCCCGGGGCTTAGGGATTTTTTCAAAAAGATATTTTCTGCCGGTTAAGTTTTTGAGGGCTGATTTCTTGTCCTGTGATAAAAAGCCTTCTGTTTCCATCGCCAAAGCTTTCAGGGGATCATTTGCAAGCTTCTGGCACCATTTTTGAGTGAATTGCCCAAAGTCAGATTTTTGCTGAAATTGTGACCCCGGGGCTTAGGGATTTTTTAAAAAAAATATTTTCTGCCGGTTAAGTTTTTGAGGGCTGATTTCTTGTCCTGTGATAAAAAGCCTTCTGTTTCCATCGCCAAAGCTTTCAGGGGATCATTTGCAAGCTTCTGGCAGCATTTTTGAGTGAATTGCCAAAAGTTAGATTTTTGCTGAAATTGTGACCCCGGGGCTTAGGGATTTTTTCAAAAAAATATTTTCTGCCGGTTAAGTTTTTGAGGGCTGATTTCTTGTCCTGTGATAAAAAGCCTTCTGTTTCCATCGCCATAGCTTTCAGGGGATCATTTGTAAGCTTCTGGCACCATTTTTGAGTGAATTGACAAAAGTCAGATTTTGGCTGAAATTATGACCCCGGGGCTTAGGGATATTTTCAAAAAAATATTTTCTGCCGGTTAAGTTTTTGAGGGCTGATTTCTTTTCCTGTGATAAAAAGCCTTCTGTTTCCATCGCCAAAGCTTTCAGGGGATCATTTGTAAGCTTCTGGCACCATTTTTGAGTGAATTGCCAAAGGTCAGATTTTTGCTGAAATTGTGACCCCGGGGCTTAGGGATTTTTTCAAAAAGATATTTTCTGCCGGTTAAGTTTTTGAGGGCTGATTTCTTGTCCTGTGATAAAAAGCCTTCTGTTTCCATCGCCAAAGCTTTCAGGGGATCATTTGCAAGCTTCTGGCACCATTTTTGAGTGAATTGCCAAAAGTCAGATTTTTGCTGAAATTGTGACCCCGGGGCTTAGGGATTTTTTCAAAAAAATATTTTCTGCCGGTTAAGTTTTTGAGGGCTGATTTCTTGTCCTGTGATAAAAAGCCTTCTGTTTCCATCGCCATAGCTTTCAGGGGATCATTTGTAAGCTTCTGGCACCATTTTTGAGTGAATTGACAAAAGTCAGATTTTGGCTGAAATTATGACCCCGGGGCTTAGGGATATTTTCAAAAAAATATTTTCTGCCGGTTAAGTTTTTGAGGGCTGATTTCTTTTCCTGTGATAAAAAGCCTTCTGTTTCCATCGCCAAAGCTTTCAGGGGATCATTTGTAAGCTTCTGGCACCATTTTTGAGTGAATTGTCAAAGGTCAGATTTTTGCTGAAATTGTGACCCCGGGGCTTAGGGATTTTTTCAAAAAGATATTTTCTGCCGGTTAAGTTTTTGAGGGCTGATTTCTTGTCCTGTGATAAAAAGCCTTCTGTTTCCATCGCCAAAGCTTTCAGGGGATCATTTGCAAGCTTCTGGCACCATTTTTGAGTGAATTGCCCAAAGTCAGATTTTTGCTGAAATTGTGACCCCGGGGCTTAGGGATTTTTTTAAAAAAATATTTTCTGCCGGTTAAGTTTTTGTGGGCTGATTTCTTGTCCTGTGATAAAAAGCCTTCTGTTTCCATCGCCAAAGCTTTCAGGGGATCATTTGCAAGCTTCTGGCACCATTTTTGAGTGAATTGCCAAAAGTCAGATTTTTGCTGAAATTGTGACCCCGGGACTTAGGGATTTTTTCAAAAAAATATTTTCTGCCGGTTAAGTTTTTGAGGGCTGATTTCTTGTCCTGTGATAAAAAGCCTTCTGTTTCCATCGCCATAGCTTTCAGGGGATCATTTGTAAGCTTTTGGCACCATTTTTGAGTGAATTGCCAAAAGTCAGATTTTTGCTGAAATTGTGACCCCGGGGCTTAGGGATTTTTTCAAAAAAATATTTTCTGCCGGTTAAGTTTTTGAGGGCTGATTTCTTTTCCTGTGATAAAAAGCCTTCTGTTTCCATCGCCAAAGCTTTCAGGGGATCATTTGCAAGCTTCTGGCACCATTTTTGAGTGAATTGCCAAAAGTCAGATTTTTGCTGAAATTGTGACCCCGGGGCTTAGGGATTTTTTCAAAAAGATATTTTCTGCCGGTTAAGTTTTTGAGGGCTGATTTCTTGTCCTGTGATAAAAAGCCTTCTGTTTCCATCGCCATAGCTTTCAGGGGATCATTTGTAAGCTTCTGGCACCATTTTTGAGTGAATTGCCCAAAGTCAGATTTTTGCTGAAATTATGACCCCGGGGCTTAGGGATATTTTCAAAAAAATATTTTCTGCCGGTTAAGTTTTTGAGGGCTGATTTCTTTTCCTGTGATAAAAAGCCTTCTGTTTCCATCGCCAAAGCTTTCAGGGGATCATTTGTAAGCTTCTGGCACCATTTTTGAGTGAATTGCCAAAGGTCAGATTTTTGCTGAAATTGTGACCCCGGGGCTTAGGGATTTTTTCAAAAAGATATTTTCTGCCAGTTAAGTTTTTGAGGGCTGATTTCTTGTCCTGTGATAAAAAGCCTTCTGTTTCCATCGCCAAAGCTTTCAGGGGATCATTTGCAAGCTTCTGGCACCATTTTTGAGTGAATTGCCCAAAGTCAGATTTTTGCTGAAATTGTGACCCCGGGGCTTAGGGATTTTTTTAAAAAAATATTTTCTGCCGGTTAAGTTTTTGAGGGCTGATTTCTTGTCCTGTGATAAAAAGTCTTCTGTTTCGAGTGCCAAAGATTTCAGGAGAGCATTTTCAAGCTTTTGGCACCATTTTTGAGTGAATTGCCAAAAGTCAGATTTTTGCTGAAATTGTGACCCCGGGGCTTAGGGATTTTTTCAAAAAAATATTTTCTGCCGGTTAAGTTTTTGAGGGCTGATTTCTTGTCCTGTGATAAAAAGCCTTCTGTTTCCATCGCCATAGCTTTCAGGGGATCATTTGTAAGCTTCTGGCACCATTTTTGAGTGAATTGACAAAAGTCAGATTTTGGCTGAAATTATGACCCCGGGGCTTAGGGATATTTTCAAAAAAATATTTTCTGCCGGTTAAGTTTTTGAGGGCTGATTTCTTTTCCTGTGATAAAAAGCCTTCTGTTTCCATCGCCAAAGCTTTCAGGGGATCATTTGTAAGCTTCTGGCACCATTTTTGAGTGAATTGCCAAAAGTCAGATTTTTGCTGAAATTGTGACCCCGGGGCTTAGGGATTTTTTCAAAAAAATATTTTCTGCCGTTTAAGTTTTTGAGGGCTGATTTCTTGTCCTGTGATAAAAAGCCTTCTGTTTCCATCGCCAAAGCTTTCAGGGGATCATTTGCAAGCTTCTGGCACCATTTTTGAGTGAATTGCCAAAAGTCAGATTTTTGCTGAAATTGTGACCCCCGGGGCTTAGGGATTTTTTCAAAAAAATATTTTCTGCCGGTTAAGTTTTTGAGGGCTGATTTCTTGTCCTGTGATAAAAAGCCTTCTGTTTCCATCGCCAAAGCTTTCAGGGGATCATTTGCAAGCTTCTGGCACCATTTTTGAGTGAATTGCCAAAAGTCAGATTTTTGCTGAAATTGTGACCCCGGGGCTTAGGGATTTTTTCAAAAAAATATTTTCTGCCGGTTACGTTTTTGAGAGCTGATTTCTTGTCCTGTGATAAAAAGCCTTCTGTTTCGAGTGCCAAACCTTTCAGGGGAGCATTTTTAAGCTCTTGGAACGATTTTTGAGTCAATTGCCAAAAGTCAGATTTTTGCTGAAATTGTGACGCTTAAGTTTTTGAGGTCTGATTTCTTGTCCTGTGATAAAAAGCCTTCTGTTTCCATCGCCAAAGCTTTCAGGGGATCATTTGCAAGCTTCTGGCACCATTTTTGAGTGAATTGCCAAAAGTCAGATTTTTGCTGAAATTGTGACCCCGGGGCTTAGGGATTTTTTCAAAAAAATATTTTCTGCCGGTTAAGTTTTTGAGGGCTGATTTCTTGTCCTGTGATAAAAAGCCTTCTGTTTCCATCGCCAAAGCTTTCAGGGGATCATTTGCAAGCTTCTGGCACCATTTTTGAGTGAATTGCCAAAAGTCAGATTTTTGTTGAAATTGTTACCCTGGGGCTTAGGGATTTTTTCAAAAAAATATTTTCTGCCGGTTAAGTTTTTGAGGGCTGATTTCTTGTCCTGTGATAAAAAGCCTTCTGTTTCCATCGCCAAAGCTTTCAGGGGATCATTTGCAACCTTCTGGCACCATTTTTGAGTGAATTGCCAAAAGTCAGATTTTTGCTGAAATTGTGACCCCGGGGCTTAGGGATTTTTTCAAAAAAATATTTTCTGCCGGTTAAGTTTTTGAGGGCTGATTTCTTGTCCTGTGATAAAAAGCCTTCTGTTTCCATCGCCAAAGCTTTCAGGGGATCATTTGCAAGCTTCTGGCACCATTTTTGAGTGAATTGCCAAAAGTCATATTTTTGCTGAAATTGTGACCCCGGGGCTTAGGGGTTTTTTCAAAAAAATATTTTCTGCCGGTTAAGTTTTTGAGGGCTGATTTCTTGTCCTGTGATAAAAAGCCTTCTGTTTCCATCGCCAAAGCTTTCAGGGGATCATTTGCAAGCTTCTGGCACCATTTTTGAGTGAATTGCCAAAAGTCAGATTTTTGCTGAAATTGTGACCCCGGGGCTTAGGGATTTTTTCAAAAAAATATTTTCTGCCGGTTAAGTTTTTGAGGGCTGATTTCTTGTCCTGTGATAAAAAGCCTTCTGTTTCCATCGCCAAAGCTTTCAGGGGATCATTTGCAAGCTTCTGGCACCATTTTTGAGAGAATTGCGAAAAGTCAGATTTTTGCTGAAATTGTGACCCCGGGGCTTAGGGATTTTTTCAAAAAAATATTTTCTGCCGGTTAAGTTTTTGAGGGCTGATTTCTTGTCCTGTGATAAAAAGCCTTCTGTTTCCATCGCCAAAGCTTTCAGGGGATCATTTGCAAGCTTCTGGCACCATTTTTGAGAGAATTGCCAAAAGTCAGATTTTTGCTGAAATTGTGACCCTGGGGCTTAGGGATTTTTTCAAAAAAATATTTTCTGCCGGTTAAGTTTTTGAGGGCTGATTTCTTGTCCTGTGATAAAAAGCCTTCTGTTTCCATCGCCATAGCTTTCAGGGGATCATTTGTAAGCTTCTGGCACCATTTTTGAGTGAATTGACAAAAGTCAGATTTTGGCTGAAATTATGACCCCGGGGCTTAGGGATATTTTCAAAAAAATATTTTCTGCCGGTTAAGTTTTTGAGGGCTGATTTCTTTTCCTGTGATAAAAAGCCTTCTGTTTCCATCGCCAAAGCTTTCAGGGGATCATTTGTAAGCTTCTGGCACCATTTTTGAGTGAATTGTCAAAGGTCAGATTTTTGCTGAAATTGTGACCCCGGGGCTTAGGGATTTTTTCAAAAAGATATTTTCTGCCGGTTAAGTTTTTGAGGGCTGATTTCTTGTCCTGTGATAAAAAGCCTTCTGTTTCCATTGCCAAAGCTTTCAGGGGATCATTTGCAAGCTTCTGGCACCATTTTTGAGTGAATTGCCCAAAGTCAGATTTTTGCTGAAATTGTGACCCCGGGGCTTAGGGATTTTTTTAAAAAAATATTTTCTGCCGGTTAAGTTTTTGAGGGCTGATTTCTTGTCCTGTGATAAAAAGCCTTCTGTTTCCATCGCCAAAGCTTTCAGGGGATCATTTGCAAGCTTCTGGCACCATTTTTGAGTGAATTGCCAAAAGTCAGATTTTTGCTGAAATTGTGACCCCCGGGGCTTAGGGATTTTTTCAAAAAAATATTTTCTGCCGGTTAAGTTTTTGAGGGCTGATTTCTTGTCCTGTGATAAAAAGCCTTCTGTTTCCATCGCCAAAGCTTTCAGGGGATCATTTGCAAGCTTCTGGCACCATTTTTGAGTGAATTGCCAAAAGTCAGATTTTTGCTGAAATTGTGACCCCGGGGCTTAGGGATTTTTTCAAAAAAATATTTTCTGCCGGTTACGTTTTTGAGAGCTGATTTCTTGTCCTGTGATAAAAAGCCTTCTGTTTCGAGTGCCAAACCTTTCAGGGGAGCATTTTTAAGCTCTTGGAACCATTTTTGAGTCAATTGCCAAAAGTCAGATTTTTGCTGAAATTGTGACCCCGGGGCTTAGGGATTTTTTCAAAAAAAAAATTTCTGCCGCTTAAGTTTTTGAGGTCTGATTTCTTGTCCTGTGATAAAAAGCCTTCTGTTTCCATCGCCAAAGCTTTCAGGGGATCATTTGCAAGCTTCTGGCACCATTTTTGAGTGAATTGCCAAAAGTCAGATTTTTGCTGAAATTGTGACCCCGGGGCTTAGGGATTTTTTCAAAAAAATATTTTCTGCCGGTTAAGTTTTTGAGGGCTGATTTCTTGTCCTGTGATAAAAAGCCTTCTGTTTCCATCGCCAAAGCTTTCAGGGGATCATTTGCAAGCTTCTGGCACCATTTTTGAGTGAATTGCCAAAAGTCAGATTTTTGTTGAAATTGTTACCCTGGGGCTTAGGGATTTTTTCAAAAAAATATTTTCTGCCGGTTAAGTTTTTGAGGGCTGATTTCTTGTCCTGTGATAAAAAGCCTTCTGTTTCCATCGCCAAAGCTTTCAGGGGATCATTTGCAACCTTCTGGCACCATTTTTGAGTGAATTGCCAAAAGTCAGATTTTTGCTGAAATTGTGACCCCGGGGCTTAGGGATTTTTTCAAAAAAATATTTTCTGCCGGTTAAGTTTTTGAGGGCTGATTTCTTGTCCTGTGATAAAAAGCCTTCTGTTTCCATCGCCAAAGCTTTCAGGGGATCATTTGCAAGCTTCTGGCACCATTTTTGAGTGAATTGCCAAAAGTCAGATTTTTGCTGAAATTGTGACCCCGGGGCTTAGGGGTTTTTTCAAAAAAATATTTTCTGCCGGTTAAGTTTTTGCGGGCTGATTTCTTGTCCTGTGATAAAAAGCCTTCTGTTTCCATCGCCAAAGCTTTCAGGGGATCATTTGCAAGCTTCTGGCATCATTTTTGAGTGAATTGCCAAAAGTCAGATTTTTGCTGAAATTGTGACCCCGGGGCTTAGGGATTTTTTCAAAAAAATATTTTCTGCCGGTTAAGTTTTTGAGGGCTGATTTCTTGTCCTGTGATAAAAAGCCTTCTGTTTCCATCGCCAAAGCTTTCAGGGGATCATTTGCAAGCTTCTGGCACCATTTTTGAGAGAATTGCCAAAAGTCAGATTTTTGCTGAAATTGTGACCCTGGGGCTTAGGGATTTTTTCAAAAAAATATTTTCTGCCGGTTAAGTTTTTGAGGGCTGATTTCTTGTCCTGTGATAAAAAGTCTTCTGTTTCCATCGCCAAAGCTTTCAGGGGATCATTTGCAAGCTTCTGGCACCATTTTTGAGTGAATTGCCAAAAGTCAGATTTTTGCTGAAATTGTGACCCCGGGGCTTAGGGATTTTTTCAAAAAAATATGTTCTGCCAGTTACGTTTTTGAGGGCTGATTTCTTGTCCTGTGATAAAAAGCCTTCTGTTTCCATCGCCAAAGCTTTCAGGGGATCATTTGCAAGCTTCTGGCACCATTTTTGAGTGAATTGCCAAAAGTCAGATTTTTGCTGAAATTGTGACCCCGGGGCTTAGGGGTTTTTTCAAAAAAATATTTTCTGCCGGTTAAGTTTTTGAGGGCTGATTTCTTGTCCTGTGATAAAAAGCCTTCTGTTTCCATTGCCAAAGCTTTCAGGGGATCATTTGCAAGCTTCTGGCACCATTTTTGAGTGAATTGTCAAAAGTCAGATTTTTGCTGAAATTGTGACCCCGGGGCTTAGGGTTTTTTTCAAAAAAATATTTTCTGCCGGTTAACTTTT
This sequence comes from Podarcis vaucheri, assembly GCF_965113315.1. Lineage (NCBI taxonomy): Eukaryota > Metazoa > Chordata > Lepidosauria > Squamata > Lacertidae > Podarcis > Podarcis vaucheri. The sequence continues at coordinate 57,178,609 of NC_138749.1, read as the reverse complement.
TGAGGGCTGATTTCTTGTCCTGTGATAAAAAGCCTTCTGTTTCCATCGCCAAAGCTTTCAGGGGATCATTTGCAACCTTCTGGCACCATTTTTGAGTGAATTGCCAAAAGTCAGATTTTTGCTGAAATTGTGACCCCGGGGCTTAGGGATTTTTTCAAAAAAATATTTTCTGCCGGTTAAGTTTTTGAGGGCTGATTTCTTGTCCTGTGATAAAAAGCCTTCTGTTTCCATCGCCAAAGCTTTCAGGGGATCATTTGCAACCTTCTGGCACCATTTTTGAGTGAATTGCCAAAAGTCAGATTTTTGCTGAAATTGTGACCCCGGGGCTTAGGGATTTTTTCAAAAAAATATTTTCTGCCGGTTAAGTTTTTGAGGGCTGATTTCTTGTCCTGTGATAAAAAGCCTTCGGTTTCCATCGCCAAAGCTTTCAGGGGATCATTTGCAAGCTTCTGGCACCATTTTTGAGTGAATTGCCAAAAGTCAGATTTTTGCTGAAATTGTGACCCCGGGGCTTAGGGATTTTTTCAAAAAAATATTTTCTGCCGGTTACGTTTTTGAGGGCTGATTTCTTGTCCTGTGATAAAAAGCCTTCTGTTTCCATCGCTAAAGCTTTCAGAAGATCATTTGCAAGCTTCTGGCACCATTCTTGAGTGAATTGCCAAAAAGTCAGATTTTTGCTGAAATTGTGACCCCGGGGCTTAGGGATTTTTTCAAAAAGATATTTTCTGCCGGTAAACTTTTTGAGGGCTGATTTCTTGTCCTGTGATAAAAAGCCTTCTGTTTCCATCGCCAAAGTTTTCAGGGGATCATTTGCAAGCTTCTGGCACCATTTTTGAGTGAATTGCCAAAAGTCAGATTTTTGCTGAAATTGTAATCCCGAGGCTTAGGGATTTTTTCAAAAAAATATTTTCTGCCGGTTAAGTTTTTGAGGGCTGATTTCTTGTCCTGTGATAAAAAGCCTTCTGTTTCCATCGCCAAAGCTTTCAGGGGATCATTTGCAAGCTTCTGGCACCATTTTTGAGTGAATTGCCAAAAGTCAGATTTTTGCTGAAATTGTGACCCCGGGGCTTAGGGATTTTTTCAAAAAAATATTTTCTGCCGGTTAAGTTTTTGAGGGCTGATTTCTTGTCCTGTGATAAAAAGCCTTCTGTTTCCATCGCCAAAGCTTTCAGGGGATCATTTGCAAGCTTCTGGCACCATTTTTGAGTGAATTGCCAAAAGTCAGATTTTTGCTGAAATTGTGACCCCGGGGCTTAGGGATTTTTTCAAAAAAATATTTTCTGCCGGTTACGTTTTTGAGGGCTGATTTCTTGTCCTGTGATAAAAAGCCTTCTGTTTCCACCGCCAAAGCTTTCAGGGGATCATTTGCAAGCTTCTGGCACCATTTTTGAGTGAATTGCCAAAAGTCAGATTTTTGCTGAAATTGTGACCCCGGGGCTTTGATATTTTTTCAAAAAAATATTTTCTGCCGGTTAAGTTTTTGAGGGCTGATTTCTTGTCCTGTGATAAAAAGCCTTCTGTTTCCATCGCCAAAGCTTTCAGGGGATCATTTGCAAGCTTCTGGCACCATTTTTGAGTGAATTGCCAAAAGTCAGATTTTTGCTGAAATTGTGACCCCGGGGCTTAGGGATTTTTTCAAAAAAATATTTTCTGCCGGTTACGTTTTTGAGGGCTGATTTCTTGTCCTGTGATAAAAAGCCTTCTGTTTCCATCGCCAAAGCTTTCTGTGGATCATTTGAAACCTTCTGGCACCATTTTTGAGTGAATTGCCAAAAGTCAGATTTTTGCTGAAATTGTGACCCCGGGGCTTAGGGATTTTTTAAAAAAAATATTTTCTGCCGGTTAAGTTTTTGAGGGCTGATTTCTTGTCCTGTGATAAAAAGCCTTCTGTTTCCATCTCCAAAGTTTTCAGGGGATCATTTGCAAGCTTCTGGCACCATTTTTGAGTGAATTGCCAAAAGTCAGATTTTTGCTGAAATTGTAATCCCGAGGCTTAGGGATTTTTTCAAAAAAATATTTTCTGCCGGTTAAGTTTTTGAGGGCTGATTTCTTGTCCTGTGATAAAAAGCCTTCTGTTTCCATCGCCAAAGCTTTCAGGGGATCATTTGCAAGCTTCTGGCACCATTTTTGAGTGAATTGCCAAAAGTCAGATTTTTGCTGAAATTGTGACCCCGGGGCTTAGGGATTTTTTCAAAATAATATTTTCTGTCGGTTAAGTTTTTGAGGGCTGATTTCTTGTCCTGTGATAAAAAGCCTTCTGTTTCCATCGCCAAAGCTTTCAGGGGATCATTTGCAAGCTTCTGGCACCATTTTTGAGTGAATTGCCAAAAGTCAGATTTTTACTGAAATTGTGACCCCGGGGCTTAGGGATTTTTTCAAAAAAATATTTTCTGCCGGTTACGTTTTTGAGGGCTGATTTCTTGTCCTGTGATAAAAAGCCTTCTGTTTCGAGTGCCAAACCTTTCAGGGGATCATTTGCAAGCTTCTGGCACCATTTTTGAGTGAATTGCCAAAAGTCAGATTTTTGTTGAAATTGTGACCTTAGGGATTTTTTCAAAAAAATATTTTCTGCCAGTTGAGTTTTTGAGGGCTGATTTCTTGTCCTGTGATAAAAAGCCTTCTGTTTCCATCGCCAAAGCTTTCAGGGGATCATTTGCAAGCTTCTGGCACCATTTTTGAGTGAATTGCCAAAAGTCAGATTTTTGCTGAAATTGTGACCCCGGGGCTTAGGGATTTTTTCAAAAAAATATTTTCTGCCGGTTAAGTTTTTGAGGGCTGATTTCTTGTCCTGTGATAAAAAGCCTTCTGTTTCGAGTGCCAAACCTTTCAGAAGATCATTTGCAAGCTTCTGGCACCATTTTTGAGTGAATTGCCAAAAAGTCAGATTTTTCCTGAAATTGTAATCCCGGGGTTTAGGGATTTTTTCAAAAAAATATTTTCTGCCGGTTAAGTTTTTGAGGGCTGATTTCTTGTCCTGTGATAAAAAGCCTTCTGTTTCCATCGCCAAAGCTTTCAGGGGATCATTTGCAAGCTTCTGGCACCATTTTTGAGTGAATTGCCAAAAGTCAGATTTTTGCTGAAATTGTGACCCCGGGGCTTAGGGATTTTTTCAAAAAAATATTTTCTGCCGGTTACGTTTTTGAGGGCTGATTTCTTGTCCTGTGATAAAAAGCCTTCTGTTTCCATCGCCAAAGCTTTCTGTGGATCATTTGAAACCTTCTGGCACCATTTTTGAGTGAATTGCCAAAAGTCAGATTTTTGCTGAAATTGTGACCCCGGGGCTTAGGGATTTTTTCAAAAAAATATTTTCTGCCGGTTAAGTTTTTGAGGGCTGATTTCTTGTCCTGTGATAAAAAGCCTTCTGTTTCCATCGCCAAAGTTTTCAGGGGATCATTTGCAAGCTTCTGGCACCATTTTTGAGTGAATTGCCAAAAGTCAGATTTTTGCTGAAATTGTAATCCCGAGGCTTAGGGATTTTTTCAAAAAAATATTTTCTGCCCGTTAAGTTTTTGAGGGCTGATTTCTTGTCCTGTGATAAAAAGCCTTCTGTTTCCATCCCCAAAGCTTTCAGGGGATCATTTGCAAGCTTCTGGCACCATTTTTGAGTGAATTGCCAAAAGTCAGATTTTTGCTGAAATTGTAATCCCGAGGTTTAGGGATTTTTTCAAAAAAATATTTTCTGCCGGTTAAGTTTTTGAGGGCTGATTTCTTGTCCTGTGATAAAAAGCCTTCTGTTTCCATCGCCAAAGCTTTCAGGGGATCATTTGCAAGCTTCTGGCACCATTATTGAGTGAATTGCCAAAAGTCAGATTTTTGCTGAAATTGTGACCCCGGGGCTTAGGGATTTTTTCAAAATAATATTTTCTGTCGGTTAAGTTTTTGAGGGCTGATTTCTTGTCCTGTGATAAAAAGCCTTCTGTTTCCATCGCCAAAGCTTTCAGGGGATCATTTGCAAGCTTCTGGCACCATTTTTGAGTGAATTGCCAAAAGTCAGATTTTTGCTGAAATTGTGACCCCGGGGCTTAGGGATTTTTTCAAAAAAATATTTTCTGCCGGTTACGTTTTTGAGGGCTGATTTCTTGTCCTGTGATAAAAAGCCTTCTGTTTCGAGTGCCAAACCTTTCAGGGGATCATTTGCAAGCTTCTGGCACCATTTTTGAGTGAATTGCCAAAAGTCAGATTTTTGTTGAAATTGTGACCTTAGGGATTTTTTCAAAAAAATATTTTCTGCCAGTTGAGTTTTTGAGGGCTGATTTCTTGTCCTGTGATAAAAAGCCTTCTGTTTCCATCGCCAAAGCTTTCAGGGGATCATTTGCAAGCTTCTGGCACCATTTTTGAGTGAATTGCCAAAAGTCAGATTTTTGCTGAAATTGTGACCCCGGGGCTTAGGGATTTTTTCAAAAAAATATTTTCTGCCGGTTACGTTTTTGAGGGCTGATTTCTTGTCCTGTGATAAAAAGCCTTCTGTTTCCATCGCTAAAGCTTTCAGAAGATCATTTGCAAGCTTCTGGCACCATTTTTGAGTGAATTGCCAAAAAGTCAGATTTTTGCTGAAATTGTAATCCCGGGGTTTAGGGATTTTTTCAAAAAAATATTTTCTGCCGGTTAAGTTTTTGAGGGCTGATTTCTTGTCCTGTGATAAAAAGCCTTCTGTTTCCATCGCCAAAGCTTTCAGGGGATCATTTGCAAGCTTCTGGCACCATTTTTGAGTGAATTGCCAAAAGTCAGATTTTTGCTGAAATTGTGACCCCGGGGCTTAGGGATTTTTTCAAAAAAATATTTTCTGCCGGTTACGTTTTTGAGGGCTGATTTCTTGTCCTGTGATAAAAAGCCTTCTGTTTCCATCGCCAAAGCTTTCTGTGGATCATTTGAAACCTTCTGGCACCATTTTTGAGTGAATTGCCAAAAGTCAGATTTTTGCTGAAATTGTGACCCCGGGGCTTAGGGATTTTTTCAAAAAAATATTTTCTGCCGGTTAAGTTTTTGAGGGCTGATTTCTTGTCCTGTGATAAAAAGCCTTCTGTTTCCATCGCCAAAGTTTTCAGGGGATCATTTGCAAGCTTCTGGCACCATTTTTGAGTGAATTGCCAAAAGTCAGATTTTTGCTGAAATTGTAATCCCGAGGCTTAGGGATTTTTTCAAAAAAATATTTTCTGCCGGTTAAGTTTTTGAGGGCTGATTTCTTGTCCTGTGATAAAAAGCCTTCTGTTTCCATCGCCAAAGCTTTCAGGGGATCATTTGCAAGCTTCTGGCACCATTTTTGAGTGAATTGCCAAAAGTCAGATTTTTGCTGAAATTGTGACCCCGGGGTTTAGGGATTTTTTCAAAAAAATATTTTCTGCCGGTTAAGTTTTTGAGGGCTGATTTCTTGTCCTGTGATAAAAAGCCTTCTGTTTCCATCGCCAAAGCTTTCAGGGGATCATTTGCAAGCTTCTGGCACCATTTTTGAGTGAATTGCCAAAAGTCAGATTTTTGCTGAAATTGTAATCCCGAGGTTTAGGGATTTTTTCAAAAAAATATTTTCTGCCGGTTAAGTTTTTGAGGGCTGATTTCTTGTCCTGTGATAAAAAGCCTTCTGTTTCCATCGCCAAAGCTTTCAGGGGATCATTTGCAAGCTTCTGGCACCATTTTTGAGTGAATTGCCAAAAGTCAGATTTTTGCTGAAATTGTGACCCCGGGGCTTAGGGATTTTTTCAAAAAAATATTTTCTGTCGGTTAAGTTTTTGAGGGCTGATTTCTTGTCCTGTGATAAAAAGCCTTCTGTTTCCATCGCCAAAGCTTTCAGGGGATCATTTGCAAGCTTCTGGCACCATTTTTGAGTGAATTGCCAAAAGTCAGATTTTTGCTGAAATTGTGACCCCGGGGCTTAGGGATTTTTTCAAAAAAATATTTTCTGCCGGTTAAGTTTTTGAGGGCTGATTTCTTGTCCTGTGATAAAAAGCCTTCTGTTTCCATCGCCAAAGCTTTCAGGGGATCATTTGCAAGCTTCTGGCACCATTTTTGAGTGAATTGCCAAAAGTCAGATTTTTGCTGAAATTGTGACCCCGGGGCTTAGGGATTTTTTCAAAAAAATATTTTCTGCCGGTTAAGTTTTTGAGGGCTGATTTCTTGTCCTGTGATAAAAAGCCTTCTGTTTCCATCGCCAAAGCTTTCAGGGGATCATTTGCAAGCTTCTGGCACCATTTTTGAGTGAATTGCCAAAAGTCAGATTTTTGCTGAAATTGTGACCCCGGGGCTTAGGGATTTTTTCAAAAAAATATTTTCTGCCGGTTAAGTTTTTGAGGGCTGATTTCTTGTCCTGTGATAAAAAGCCTTCTGTTTCCATCGCCAAAGCTTTCAGGGGATCATTTGCAAGTTTCTGGCACCATTTTTGAGAGAATTGCCAAAAGTCAGATTTTTGCTGAAATTGTGACCCCGGGGCTTAGGGATTTTTTCAAAAAAATATTTTCTGCCGGTTACGTTTTTGAGAGCTGATTTCTTGTCCTGTGATAAAAAGCCTTCTGTTTCGAGTGCCAAACCTTTCAGGGGAGCATTTTTAAGCTCTTGGAACCATTTTTGAGTCAATTGCCAAAAGTCAGATTTTTGCTGAAATTGTGACCCCGGGGCTTAGGGATTTTTTCAAAAAAATATTTTCTGCCGGTTACGTTTTTGAGAGCTGATTTCTTGTCCTGTGATAAAAAGCCTTCTGTTTCGAGTGCCAAACCTTTCAGGGGAGCATTTGCAAGCTTCTGGCACCATTTTTGAGTGAATTGCCAAAAGTCAGATTTTTGCTGAAATTGTGACCCCGGGGCTTAGGGATTTTTTCAAAAAAATATTTTCTGCCGGTTACGTTTTTGAGGGCTGATTTCTTGTCCTGTGATAAAAAGCCTTCTGTTTCCACCGCCAAAGCTTTCAGGGGATCATTTGCAAGCTTCTGGCACCATTTTTGAGTGAATTGCCAAAAGTCAGATTTTTGCTGAAATTGTGACCCCGGGGCTTAGGGATTTTTTCAAAAAAATATTTTCTGCCGGTTAAGTTTTTGAGGGCTGATTTCTTGTCCTGTGATAAAAAGCCTTCTGTTTCCATCGCCAAAGCTTTCAGGGGATCATTTGCAAGCTTCTGGCACCATTTTTGAGTGAATTGCCAAAAGTCAGATTTTTGCTGAAATTGTGACCCCGGGGCTTAGGGATTTTTTCAAAAAAATATTTTCTGCCGGTTAAGTTTTTGAGGGCTGATTTCTTGTCCTGTGATAAAAAGCCTTCTGTTTCCATCGCCAAAGCTTTCAGGGGATCATTTGCAAGCTTCTGGCACCATTTTTGAGTGAATTGCCAAAAGTCAGATTTTTGCTGAAATTGTGACCCTGGGGCTTAGGGATTTTTTCAAAAAAATATTTTCTGCCGGTTAAGTTTTTGAGGGCTGATTTCTTGTCCTGTGATAAAAAGCCTTCTGTTTCCATCGCCAAAGCTTTCAGGGGATCATTTGCAAGCTTCTGGCACCATTTTTGAGTGAATTGCCAAAAGTCAGATTTTTGCTGAAATTGTGACCCCGGGGCTTAGGGATTTTTTCAAAAAAATATTTTCTGCCGGTTAAGTTTTTGAGGGCTGATTTCTTGTCCTGTGATAAAAAGCCTTCTGTTTCCATCGCCAAAGCTTTCAGGGGATCATTTGCAAGCTTCTGGCACCATTTTTGAGTGAATTGCCAAAAGTCAGATTTTTGCTGAAATTGTGACCCTGGGGCTTAGGGATTTTTTCAAAAAAATATTTTCTGCCGGTTAAGTTTTTGAGGGCTGATTTCTTGTCCTGTGATAAAAAGCCTTCTGTTTCCATCGCCAAAGCTTTCAGGGGATCATTTGCAAGCTTCTGGCACCATTTTTGAGTGAATTGCCAAAAGTCAGATTTTTGCTGAAATTGTGACCCCGGGGCTTAGGGATTTTTTCAAAAAAATATTTTCTGCCGGTTACATTTTTGAGGGCTGATTTCTTGTCCTGTGATAAAAAGCCTTCTGTTTCGAGTGCCAAACCTTTCAGGGGATCATTTGCAAGCTTCTGGCACCATTTTTGAGTGAATTGCCAAGAGTCAGATTTTTGCTGAAATTGTGACCTTAGGAATTTTTTGAAAAAAATATTTTCTGCCGGTTAAGTTTTCAAGGGCTGATTTCTTGTCCAGTGATAAAAAGCCTTCTGTTTCGAGTGCCAAACCTTTCAGGGGATCATTTGCAAGCTTCTGGCACCATTTTTGAGTGAATTGCCAAAAGTCAGATTTTTGCTGATATTGTGACCTTAGGGATTTTTTCAAAAAAATATTTTCTGCCAGTTAAGTTTTTGAGGGCTGATTTCTTGTCCTGTGATAAAAAGCCTTCTGTTTCGAGTGCCAAACCTTTCAGGGGATCATTTGCAAGCTTCTGGCACCATTTTTGAGTGAATTGCCAAAAGTCAGATTTTTGCTGAAATTGTGACCTTAGGGATTTTTTCAAAAAAATATTTTCTGCCAGTTAAGTTTTTGAGGGCTGATTTCTTGTCCTGTGATAAAAAGCCTTCTGTTTCCATCGCCAAAGCTTTCAGGGGATCATTTGCAAGCTTCTGGCACCATTTTTGAGTGAATTGCCAAAAGTCAGATTTTTGCTGAAATTGTGACCCCGGGGCTTAGGGATTTTTTCAAAAAAATATTTTCTGCCGGTTAAGTTTTTGAGGGCTGATTTCTTGTCCTGTGATAAAAAGCCTTCTGTTTCCATCGCCAAAGCTTTCAGGGGATCATTTGCAAGCTTCTGGCACCATTTTTGAGTGAATTGCCAAAAGTCAGATTTTTGCTGAAATTGTGACCCCGGGGCTTAGGGATTTTTTCAAAAAAATATTTTCTGCCGGTTACGTTTTTGAGGGCTGATTTCTTGTCCTGTGATAAAAAGCCTTCTGTTTCCATCGCCAAAGCTTTCTGTGGATCATTTGAAACCTTCTGGCACCATTTTTGAGTGAATTGCCAAAAGTCAGATTTTTGCTGAAATTGTGACCCCGGGGCTTAGGGATTTTTTCAAAAAAATATTTTCTGCCGGTTAAGTTTTTGAGGGCTGATTTCTTGTCCTGTGATAAAAAGCCTTCTGTTTCCATCGCCAAAGTTTTCAGGGGATCATTTGCAAGCTTCTGGCACCATTTTTGAGTGAATTGCCAAAAGTCAGATTTTTGCTGAAATTGTAATCCCGAGGCTTAGGGATTTTTTCAAAAAAATATTTTCTGCCGGTTAAGTTTTTGAGGGCTGATTTCTTGTCCTGTGATAAAAAGCCTTCTGTTTCCATCGCCAAAGCTTTCAGGGGATCATTTGCAAGCTTCTGGCACCATTTTTGAGTGAATTGCCAAAAGTCAGATTTTTGCTGAAATTGTGACCCCGGGGTTTAGGGATTTTTTCAAAAAAATATTTTCTGCCGGTTAAGTTTTTGAGGGCTGATTTCTTGTCCTGTGATAAAAAGCCTTCTGTTTCCATCGCCAAAGCTTTCAGGGGATCATTTGCAAGCTTCTGGCACCATTTTTGAGTGAATTGCCAAAAGTCAGATTTTTGCTGAAATTGTAATCCCGAGGTTTAGGGATTTTTTCAAAAAAATATTTTCTGCCGGTTAAGTTTTTGAGGGCTGATTTCTTGTCCTGTGATAAAAAGCCTTCTGTTTCCATCGCCAAAGCTTTCAGGGGATCATTTGCAAGCTTCTGGCACCATTTTTGAGTGAATTGCCAAAAGTCAGATTTTTGCTGAAATTGTGACCCCGGGGCTTAGGGATTTTTTCAAAAAAATATTTTCTGTCGGTTAAGTTTTTGAGGGCTGATTTCTTGTCCTGTGATAAAAAGCCTTCTGTTTCCATCGCCAAAGCTTTCAGGGGATCATTTGCAAGCTTCTGGCACCATTTTTGAGTGAATTGCCAAAAGTCAGATTTTTGCTGAAATTGTGACCCCGGGGCTTAGGGATTTTTTCAAAAAAATATTTTCTGCCGGTTAAGTTTTTGAGGGCTGATTTCTTGTCCTGTGATAAAAAGCCTTCTGTTTCCATCGCCAAAGCTTTCAGGGGATCATTTGCAAGCTTCTGGCACCATTTTTGAGTGAATTGCCAAAAGTCAGATTTTTGCTGAAATTGTGACCCCGGGGCTTAGGGATTTTTTCAAAAAAATATTTTCTGCCGGTTAAGTTTTTGAGGGCTGATTTCTTGTCCTGTGATAAAAAGCCTTCTGTTTCCATCGCCAAAGCTTTCAGGGGATCATTTGCAAGCTTCTGGCACCATTTTTGAGTGAATTGCCAAAAGTCAGATTTTTGCTGAAATTGTGACCCCGGGGCTTAGGGATTTTTTCAAAAAAATATTTTCTGCCGGTTATGTTTTTGAGGGCTGATTTCTTGTCCTGTGATAAAAAGCCTTCTGTTTCCATCGCCAAAGCTTTCAGGGGATCATTTGCAAGTTTCTGGCACCATTTTTGAGAGAATTGCCAAAAGTCAGATTTTTGCTGAAATTGTGACCCCGGGGCTTAGGGATTTTTTCAAAAAAATATTTTCTGCCGGTTACGTTTTTGAGAGCTGATTTCTTGTCCTGTGATAAAAAGCCTTCTGTTTCGAGTGCCAAACCTTTCAGGGGAGCATTTTTAAGCTCTTGGAACCATTTTTGAGTCAATTGCCAAAAGTCAGATTTTTGCTGAAATTGTGACCCCGGGGCTTAGGGATTTTTTCAAAAAAATATTTTCTGCCGGTTACGTTTTTGAGAGCTGATTTCTTGTCCTGTGATAAAAAGCCTTCTGTTTCGAGTGCCAAACCTTTCAGGGGAGCATTTTTAAGCTCTTGGAACCATTTTTGAGTCAATTGCCAAAAGTCAGATTTTTGCTGAAATTGTGACCCCGGGGCTTAGGGATTTTTTCAAAAAAAAAATTTCTGCCGCTTAAGTTTTTGAGGGCTGATTTCTTGTCCTGTGATAAAAAGCCTTCTGTTTCCATCGCCAAAGCTTTCAGGGGATCATTTGCAAGCTTCTGGCACCATTTTTGAGTGAATTGCCAAAAGTCAGATTTTTGCTGAAATTGTGACCCCGGGGCTTAGGGATTTTTTCAAAAAAATATTTTCTGCCGGTTAAGTTTTTGAGGGCTGATTTCTTGTCCTGTGATAAAAAGCCTTCTGTTTCCATCGCCAAAGCTTTCAGGGGATCATTTGCAAGCTTCTGGCACCATTTTTGAGTGAATTGCCAAAAGTCAGATTTTTGCTGAAATTGTGACCCCGGGGCTTAGGGATTTTTTCAAAAAAATATTTTCTGCCGGTTACGTTTTTGAGGGCTGATTTCTTGTCCTGTGATAAAAAGCCTTCTGTTTCCACCGCCAAAGCTTTCAGGGGATCATTTGCAAGCTTCTGGCACCATTTTTGAGTGAATTGCCAAAAGTCAGATTTTTGCTGAAATTGTGACCCCGGGGCTTAGGGATTTTTTCAAAAAAATATTTTCTGCCGGTTAAGTTTTTGAGGGCTGATTTCTTGTCCTGTGATAAAAAGCCTTCTGTTTCCATCGCCAAAGCTTTCAGGGGATCATTTGCAAGCTTCTGGCACCATTTTTGAGTGAATTGCCAAAAGTCAGATTTTTGCTGAAATTGTGACCCCGGGGCTTAGGGATTTTTTCAAAAAAATATTTTCTGCCGGTTAAGTTTTTGAGGGCTGATTTCTTGTCCTGTGATAAAAAGCCTTCTGTTTCCATCGCCAAAGCTTTCAGGGGATCATTTGCAAGCTTCTGGCACCATTTTTGAGTGAATTGCCAAAAGTCAGATTTTTGCTGAAATTGTGACCCTGGGGCTTAGGGATTTTTTCAAAAAAATATTTTCTGCCGGTTAAGTTTTTGAGGGCTGATTTCTTGTCCTGTGATAAAAAGCCTTCTGTTTCCATCGCCAAAGCTTTCAGGGGATCATTTGCAAGCTTCTGGCACCATTTTTGAGTGAATTGCCAAAAGTCAGATTTTTGCTGAAATTGTGACCCCGGGGCTTAGGGATTTTTTCAAAAAAATATTTTCTGCCGGTTAAGTTTTTGAGGGCTGATTTCTTGTCCTGTGATAAAAAGCCTTCTGTTTCCATCGCCAAAGCTTTCAGGGGATCATTTGCAAGCTTCTGGCACCATTTTTGAGTGAATTGCCAAAAGTCAGATTTTTGCTGAAATTGTGACCCTGGGGCTTAGGGATTTTTTCAAAAAAATATTTTCTGCCGGTTAAGTTTTTGAGGGCTGATTTCTTGTCCTGTGATAAAAAGCCTTCTGTTTCCATCGCCAAAGCTTTCAGGGGATCATTTGCAAGCTTCTGGCACCATTTTTGAGTGAATTGCCAAAAGTCAGATTTTTGCTGAAATTGTGACCCCGGGGCTTAGGGATTTTTTCAAAAAAATATTTTCTGCCGGTTACATTTTTGAGGGCTGATTTCTTGTCCTGTGATAAAAAGCCTTCTGTTTCGAGTGCCAAACCTTTCAGGGGATCATTTGCAAGCTTCTGGCACCATTTTTGAGTGAATTGCCAAGAGTCAGATTTTTGCTGAAATTGTGACCTTAGGAATTTTTTGAAAAAAATATTTTCTGCCGGTTAAGTTTTCAAGGGCTGATTTCTTGTCCAGTGATAAAAAGCCTTCTGTTTCGAGTGCCAAACCTTTCAGGGGATCATTTGCAAGCTTCTGGCACCATTTTTGAGTGAATTGCCAAAAGTCAGATTTTTGCTGATATTGTGACCTTAGGGATTTTTTCAAAAAAATATTTTCTGCCAGTTAAGTTTTTGAGGGCTGATTTCTTGTCCTGTGATAAAAAGCCTTCTGTTTCGAGTGCCAAACCTTTCAGGGGATCATTTGCAAGCTTCTGGCACCATTTTTGAGTGAATTGCCAAAAGTCAGATTTTTGCTGAAATTGTGACCTTAGGGATTTTTTCAAAAAAATATTTTCTGCCAGTTAAGTTTTTGAGGGCTGATTTCTTGTCCTGTGATAAAAAGCCTTCTGTTTCCATCGCCAAAGCTTTCAGGGGATCATTTGCAAGCTTCTGGCACCATTTTTGAGTGAATTGCCAAAAGTCAGATTTTTGCTGAAATTGTGACCCCGGGGCTTAGGGATTTTTTCAAAAAAATATTTTCTGCCGGTTAAGTTTTTGAGGGCTGATTTCTTGTCCTGTGATAAAAAGCCTTCTGTTTCCATCGCCAAAGCTTTCAGGGGATCATTTGCAAGCTTCTGGCACCATTTTTGAGTGAATTGCCAAAAGTCAGATTTTTGCTGAAATTGTGACCCCGGGGCTTAGGGATTTTTTCAAAAAAATATTTTCTGCCGGTTAAGTTTTTGAGGGCTGATTTCTTGTCCTGTGATAAAAAGCCTTCTGTTTCCATCGCCAAAGCTTTCAGGGGATCATTTGCAAGCTTCTGGCACCATTTTTGAGTGAATTGCCAAAAGTCAGATTTTTGCTGAAATTGTGACCCCGGGGCTTAGGGATTTTTTCAAAAAAATATTTTCTGCCGGTTAAGTTTTTGAGGGCTGATTTCTTGTCCTGTGATAAAAAGCCTTCTGTTTCCATCGCCAAAGCTTTCAGGGGATCATTTGCAAGCTTCTGGCACCATTTTTGAGTGAATTGCCAAAAGTCAGATTTTTGCTGAAATTGTGACCCCGGGGCTTAGGGATTTTTTCAAAAAAATATTTTCTGCCGGTTAAGTTTTTGAGGGCTGATTTCTTGTCCTGTGATAAAAAGCCTTCTGTTTCCATCGCCAAAGCTTTCAGGGGATCATTTGCAAGCTTCTGGCACCATTTTTGAGTGAATTGCCAAAAGTCAGATTTTTGCTGAAATTGTGACCCTGGGGCTTAGGGATTTTTTCAAAAAAATATTTTCTGCCGGTTAAGTTTTTGAGGGCTGATTTCTTGTCCTGTGATAAAAAGCCTTCTGTTTCCATCGCCAAAGCTTTCAGGGGATCATTTGCAAGCTTCTGGCACCATTTTTGAGTGAATTGCCAAAAGTCAGATTTTTGCTGAAATTGTGACCCCGGGGCTTAGGGATTTTTTCAAAAAAATATTTTCTGCCGGTTAAGTTTTTGAGGGCTGATTTCTTGTCCTGTGATAAAAAGCCTTCTGTTTCCATCGCCAAAGCTTTCAGGGGATCATTTGCAAGCTTCTGGCACCATTTTTGAGTGAATTGCCAAAAGTCAGATTTTTGCTGAAATTGTGACCCTGGGGCTTAGGGATTTTTTCAAAAAAATATTTTCTGCCGGTTAAGTTTTTGAGGGCTGATTTCTTGTCCTGTGATAAAAAGCCTTCTGTTTCCATCGCCAAAGCTTTCAGGGGATCATTTGCAAGCTTCTGGCACCATTTTTGAGTGAATTGCCAAAAGTCAGATTTTTGCTGAAATTGTGACCCCGGGGCTTAGGGATTTTTTCAAAAAAATATTTTCTGCCGGTTAAGTTTTTGAGGGCTGATTTCTTGTCCTGTGATAAAAAGCCTTCTGTTTCCATCGCCAAAGCTTTCAGGGGATCATTTGCAAGCTTCTGGCACCATTTTTGAGTGAATTGCCAAAAGTCAGATTTTTGCTGAAATTGTGACCCTGGGGCTTAGGGATTTTTTCAAAAAAATATTTTCTGCCGGTTAAGTTTTTGAGGGCTGATTTCTTGTCCTGTGATAAAAAGCCTTCTGTTTCCATCGCCAAAGCTTTCAGGGGATCATTTGCAAGCTTCTGGCACCATTTTTGAGTGAATTGCCAAAAGTCAGATTTTTGCTGAAATTGTGACCCCGGGGCTTAGGGATTTTTTCAAAAAAATATTTTCTGCCGGTTACATTTTTGAGGGCTGATTTCTTGTCCTGTGATAAAAAGCCTTCTGTTTCGAGTGCCAAACCTTTCAGGGGATCATTTGCAAGCTTCTGGCACCATTTTTGAGTGAATTGCCAAGAGTCAGATTTTTGCTGAAATTGTGACCTTAGGAATTTTTTGAAAAAAATATTTTCTGCCGGTTAAGTTTTCAAGGGCTGATTTCTTGTCCAGTGATAAAAAGCCTTCTGTTTCGAGTGCCAAACCTTTCAGGGGATCATTTGCAAGCTTCTGGCACCATTTTTGAGTGAATTGCCAAAAGTCAGATTTTTGCTGATATTGTGACCTTAGGGATTTTTTCAAAAAAATATTTTCTGCCAGTTAAGTTTTTGAGGGCTGATTTCTTGTCCTGTGATAAAAAGCCTTCTGTTTCGAGTGCCAAACCTTTCAGGGGATCATTTGCAAGCTTCTGGCACCATTTTTGAGTGAATTGCCAAAAGTCAGATTTTTGCTGAAATTGTGACCTTAGGGATTTTTTCAAAAAAATATTTTCTGCCAGTTAAGTTTTTGAGGGCTGATTTCTTGTCCTGTGATAAAAAGCCTTCTGTTTCCATCGCCAAAGCTTTCAGGGGATCATTTGCAAGCTTCTGGCACCATTTTTGAGTGAATTGCCAAAAGTCAGATTTTTGCTGAAATTGTGACCCCGGGGCTTAGGGATTTTTTCAAAAAAATATTTTCTGCCGGTTAAGTTTTTGAGGGCTGATTTCTTGTCCTGTGATAAAAAGCCTTCTGTTTCCATCGCCAAAGCTTTCAGGGGATCATTTGCAAGCTTCTGGCACCATTTTTGAGTGAATTGCCAAAAGTCAGATTTTTGCTGAAATTGTGACCCCGGGGCTTAGGGATTTTTTCAAAAAAATATTTTCTGCCGGTTAAGTTTTTGAGGGCTGATTTCTTGTCCTGTGATAAAAAGCCTTCTGTTTCCATCGCCAAAGCTTTCAGGGGATCATTTGCAAGCTTCTGGCACCATTTTTGAGTGAATTGCCAAAAGTCAGATTTTTGCTGAAATTGTGACCCCGGGGCTTAGGGATTTTTTCAAAAAAATATTTTCTGCCGGTTAAGTTTTTGAGGGCTGATTTCTTGTCCTGTGATAAAAAGCCTTCTGTTTCCATCGCCAAAGCTTTCAGGGGATCATTTGCAAGCTTCTGGCACCATTTTTGAGTGAATTGCCAAAAGTCAGATTTTTGCTGAAATTGTGACCCCGGGGCTTAGGGATTTTTTCAAAAAAATATTTTCTGCCGGTTAAGTTTTTGAGGGCTGATTTCTTGTCCTGTGATAAAAAGCCTTCTGTTTCCATCGCCAAAGCTTTCAGGGGATCATTTGCAAGCTTCTGGCACCATTTTTGAGTGAATTGCCAAAAGTCAGATTTTTGCTGAAATTGTGACCCTGGGGCTTAGGGATTTTTTCAAAAAAATATTTTCTGTCGGTTAAGTTTTTGAGGGCTGATTTCTTGTCCTGTGATAAAAAGCCTTCTGTTTCCATCGCCAAAGCTTTCAGGGGATCATTTGCAAGCTTCTGGCACCATTTTTGAGTGAATTGCCAAAAGTCAGATTTTTGCTGAAATTGTGACCCCGGGGCTTAGGGATTTTTTCAAAAAAATATTTTCTGCCGGTTAAGTTTTTGAGGGCTGATTTCTTGTCCTGTGATAAAAAGCCTTCTGTTTCCATCGCCAAAGCTTTCAGGGGATCATTTGCAAGCTTCTGGCACCATTTTTGAGTGAATTGCCAAAAGTCAGATTTTTGCTGAAATTGTGACCCTGGGGCTTAGGGATTTTTTCAAAAAAATATTTTCTGCCGGTTAAGTTTTTGAGGGCTGATTTCTTGTCCTGTGATAAAAAGCCTTCTGTTTCCATCGCCAAAGCTTTCAGGGGATCATTTGCAAGCTTCTGGCACCATTTTTGAGTGAATTGCCAAAAGTCAGATTTTTGCTGAAATTGTGACCCCGGGGCTTAGGGATTTTTTCAAAAAAATATTTTCTGCCGGTTACATTTTTGAGGGCTGATTTCTTGTCCTGTGATAAAAAGCCTTCTGTTTCGAGTGCCAAACCTTTCAGGGGATCATTTGCAAGCTTCTGGCACCATTTTTGAGTGAATTGCCAAGAGTCAGATTTTTGCTGAAATTGTGACCTTAGGAATTTTTTGAAAAAAATATTTTCTGCCGGTTAAGTTTTTGAGGGCTGATTTCTTGTCCTGTGATAAAAAGCCTTCTGTTTCGAGTGCCAAACCTTTCAGGGGATCATTTGCAAGCTTCTGGCACCATTTTTGAGTGAATTGCCAAAAGTCAGATTTTTGCTGATATTGTGACCTTAGGGATTTTTTCAAAAAAATATTTTCTGCCAGTTAAGTTTTTGAGGGCTGATTTCTTGTCCTGTGATAAAAAGCCTTCTGTTTCGAGTGCCAAACCTTTCAGGGGATCATTTGCAAGCTTCTGGCACCATTTTTGAGTGAATTGCCAAAAGTCAGATTTTTGCTGAAATTGTGACCCCGGGGCTTAGGGATTTTTTCAAAAAAATATTTTCTGCCAGTTGAGTTTTTGAGGGCTGATTTCTTGTCCTGTGATAAAAAGCCTTCTGTTTCCATCGCCAAAGCTTTCAGGGGATCATTTGCAAGCTTCTGGCACCATTTTTGAGTGAATTGCCAAAAGTCAGATTTTTGCTGAAATTGTGACCCCGGGGCTTAGGGATTTTTTCAAAAAAATGTTTTCTGCCGGTTAAGTTTTTGAGGGCTGATTTCTTGTCCTGTGATAAAAAGCCTTCTGTTTCCATCGCCAAAGCTTTCAGGGGATCATTTGCAAGCTTCTGGCACCATTTTTGAGAGAATTGCGAAAAGTCAGATTTTTGCTGAAATTGTGACCCCGGGGCTTAGGGATTTTTTCAAAAAAATATTTTCTGCCGGTTAAGTTTTTGAGGGCTGATTTCTTGTCCTGTGATAAAAAGCCTTCTGTTTCCATCGCCAAAGCTTTCAGGGGATCATTTGCAAGCTTCTGGCACCATTTTTGAGTGAATTGCCAAAAGTCAGATTTTTGCTGAAATTGTGACCCCGGGGCTTAGGGATTTTTTCAAAAAAATATTTTCTGCCAGTTGAGTTTTTGAGGGCTGATTTCTTGTCCTGTGATAAAAAGCCTTCTGTTTCCATCGCCAAAGCTTTCAGGGGATCATTTGCAAGCTTCTGGCACCATTTTTGAGTGAATTGCCAAAAGTCAGATTTTTGCTGAAATTGTGACCCCGGGGCTTAGGGATTTTTTCAAAAAAATATTTTCTGTCGGTTAAGTTTTTGAGGGCTGATTTCTTGTCCTGTGATAAAAAGCCTTCTGTTTCCATCGCCAAAGCTTTCAGGGGATCATTTGCAAGCTTCTGGCACCATTTTTGAGTGAATTGCCAAAAGTCAGATTTTTGCTGAAATTGTGCCCGGGCTTAGGGATTTTTTCAAAAAAATATTTTCTGCCGGTTAAGTTTTTGAGGGCTGATTTCTTGTCCTGTGATAAAAAGCCTTCTGTTTCCATCGCCAAAGCTTTCAGGGGATCATTTGCAAGCTTCTGGCACCATTTTTGAGTGAATAGCCAAAAGTCAGATTTTTGCTGAAATTGTGACCCTGGGGCTTAGGGATTTTTTCAAAAAAATATTTTCTGCCGGTTAAGTTTTTGAGGGCTGATTTCTTGTCCTGTGATAAAAAGCCTTCTGTTTCCATCGCCAAAGCTTTCAGGGGATCATTTGCAAGCTTCTGGCACCATTTTTGAGTGAATTGCCAAAAGTCAGATTTTTGCTGAAATTGTGACCCCGGGGCTTAGGGATTTTTTTCAAAAAAATATTTTCTGTCGGTTAAGTTTTTGAGGGCTGATTTCTTGTCCTGTGATAAAAAGCCTTCTGTTTCCATC